>NC_133336.1:95516351-95822808 GCF_042186555.1 Aquarana catesbeiana | reverse complement strand
ACGGCGTCCCTCTGTCCCCTTCCCACGGTGTCCCTCTGTCCTTGTCCCACGGCGTCCCTTTGTCCTCTTCCTACTGTGTCCCTCTGTCCTCCTCCTACTGCGTCCCTCTGTCCTCTTCCCAAGGCATCCCTCTGTCCTCCTCCTACTGCATCCTTCTATCCTCCTCCTACTGCGTCCCTCTGTCCTCTTCCCACGGCATCCCTCTGATCTTCTCCAACTGGTGTCCCTCTGTCCTCTTCCTACTGCATCCCTCTGTCCTCTTCCCACGGTGTCCCTCTGTCCTCTTCCCACAGCGTCCCTCTGTCCTCTTCCCACAGCTTCCCTCTGTCCCCCTCCCACGGCGTCCCTCTGTCCTCTTCCCACGGCGTCCCTCTGTCCTTCTCCTACAGCGTCCCTCTTTCCTCTTCCCACGGCGTCCCTCTGTCCTCCTCCTGCGGCGTCCCTCTGTCTTCTTCCCACAGCGTCCCTCTGTCCTCCTTCTGTGGCATCACTTTCTCCTCTCCTTCCACGGCGTCCCTCTGTCCTCCTCCCTCAGCATCCCTCTTTCTTTTTCCCACGGCGTCCCTCTGTCCTCTTCTCACTGCATCCCTCTGTCCTCCTCCTATGAAGATGACAGGGCGGGTCTTAAACAGGAAGGGGTGTCACATTGACAGGAAGGGGTGGGTCATATTTAAATTAGAAGGTGCATGAGTTTAGTCAGGCCTAGGGCAGCACAAAACCTAAATCTGCCACTGGATTAAGGGGTTATGTCTCCATTTCCTGTGGCGGAAAGGTTTCATGGGTTCTTCTCCAGCAGTCCCCAAACCAAAAAGGGAGTATTTCTCTGTAATTAGTGCTGTGCATGTCTACCTTTCATCAGCTGTTTCAATTAGACAGACTGGTTCTCTTTTGTCATCTCTGATGATTCCCATAAAGGGGAACCAGCTTCTGCTTCCACTATTTCCGATGGCTTAAACAGATTATCATACAAGCTTATGGTCTTTAGGATTGGGTTCTGCCCATCCCTGTCAAAGCATACTCAACTCTATAAATAATGGGCTCAAATCACACCGAACTGAATCGCATGTGAATTGAACAGGATTGCAGGTCGGTTCCTGTGGGATTCACATACTCTTCATAGTGTGAACAAAAGCTAACTCTTTGTTAGGACAGACAGTGTTCAAATATAGATACAATTAATAATGAAAATCTGCCCATACAGTACAGAAAAGTTAATCATGTGCAAACAGCTGCCCAGCCCCCTCACAAACAAAGAACTATGTACAGTAGCATGTTTTCTTGCTGGAGGGTCCAGAATAGGGCATCTCAAAAAGGTAAGGTGCAATTTAAATGTTTTTAAAGTGATTGTAAATTTAATTTTTTTAAATACCAAACATGTTATATTTACCTGCTCTGTGCAATGGTTTTGCACAGAGCAGCACTGATCCTCCTCTTCTCAGGTCCCCCGTTGGCCCTCCTGGCTCCTCTTCCCTGCCGAGTCCCCCCATAGCAAGCAGCTTGCTATGGGGGCACTCTTGTGGGCTTGCTTCAGAGCCGGCTCTGTGTGTACATAGACACAGAGCAGGAATTGGCCCCCCACTCCCTCCTCACTGGCTGTGATTGACAGCAGTGGGAGCCAATAGCTCCCGCTGCTGTGTCTGAGCCAATAAGGAAGGACAGAGCTGAGAGAGCTTCTGCTTTTCATGCACATTGCAAGATTGAGATTGGGCTCAGGTAAGTAAAAGGGGGCTGGGGGGGGGGTTGCTGCATGCAAAAGGTTTTTACCTTAATGCATAGAATGGCTCAATAATCAAGCCTCAGTGTGGCAAGTGAAATTTAACTCAGCTTTCCAAAAAATGTGGTTAATCACAGTTCATTCATGATTTGGGGGGGGGGGGGGGGGGGGTTACATTTTCACATGGGGCCAGGCAGATTTGGACAGTTTATTTCCCTTAATAAATTAAATCATCATTTAAAAACTATGCTTCATTCGTTTTGCACTGAGAAGTTTGTTTGAAGGAAGTTGTACATGCAAAAGCACGATATCTTATGCAAGTCATGGTATAAACTTTACATGTTGATGGTTTAATACATATAGCACAGAGGGTATAAACGCAGCAACATTTGCACTTTTCATCATTTAAAAACTGCAATTTGTATTTACTCGTGTTATCTTTGTGTAATATAAAAATGTGTTTGATGGACCGAATCATTTAAGTGTGACAAATCTGCAAAAAAATAAAATAATCAATAAATCAGGAAGGAGGCAAAAACTTTTTTCATAGCACTGTATTTGATCTTCTCTAAGGCTCCATTCACACTAATGCGTTTTTTTATGCATTTTGCAGAAATGCATGGGAATTTTTTAACATGAGTTCCTATGGAACATGTTGACATCAATGCTTTTTTGTGCCTCTGCGTTTTTGGAAAGGGTCGGGGACTTTTTTTCATGCAAAATGCAGCGTTTTGCATGTAATAGAATTCAATGGACTCGCATTCAAAAACGCAAGTACCACGTTTTTACTGCGTTTTTACTGCGTTTTTGCCGCGTTTTGAGTTTTTTTCCTTTAATTTTTTTCTAACACTGTATACAGTATAAAAAAAAACTGTAAAAAAAAAACAAAAACACAAAACGCGTCAAAAACGCGTAAAAAAAGCATGTTCAAAAACGCAGCAAGCACCGCAAAAAACACTGCAGAAACGCTCAAAAGCAACATGCATAGGTGTGAATCGAGCCTAAAGCTGGCCATACACCTATAGATTATCTGCAGATTTTCTATGGTTAGATGGAAAAAGTGCAACAGATTTCTCCATGTTCGCTAAACTGTGTGGATGGAGGAATCTCCCACTTTTTCCATCTAACCATAGAAAATCTGCAGATAATCTATAGGTGTATGGCCAGCTTTAGTCCACATTTTTCAAAAATAAATAAATAAATGCACATATATTTACAAAAAAAAAATGTGTGTTAATTATTCTTTGTTAATAGACTTGCAAAGCATTGCAGTGGAAATCAGTGGATTGCAGGTACAATGTCTGGCTCCTGCAGAATCTTCCTCCAGTTCTATGTCCATACCATCCCAGGTATGGACGTTGAGTGCAGTGATTTGTGTTCAATTGAGAACTACAAGTCCGTCTGCTTCGTCCATAGTAAACGAAAGTCATAATTGTGTGGGTGGACCCACACACAGCCATACCTCCCAACATTTTGAGATGGGAATAAGGGACACCTACTAACAAATGTATGTAGGCATAGGACACGCCCCCTGCCACACCCCCTTAAAGGAGAAATAACCAAAAAAAAAGGTTAATTAAATCCACAAGGACTTTTTTTTTACCACTACTATTCCTTTATATTGGCTTTCAAAATGTACAAATGCCACCATTTAGAAATTGGATGAAAGGCTGAGCACTGGGAAACACTTTTTGTAAGATAAAAAGTGCATTTTACATACAACTATATAAATCAGACCAAAATGAGGGACAAATGAGGAGGAAAGAGGGACAGAGGGACATTGCTCCAAATCAGGGACAGTCCATCGAAATCAGGGACAGTTGGGAGCTATGCACACAGCCACTCAAATTTTAAAAGTGACAGCGGTTGTGGAGAAGAACCCCTGTGTGCTGTCACAGCACACGGGTGAGAGGGGGTAGGGGTTCCCAATTGCACCATGTTACACCCTAAATACAAAAAGCAGAATTAAACTTTAAAAAAAAGCTAGCAAATTTTCAAGGTCTTTTCTACCAAAAAAACTTCTTTCACTTCCTTTTAGCAATGTTTTAAAACCATAGGTGTGCACAGCCTGTTGTATTAGGGTGTGCACCTCAAAGCTTTCAAAGCTTATACACATATGCGTGTGTGCATGTGTAGTTATACTGATGGTAGAGCAGAGATTGGTGTCAGTAGGGCACTGGATGGCGTTAGTAGTTTTTATTATTATTTTTTTTATTATTATTTTTTACATTTTTATTGTTTACATTTATTTTTTTTTTTTTAGGAGCCCTGTTAGGGGGGCTTTGGTGAAATATCAGGGGTCTAAACAGGGGAAATCTGCACCACACAGGGTGATTAGGGTGTGCCCTGGCACACCCGGTGCGCACGCCTATGATTAAAACTATGCATTGACTGTGGCATAAGCGTAACACTGTGTACACTCTGGGCATCTATAAGGTGATGGCATCAGCGATGGCGCGACAAGAGGGACATTCCAGTTCAAATCACATTGGGGGTGGCAAACATGAAGGCAAGTTTGCTTTGCGTGTAAAAAAAAAAAAAATATATATATATATATATATACCCTGTTTCCCCGAAAATAAGACCTAGTATGATTGTCGGTGATGGCTGCAATATAAGCCCTACCCCCCAAATAAGCCCTAGTTAAAGTCCTTGTAGGTCTTATTATTAGGGTAGGGCTTATTTTAGGGGAAACAGGGTAGGGCTTATTTGGGGGGTAGGGCTAATATTGCAGCCATTACTGATAATCACGCTAGGTCTTATTTTGGGGGAAACAGGGTATATATATATATATATATATATATATATATATATACACAGGTGTATTTTTAATATTTTGTTTAAATCAATTAGAATGTATATCACAAACAGTAGCAAGCAATTATGTGTTATGTACTGGTAGACTAGAATTCACACGAAATGAAATTCCACCACTTTACAAAAGTCCGTCTGGCAGCGATCCATGCTGCATTGCTGACAATAAAGAGTTAAGTGTGCCCTGGTGTAAATGACTGAGCTATAGTGCAGCTGTCAGTACAGCATGTGTGCTATGAGCAAGAGCAGGGCATTGAGTGACTGGCCGGCTGCCTTTCCTAAGCTCCCCACCCTACCTCCCCTGCACTATATTACACTTCTGTTCATCAGACTAGCCTCTCTTTGCCTGCCTCACTCTCCCCTCTGCCTGTCCTCCCTACAAATCTGAGCATTGTGACTCTGCTCTTCTCCACATTCAACTTCTCTCCTCTTCTGGCCTCCTCTTCTTTCCAGCAGTTGCCTGACACTCTGCCCTCTTCCACATTGCCTGGATTTCTTAGCAAGCTTGGACTTTAGCAGCAAACCCAAGATATAGAGATTTCCTTATACAAATCACATCATGGTAAGAATGTCTGATGTGTCATTAGCTACTGTTCTAGTAAATTATTCTTTAAAGATTTTTTTTTAATCATGCATGTTTTTTGATGTTCTTTACAGGATTAAAAAAAAAAAAAAAAGTTACTTCTTTAATGCAAAGGGCTTTGTATAGTGATTTGTTTCTGAATGTCTGACGGTTGGTTGAATGAAGCACCATTTATAGAAATGTTTAGTTAAAAGTGCAATTCACATAGCATGCAGCCTTTAGAGATGACGCAAAGTCTTTGTAGTAGGGAATGAAATGTTTATATCTTATAAATATCAATGACAGATTGCCATCCAGTGCCGTCACAGCTTCCAGTCATTGCTCACATAGTTCTGGAAGTGGGTAACTTTAAGAGGGGGTCACTTTGTTCCCCACCCCTCATGAGTCACCTAAACTGGAATCTTCTAGAGTCTCATTTTTACCAGCAGAGAAGTTTAATAAAAAGTTCAGTTTGTGAACTCTGCACATATAATGTACTTCTGTGAGCGAATGGAATAACTGCAAGGTGAAAACATTATATCTATTTTTCCCCACAATGACTGCTTCTTATGCAAGAACACCTTAAAAGGGCAAGCGATTGAGGATAATCCTCAGCATGGTTCTTGTTCGGGAGTTCAGACAGAGAGGACCTTTCCATTACTCTTTCCTCTGTCTATGAGAGTTATGTAATGTTTACAGTTAAGATCGCGGCTCAGCTGAAGTTTAACTATCCAAAATTAAAGCATTGTTAAGTCTCAGAACTGGGTAGGCAAGGCATAAAAGCACTCAAGTGCTGGCTCTGTAAGTCCTGCCTTGTCTATTACCCAGGCCAACGATTTGAAGGCCTTCATTAAAGAGCATGGTGCAAAGTTCAGTTGTATACAGATGCCTATAACAACTAGTTTTTAGCTAGCAGCATTTTAACTCAGAAGTTTATTTAAGATTGAATAATATTTATTGCAGATTGCTTTAAAGTTAAACTCCAGAAAAAACTGCAGAAAAATATGGGTCCATATCTGTTATCCAGAGGGCCACTGGGGATGCTGTAAATCAGTGGTTCTCAACCTCAGTCCTCAAGTACCCTCAACAGGCCATGTTTTGGGAATTTCTCTTGGATAAAATAGCTGTCCAAAATACCAAGCCATCGACTCTAATTTAAAGCATCTATGCAAGATAAAGGAAAACGTGCAACCATGGCCTGTTGGGGGTACTTGAAGACTGAGGTTGAGAACCACTGCTGTAAATCACTCTAGAAGTTTGCTCTATATAGTTAGAGCCTTGATTTTCCAGGTTCCATGTGAGTACAGAGGGTCATTCAATTGGCACCCTCACCATTCATAGAACACCTTGTATTTTTTTCACTTAATACAAGGCATTCTCTGATTGGATGAGGTGGACAGAAGGGACAGATGACAACATAATCTCCACCTCGTCCAATCTTATATTCAATAAAAAAAAAAGGAATTTATGAATGACGGAGCTGCTGAGCATGCAACCCCCTGTGTACAGTGTACAGAGGAGAAGCCACTTGCACAGAATACAGAAGATCACAGCTTTTACTGTATGTAGTATGGACTAGTACAGTAATTTATGGCATCTCCAGCAACCATCTGATGAGATATGGATACATACATCAAGGCAAGATGTCTTAACCACTTCCCACCATATAGCAGAATGAGGGGCGGAAAGTGGTTGTATTATCCTGACTGGGCATCATATGACGTCCAGCAGGATAAGCCTCTAGCGTGCGCGCCCGCGGGGGTGTGCAGCACGGCGATTGGTGGTGTGTCAGTCTGACATACCGCATCTCCAATCCTGGTAAAGAGATTATGACTTAGGCCCTTTACCATGTGATGAGCTTTGTCCAACACAGCTCATCACATGGTAACCAGGAAGTGCTGATCGGCTGCTCTCCTGACAGGGGGATTTGCGCATAATCAGCGCATTGATTATCGGTGCAGACTCATCAAGGGTGCCCACTAGAGCCCACCAGGGATGCTCACTAGAGCCCACCAGGGATGCCAATCAGTGCCTATGAGTGCCTATTACAAATGCCAATTTGTGCAGAACAGCGATGCATGTCAGTGCCTCCTAATCAGTGCCATCTATCAGTACCACCCATCATTGCCACCCACCAGTGCCGCCTATCAGTGCCCATCAGTGTCACCCATCAGTGCCTATCAGTGCTGCATAACAGTGCCCATCAGTGCTGCCTTTCAGTGCTCATTAATGCTGCATATAGTGCCTTCTCATCAGTGCCCATCAGTGCAGCCTCATCAGTGCTCATCAGTGAAAGAGAAAACTTACTTATATTCAAAGATTTACAACAGAAACAAAGAAAAACCTTATTTTTTTCAAATTGTTTTGTCTTTTTTTTATTTGTAGCACAAAAAATAAAAAAAAACAGTGGTGATCAAATACCACCAAAAGAAAGCTCTATTTGTGGGGAAAAAAATGATAAAAATCTTGTTTGGGTACAGTGTTGCATGACCGCGCAATTGTCATTAAAAATGCAACAACGCTGAAACCTGAAAATTGGGCTTGGCAGCCCTGTATTGAAGTGGTTAAAGTGGTTGTAAAGGCATACTTTTTTTTTTTTTTTTACCTTCATGAAATCTCTACATTAAAGTGAAAAACCTTCCATGATCAGCCCCCCCTAAATACTTACCTGGCTCCCCTTTCGATCCAGTGCTGTGCCGGTCTGTAGCGTATAGTGTCTATAGATGCACACAGCCTGGCTTGGGAGCATATGCTCGCATTGGTGCCCCCATAGCAAGCAGCTTGCTATGAGGACACTGAGAGAAGAGGTGTGGAAAGCGCCAGCAGGGGTACCCCAGAGAGGAGGCAAGGGGCCTCTGTGTGCAATACCATGTAGCCAAACATATATATTATTTTAAGGAAAAAAAAAACATTTATGCCTTTACAACTGCTTTCATGTAAGTATACAAAAAAAATGTGAATGACAGAGCAGTTACAGTAAGAATCCTGCAACTGCTTTTTATCCAGGCCCATTTTTCACCCATTCCACAGACCCGTGTAGCGGTTTAACTCCTGTGCCATCATGAATGTAAGCCAAAAGTCAAGGGATGGAGTGGGCAGGATATGCTTTTGAGGTCAGACTCCAAAAACAGAGGGTACCTAGGTACCAACTCATGTGAAAGTGCTCTGCTGCTTTATATAGATCTCTATATTTCTATTTCTATATATATCTTTGTCCCAATAAACTGTTCTAAGAAATCTTTGAAAGATAGAAGACAGACAGTCTTTAGGTGTTATGTTTATTATCTTTTTATTAAGAATTCAACATTTAAGTGCAAAGGACCAACATAGAAAAATAGGCAGGTTTGTGTCAGGTAAACAGATATATACCCACCAGTCTTTAGGTTTTAACAAGGATCTTCACCTTAGAAAGAAAAAATTAAAAGTCAGCAGCAACAAATACTGTGCCTGCTGACTTTGAATCAAAGAACACTTACCTGTCCCCACCTGGGCCAGTTCTTCGCCAATAGTCGGGTCCCCAGCGCGGCATGTTTACTGCTCTTTAAAGCTAAAATTTAGCGTATATTTTTGGGGGGCATACAGGACTATACACATTAGTTACGTGTAATAGTATACATTCCATTATCTTCAGGCAGCTGCTTCTGCTAAAAATTCTCCCTGCAGTGTTTCCTTCACAGCTGCCGTATACTGTCCTGAGTGGCTGCCTTTCAGCACTGTGAGAGTTAACCACAGTTGCTGCTGCAGAAAAAAGTTGTGCCGCCTGCCCCCTTCTGCCACTCGCAGAACTTGTATCATTACACTCCCACAGTGCATCGTGGAATCCTGTCATTCATCTGCTCCTCCTCCATTCACAGAGCGCAATGCATTGTGTAAGTGTAGTAATATAGGTTCTGTGAATGGCAGAGAGGGCAGAAGGGGGCAGGGCTGTGCAACTTTTCCCAGCAGCAGCAGCTGCTGTTTACTCTCATATTGTAGCACCAGAAGACAGATGCTCAGGCAGTATTCGGCAATTGTGAAGGAGAAAATTATTTTTATTGCAAAACAGTTAACTTTTACACGTTCATGGAGATCAACTTCATATTTCTGTTCTTGGGCTTAGATACACTTTAAAGAGCCATGTCTCCATGCTGGAAAATGTTTTTTCACTTAAAAAAATATACAGTCAATGAAAAAAAGCTTTTAGCTACTATTGTCAGGGGATATGTCTATTCTACCATAGGCAACTGCTGAGCTAAGACTGGTTTAATATGAACGTCGGAAATGATCGTTCTTTTTAAACTCACATTGGTCCAGCTTAGTTATGGCTAATTCTTCATATTCCACATACGGAGGATAGCTGGGGATGCAGAAATTCACTACAGTAGCCTGTGCCACATACAGTCTCTTCCAGGTCCTACTAGAGCATCTTGCATTCTGTACTCTGAACACAAGGGGTCACTCACTTTTTTTTTTTCATTGAATATATGCGTTCTGTGATTGGCTGAGGTAGAGATCATGATGTCATCTGCCCCTTATCTGTACTACTTCTAATCAGAATGCTCTCTATTCATTGAAAAAAATAGAAGACTTTCTATGATTGGCAGAGGTATCAAGGAAGTGACCTCCTTACTTTCTAAGATTGGCAGAGGTATCAAGCAAGTGACCCCTTATGTTGAGTATACAGTTGGTAAGTCTTTCGAGCAGAGACCAGTACTGACTGGTATGACTTATGTTGCACAGTTTGCTGCAGTGAATTCCTGCATCCCCAGCAGTCCTCCAAGTGTGACATGAAGAATTAGATGTAGCTAGGCTGGAACAATCTAAGTTTTTTGTTTTGAAAAAATTATTTCTAGTGTTCAGCTTTAAGGAAACAAAAATTTTCATAATAAACCTAAACCATTAATGTTATGACCTTAAAAACATTACTAAACCTATATAGTTTAAATGTCATTCACTGATGTGACATACAACCCTGATTCTTTTTACAATAAACTGTGCAGGTTGCCATGTATTAGTTCATTATTTGCTCACCATTCGCCCCGCCTCCTCCTGACATTTCAAGCACTGTACAGGTTATATATGGACACAGAAACTATATATATATATATATATATATATATATATATATATATATATATATATATATACATATAGTTTCTCACAAAAGTGAGTACACCCCTCGCAATTTTGTAAATATTTTATTATATCTTTCCATGTGACAACACTGAAGAAATGACACTTTGCTACAATGTAAAGTAGTGAGTGTACAGCTTGTATAACAGTGCAAATTTGCTGTCCCCTCAAAATAACTCAACACACAGCCATTAATGTCTAAACCGCTGGCAACAAAAGTGAGTACACCCCTAAGCGAAAATGTTCAAATTGGGCCTAAAGTGTCAATATTTTGTGTGGCCACCATTATTTTCCAGCACTACCTTTACCCTCTTGGGTATGGAGTTCACCAGAGCTGCACAGGTTGCCACTGGAGTCCTCTTCCACTCCTCCATGATGACATCACAGAGCTGGTGGATGTTAGAGACCTTGCGCTCCTCCACCTTCCATTTGAGGATGCCCCAAAGATGCTCAATAGGGCTTAGGTCTGGAGACATGCTTGGCCAGTCCATCACATTTACCCCCAGCTTCTTTAGCAAGGCAGTGGTCTTCTTGGAGGTGTGTTTGGGGTCGTTATCATATTGGAATACTACCCTGCGGCACAGTCTCCGAAGAGAGGGGATCATGCTCTGCTTCAGTATGTCACAGTACATGTTGGCACTCATGGTTCCCTCAATGAACTGTAGCTCCCCAGTGGCGGCAGCACTCATGCAGCCCCAGACCATGACACTCCCACCACAATGCTTGACTGTAGGCAAGACACACTTGTCTTTGTACTCCTCACCTGGATGCCACCACACACGCTTGACACCATCTGAACCAAATACATTTATCTTGGTCTCATCAGACCACAGGACATGGTTCCAGTAATCCATGTCCTTAGTCTGCTTGTCTTCAGCAAACTGTTTGCGGGCTTTCTTGTGCATCATCTTTAGAAGAGGCTTCCTTCTGGGAGGACAGCCATGCAGACCAATTTGATGCAGTGTATGGCATATGGTCTGAGCACTGACAGGCTGACCCCCCACCCCTTCAAACTCTGCAGCAATGCTGGAAGCACTCATTTATCTATTTCCCAAAGACAAATTCTGGATATGACACTGAGCAAGTGCATTCAACTTCTTTGGTCGACTACGACAAGGGGAACCTGTCCTGTTAAACCTGTCCTGTTAAACAACTGTATGGTCTTGGCCAGGGGCTGGCTGGGCCGGGGGGCAGGGTGGAGATTTCCCCCCAGGCCGCCTACCTTATATTCAAGCCACGCTGTCTGTCTGCTATTTTTCTTTTTTCCTGTAGATGGTAGAAGTCGGCGGTCGCTGATTGGCTGGCTGGCTGGCTGCTCCGCTGCATTCTGGGAGTTGTAATCTGGACCGCACTCAAGTTCCTGGTGGAGGTGGGTGGAATTAAGCAGTGCAGCAAACTACAACTCCCAGGAGTCTCAGAGGCAGGCAGAGGCAGGTTGTGCGGCGTGTCAGGGGACGCATCCTGTGACTGGCTCAGCCTGGGAGCTGGGCACTGGCTGGAGTGGCTGCAAGAGTGAGACAGTGCAAGTTGCAACTAGTTTCGAGTACACAGAGAGAAGAACTGACTGAGAGTATGAGAGCAACCAGCTTACTTTCAGTGGAACGAGCAGCTTACCCTTCACTACACTCCTGGAATCTTTGGACTGGAGGCAGGCAGAGGCAGCCAGGGGCCAGGGCACACCAGGGGACGCACTTGATTGGCTCGGGCTGGGTGCTGGCTGCAGTTTGGAAGTTGTCATCACCCCCCAAGAGACCCAGCAAGGACATGCTGAGCTGCCATCGCTGAGGTGAGAGAGAGACCCAGACCCTGACACCCCCACATCCCATTCTCCTTCCCCCCATGCACCCCATTTAACCTGACCCAGTGCCCTGCCCAACACCCAGTAACCTCAAAATAGGAAATAGCCCTTAACACTCTCTGGCTGTCAGGTCCTGTGCTGGCAATGGCCTGTGGCTCCCGTGCTGGCCATGGCCTGTGGGTCCTGTGCTGGCTATGGCTGTGGGTCCTGTGCTCTCCATGACCTGTGGGCAGTGGCATCAGGAGGGGGGCTATAGCCCTGAGTGGGCCCCCAAAAAGCCCCGGGTCTCGGTATTACCAATGACCATTATTAACCCTGAGTCCCAAGGCATGGGGTCAACCGTGAACTTAGGGCTAATGGCCACCTGCCCTGGGGCAGCTTTCAGGCCAGTGCATGCCAGGCTTCCTCCGTGACATGTGAAATCCCGCCTCCTGGACTGGCTCCTGTGATGGACATCCTACTGGTCTAATGCTGGGACATGTGACGTCCATCATTGGAGCCAGGCCAGGAGGCGGGACTTAATGTGACAACAGCCGCACCGGGTAAGTGGGAGATCCCTGCTCTGTGTAAACCGGCAGCTCTCCTTGCTCCCCGTGCACTGGCAAGGCTGCGTTGATGGGCACTACTGTCTGATCAGGCTGCATTGAGTGGCACAGGTAAGGCTGAGCTGATGGGATGGGCACTGATGAGGCTGATGGGATAGGCACTGATGAGGCTGTATTTATGGGCACGGGTGAGGCTGCATTTATGGGCACTGGTGAGGCTGCATTTATGGGCACTGGTGAAGCTGCATTGATGGGCACTGATCAGGCTGCACTGATGGACACTGGTGAGGCTGCATTCATGAGCACTGGTAAAGCTGCATTTATGGACACTGGTGAGGCTGCATTTATGGGAACTGGTAAGGCTTCATTTATGGGCACTGGTGAGGCTGCATTGATGGGCACTGATCAAGTTGCATTGATGGACACTGGTGAGGGTGCATTGATGGACACTGGTGATGCTGCATTGATGGGTACTGGTGAGGCTGCATTTATGGGCACTGGTGAGGCTGCATTTATGGGCACTGGTGAGGTTGCATTTATGGGCACTGGTGAGGCTGCATTGATGGGTACTGATCAGGCTGCATTGATGGGCACTAGTGAGGCTGCATTGGATGGGCACTGGTGAGGCTGCATTGGAAGGGTACTGGTGAGGCTGCATTGGTGGGCACTGGTGAGGCTGCATTGGATGGGCACTGGTGAGGCTGCATTGGTTGGGCACTGATCAGGCTGCATTGATGGGCACTGGTGAGGCTGCATTGAACAAACAGGTGGGCATGAATGGTGAGCTGATTCAGTGCTTCACTTGACTGGACTTGCCCCCCAGGCCTAAGGCTGCCAGCCCTCCCCTGGTCTTGGCCACTGTGCTGCAGCTCAGTTTCAGGGTCTTGGCAATTTTCTTATAGCCTAGGCCATCCTATACAAGCTGTATTCTCACTACTTTACATTGTAGCAAAGTGCCATTTCTTCAGTGTTGTCACATGAAAAGATATAAAATATTTACAAAAATGTGAGGGGTGTACTCACTTTTGTGAGATATTGTGTGTGCATATATATATATAGATAGATATAAATCTATCTATCTATCTATCTATCTATCTATCTATCTATCTATCTATCTATCTATCTATCTATCTATAGATATATATATATATTTTCACAGCGGGAAAAAAAAAGTATGTGAACTCCTTGGAATTAACTGGTTTTCTGCAGTAATTTGCCATAAAATGTTATCTGATCCTCATCTACCTCATAAAAATAGGCCAACACAATGTGCTAATTTCTTGTGTCTTTATTAAGCACACCCATTAAAGAGTATGTAAACCCTCACCTTGTAAAACAACCAATCCAGTTTAAAATAGAAATTAAAGGCAAAACATTTGTGTATCGATATATAAAAAATCCTTATAAATGAAGCGTTTCAGGAGAAGTCTGATCATTGAAAGAGAGTAAGCTGAGTTCCCAGCATAGCTAGAGATCTGACCATAGTGTGTTCTCCTGCTTAGTGTGGTCAGATTTTAATAGGAAAGCAGAGGGACTGACAGGAACACCAGATATGTCACACAAAGGAATCCATACAAAGAAAACATGATACGTTTTTTTACAAGTAGATGGTACAGCAGGCACATATAAGGAATATGAAATGTTGAGTTTACATAACTGTTAAACATTCACAGTGCTGGAGGAAAAAGGAAGTTCATACCTCTTGAAATTTTTCACATTTTGTCATATTACATCATAAACGTAAATGTATTTTTATTGGGATTTTATATGATAGACCAACACAAAGTGGCACATAATTGTGAAGTGGAAGGAAACTGATAACCTTTTTTACTGATAACCCTTATAAGGTTTTTTACCTTATAAGTATCTGAAAAGTGTGGCATGTATTTGTATATAGCCCCCTTTACTCTGATACCCCTAACTAAAATCTAGTGGAACCAATTGCCTTCAGAAGTCACCTAATTAGTATATTGAGTCCACCTGTGTGTAATTGAACCACTTGCTTACTGGGCACTTAAACCCCCTCCCTGCCCAGACCAATTTTCAGCTTTGAGGCTAGGTTCACACTGTTGCGGTGCGGGAACGCAGCGAATTTACTGCGGGTTCCCTCATCGCACCAACTCGCACGGCAGTTCACACTGCCATATGCGAACTGCTGGGGAGTGTCATACAATGTTAACGACACCTCCAGTTCAGCTCGCATATCGCACTGCGAACTGACAATTCGGACATGTATCGGATTGCATAGGTGTGAACACCCATGCGATCCGATTCTGGTCCGAACAAAAAAAAAGGGTCCTGTGTGAGTTTGGACCGAATGCGGTGAGATATCAGCCATACTATCTGTATGGCTGATATCGCACAGCACAGACATCGCATGTGATGTGAACAGCAGTGCGCTGCGAATCACATACGATGTCTGCCACCGCAGCAGTGTGAACCCAACCTTAGTGCTGTCGCATTTTGAATGACAGTTGCGTGGTCATACAACACTGTACCCAAATAAAATTTTTATCATTTTTTTTCCCACAAATAGAGCTTTGTTTTGATGGTATTTAATCACTGCTGGGTTTTTAATTTTTTGATAAAAAAACTAAAAAAGACAGCAAATTTTGAAAAAACAAAACTATTTTCTATTTTGTTATAAAATTTTGCAAAAAGGTAATTTTTCTCCTTCATTGATGTACACTGATGAGGCTGCACTGATGGGCGCTGATAGGCGGCACTGGTGGACACTGATAAGGCGGCACTGGTGGACACTGATAAGGCGGCACTGGTGTACACTAATATGGCAGCACTGGTGGACAATGATGAGGCTGCACAGGTGAGCATTGATAGGTGGCACAGCACTAAAGGGCATTGATAGTTGACACTGAAGGGAACTGATAGGTGGCACTAATGGGTGGCAGCGATGGGCACTGATAGGTGACACTGATAGGCAGCACTGCTAGGTGGCACTTATGATGAGACACTGATGGGCACTGATTGATACCACTGGTGGGCATTGATAGGTGGCATGGTGGGCATTGATGAGTGGCACTGATTGGTGGCATTGATATGCACTGATGGGCACTGATTGGTGGCACTAATATCATGCACTGGTGGGCACTGGCAGGCTGCATTAGTGGGCACAGATGATGTTGCTGTGCCTCTTCCTCTTTGGGACCGATGTCACTTTTACAGAAGCTTATGATTAGCTTTTTTTTCTCCTTACACTGTAAGCGTGAGTAGAAAAAAAAAAGATTAACGATCTTCTGTTCACATCACATGATCAGCTGTCATTGGCTGACAGCTGATCACAGGGTAAGGGGCCAGGATCAGCCCCTTACTCCGATCTGTGATCAGCCAAGACTCATTGAATCGGCGATCACAGAGCGCGCTGCGTTCAAATTGCAGGGGGCGCGTGGGGAGCATGCAAAGGGGCGGACGTCATAAAATAGGTCCGCTCTGTAGACGTCATTTGGCTATAGCATGGACAGGAAGGAGTTAATCTCAGTATAAATACAACTGTTCTGTGAAGCCCTCAGAGGTTTGTTAGAGAACCTTAGTGAACAAAAAGGATCATGAAGGCCAAAGAACACACCAGACAGGCCATGGATAATGTTGTGGAGAAGTTTAAAGCAGGGTTAGGTTATAAAAAATACCCCAAGCTTTGAACATCTCACGGAGCATTGTTAAATCCATCATCCGAAAATGGAAAGCGTATGGCCTTCCAAGACATGGCCATCCACCTAAGCTGACAGGCCGGGCAAGGAGAGCATTAATCGGAGAAGCAGCCAAGAGGCCCACGGTAACTCTGGAGGAGCTGCAGAGATCCACAGCTCAGGTAGGAGAATCTGTTCCACTGTTAATCGTCCACTCCACAAATCTGGCCTTTATGGAAGAGTAGCAAGAAGAAAGCCATTGTTGAAAGAAAGCCATAAGAAGCCCCGTTTGCAGTTTGCGAGAAGCCATGTGGGGGACATAGCAAACATGTGGAAGGTGCTCTGGTCAGATGAGGCCAAAATTGAACTTTTTGGCGTAAAAGCAAAACGCTATGTGTAGCGGAAAACTAACACTGCACATCACCCTGAACATACCATCCCCACCGTAAAACATGGTGATGGCAGCATCATGTTTTGGGGATGCTTATCTTCAGCAGGGATAGGGAAGTTGGTCAGAGTTGATGGGAAGATGGATGGAGCCAAATACAGGGCAATCTTAGAAGAAAACCTGTTAGAGTCTGCAAAAGACTTAAGACTGGGGTGGAGGTTCACCTTCCAGCAGGACAACGACCCTAAACATATAGCCAGAGCTACAATGGAATGGTTTAGATCAATGCATATTCATGTGTTAGAATGGCCCAGTCAAATCCAGACCTAAATCCAATTAAGAATCTGTGGCAAGACTTGAAAATTGCTGTTCACTGAGGCTCTCCATCCAATCTGACAGAGCTCAAGCTATTTTGCAAAGAAAAATGGCAAAAATGTCTTTCTCTAGGTGTGTAAAGTTGGTAGAGACATTCCCAAAAAGACTTGCAGCTGTAATGGCAGTGAAAGGTGGTTCTACAAAGTATTGAATCAGGGGGGTTGAATACAAATGCCAACCATAATTTTCAGATATTTAATTGTAAAAAATGTTGAAAACCATTTATCATTTTCCTTCCACTTCACAATTATGTGCCACTTTGTGTTGGTCTATCACATACAATCCCAATAAAATACATTTATGTTTTAGTTGTAACATGACAAAATGTGGAAAATGTCAATGGGTACAAATACTTTTTCAAGGCACTGTATACTGTATATATTGTACAGGAAGTCAGGAATGGGTTCTGGACAGGAGATATAGTTCCCCACTATTTGGGTTGTGGTCCCTTTAACAGGGACAATAGGAACACATTTGAGTACTCAAGGGTTCTTACCCATGCAGGGCAAGGGGTTCTGGGGGTAGGCCAGTCAGAGAGGAGAAGACTTGGTAAATCCTCATTTGGGATTTGGAATTCAGAGGCTCGGATAGACTTTGGGTAGGAAACAGCCTCCAAACCCTGAGTACAGGGACTTTGGTCCCAAAAGGGTTAACCTGCCTGCAGGGAAGGCCTGAAACGGAGCAGAAGGGAACCAGCACCTGATTGTCAGGTGGAGTGGAGTAATTCACAGCTGTGTGGTTCCCTGGTGTGGGACTGGTATATTGGTGGTGAGCCATTCTATTATTTTTCATTATACCAGAATTATAGACTGTTTTGCGTTTGTGTTGCTGAACAAAGATGTTTTGTTTGCTTGTTTTTGAGTAGATAATAAAGACTGTTTATTTTTTAATGCAGCTGGCTTGTGATCCTTGGATCCCCATAATACAATATACTGTATATATTAGGTACCACCTGCCATAAATCACATTCTCCATCCAAAGTTCAGTTCTCTAATTGGATGGGTGATTTTTAACTGCATGAAACAGATTGAGCTTTATATCCATTTCACCAATTTCTGAATGATCTCACATTCAATGCTATGCTTATACTACTTCTGAGAGATTAATGTTGATAAAGTAAACTTTTCACAAACCTGGGCAAAGCAAATTGAATAGGATATAAAAAAGCATAAGCAGGGGTTACCTTCAGTAAAAACCTCTATATAAAAATGATTGATGTTCAATTGAACTTTCTGTTTCAATCAGCTAAGTACATTCCAGGTGCATCACAACAAAAGGTTTGCAATTTTTTACAGATTGTTTTTTGTAAGGCAAGACACAGTCAGAATAGAAAAGCCTGGCCCCCTATCAGCATGTTGATGAGAAGGACCCTTGCTCTCTGTGTGGATTTGGTGAAAGCAGTGCTTTCTCTACAGCATGCCTCCTAAGTTGGAGCTAGAAAGAACTCTTCAGTCATTACGGAGTATAACCTTTTTTAAATGCAGTTATAGGTCTGACCTCTACAGAGAGACCCCTGCTTAAACAAAAAAAAAAAACCAAGGGTGCTCCTCTACAGCAGCCTTCAAAAGAAAGGCCTTTCGTTTTTATGCCTCTGGAATGCATTTAGCAGATTTAAACTGAACGTTTAGCTAGGCTTCAATGACTTGAATATTTGCAAGCTTTCTCTGTTTTTCTATTTGTCAGAAGGTCACATAATATTAAAATGTATCTAATCCTCATAAATTAGCTTCTCTTTTCAAGTCCTATTTGGCCAGTTAAATATACCATTACAAGTGTTTTGTTACATCTGCTTGAAAATGTTTCAGCTGATAACTTCCTGCTCTCTGCCTATGCTACAGTCTATCAGTTACTTTGTTCCCAGTAATCTCTAAAAACATAACATCTATTCCAGTGATGGAGAACCTTGGCACCCCTGATGTTTTGGAACTACATTTTCCTTGATGCTCATGCACTCTGTAGTGTAGTTGAGCATCATGGGAAATGTAGTTCCAAAACATCTGGAGTGCCAAGGTTCGCCATCACTGATCTATTCTATGTTATGTAGATGAGGAGAAGGAGAGATATTCTGTAGTCCTAACACTTCCTGTCCTATGGTAACAAAGGTGCTTCTCCTTAGACCCCTTTCACACTGGGGCGGTGGGGGCACCAGCGGTAAAACAGCGCTATTTATAGCGCCGCTTTACCGTCGTTATAGCGACGGTATTCGGCCGCTGGCGGGGGCGGCCGAGAAAGGGTTAAAACCACTACAAAGTGCTGCTGCAGCTGCACTTTGCTGGCGTTATAGCCGCGCTGCCCCATTCATTTCAATGGGCAGGAGCGGTGAAGGAGCGGTATACACACCGCCCTTTCACCGCTCCAAAGATGCTGCGAGCAGGACTTTTTTTTTACCGTCCTGCCAGCGCACCGCTCCAGTGTGAAAGCCCTCAGGCTTTCACAGTGGAGTGTGAGGAGCGGCTTTTTCAGGGCGCTTTTCAGGCGCTATTTTTAGCACTGTAGCGCCTGCAAAGCGCCCCAGAGTGAAAGGGGTCTTAGATACAGGACAGTTGGGTTGATTTACTAAAACTGGGGAGTGAAAATCTAGTGCAGCTGTGAAACCAGCTTCTAACTTCAGCTTGGTCAATTAAGCTTTGACAATAAACCCTGGAAGCTGATTTCTATGCAGAGCTGCACCAGATTTTGCACTCGCCAGTTTAGTAAACCAACTACAGTGAGCAAGTGTTCTCATCTCTAGGATAAGAAGTGTATTACTGAAAGAATCACCAAGTAAAAATAAGGGGAGAAAGCCTGAAAAAAATGAATGCAGCCTCCATATCTGACTGTAAGATTCAATATATCACAAATACAGTAATAAAAATCTAGCAGTCACACACTGGATCATTAAATACCAAAAACAGCGCTAAAATTTAAAAGCGATATAAATTTCACAACATGTGACCAAAAACCAAGTTGAAAGTCTCTAGGTAGAAGGTGATAGTGAAGACAGTTCAAAGGCTTTTATAGGTGTAGAATCACTGATGTCCAAGCGTGCACCTTTCACCATAGAATAAACGTGTTCCACCTCATGTTGCACACTCCCCCAGGGGGTCAAACTCACCAGAAGCCGCTAATAAAAAAGCTTTGAGTAAAGGAACCAGGAAGCTAGTGTGGTGTCTGCAGAGAAATGCACACCCCATCCCGGACGACTGGATAAGGTGACAGCGTCCTCTGGGCTATTTTATCTGCTTATTTTACTTTGACACAGTATACGTAGTTAGGATTAAGGGGACCACTGATGTATAGGGGACTTTAACATAACTAAACAGGATTACGCTATGCGGTGTTGCTCTTGTGTTTTATGGTATATGTGGAGCCCCTTTACCAGTGGACCTTGCTGATGATGAGGACTCAGTATAGAAGTAGATGATGAACACCTTTACTCAATGCTTTTTTATTAGCGGCTTCTGGTGAGTATGATCCCCTGGGGGAGTGTGCAACACGAGGTGGAACACGTTTATTCTCTGGTGTAAGGTGCATGCTTTGACATCAGCGATTCTACACCTATAAAAGCCTTTGAACTGTCTTCACCAGGGCCAGGGTTTTTGATGCTTTTTGGGAGTTCTTTCTGTGACTGAGA
Organism: Aquarana catesbeiana; assembly: GCF_042186555.1. Classification (NCBI taxonomy): domain Eukaryota; kingdom Metazoa; phylum Chordata; class Amphibia; order Anura; family Ranidae; genus Aquarana; species Aquarana catesbeiana. The sequence goes on along the minus strand of NC_133336.1, from coordinate 95,802,243 downwards.
GTCCTGCTGCGCTGTGTCTACCTGCAGCGTGAGACTTCACAGACCTCCTAACAACCTTCCCCCTTCTCCATCAGTCTGTATACCTTTCACCTTTACAAATTTAGATCCTCCTCATATTTTGGGCCCCAGTGCATGTGTCAGCTTGCTGCTGGTCTGTGAATCAGATTCCAGTGGGGCTGTTGGATGCGAGGAAGGGGTTTTTTACTTTTTCCCTTTCCCTTCCTCTACGCCAATTTTTTTCATCTCATTTCATACTGACCGTTGTCCGGTGGATGTGGTCCTTGGGGAACCCCTCGCCTCAGTCATTCCTCACTTTTTAAAGTTTGTTTGGATGCGACTATGTACTGTTTTGCTATTATGATACAATGTACTTCCTTAAAAATCCCCTGATGAAGGAGACTACGGTTCATCTCTGAAACGTTGTTGGGTTTAGGATTTTGTATCATGTCTTTTCTGTCAAACCTCTGTACATCATAATGCATCCATTTGTACTTGTTTATTCTTTATTATGTGTCTTTTTGTCTATGTATATAATAAACTTTATACGTTTTTACACAATTTTTAGTATGGTAGTGCCTTCAAAGTCCCACCCCTTGGGGGTTTCTCCATTTCCATTCTCTGGTGAAAGGTGCACGCTTGGACATCAGTGATTCTACACCTATAAAAGCCTTTAAACTGTCTTCACTATCGCCTTCTACCTACCTATATCGCTTTTAAATTTTAGTGCAGTTTTTGGTATTTAATCATCCAGCATGTGACTGCTAGATTTTTATTACTGTATTTTTGCTATTTTCTTTTTTTAAAACAGCTGCTTACTACCTTTTAATATTTTGAGTACTATATTTTAAAGTATTTACTTTCTTCAGTTTTAGTACTGCACATAGGACTGTGGGATTGATCTGGCGCTGATTGGGTGTACTGCAGGCCCTTTCATATACCTTTTCTTTCAAGATTTAATATACATTACATTTTTGTTCTTGGGTTTAGGAACGGAAAAGATAAGATTTGCATAAAACTTCAGGTCCTTATAATTCTGGATCTTCTTTTATTTGGATATGCTGTTTTTACTTAAAGCAACCTCAACTTAGTGTATGCACAGTTTAATCACATTAATTTAGAAATGCATTACATACCTCTAATAAAATATTACAGACCTGTGCATTAGTTATTACTACTGAAACTGATCTCAGTTTCTCAAAAATGTAAATCCTCTAGAGTGTATCCCTTAAAGTGGATCTATAATGTATTTGCAGTGAGTACACATTTTGAGTCATTATTTGCTTTACAGCAGGTCTATAGTAAAAGAACATGTTCTTATCTAACTCACGAGTGTATACAGTGGGCACTATAAGGTACAAAACCACACTTTCAGCATTCCTGAAAACCCCTTCCATGACTGCCTAGACAGAATTGCTAGTCCAATGGCAGGTAACACCGGTCATTAATATGTGTTCAAACTATGTATTTAACTGTATGCTTGACATTCCACTTTGATGAAAGACAAAGTAGACAAAGAAGATAGTCGCTCCACTGGGTGGTACCATTCAGGGTTTTATTTATGGTTTAGAATTTCCCAGACAGAATAAAAAAGTGATAACTTTTCACACTGATTCCTACTATTTGAAAGGTAAAAATTTAAATTTAGGAGCAAAAGGGAAAAGCTTGTGGAGAATTATTTTTTGAGTTATAGAAAACCTTTCTGCTCGTCACAGGAATTCTTTCAACCTTGCCCCTTCAATTTTTCTGCTATATATTTACCAAAAAATATAAAGATAGGATCTCCATAAAAAGTCAAATTTAAAGAGTAGCTCTAGTCTCCCCCCCCCAAAAAAAAATAATAAAAGTCAGCAGCTACAAATACTGTATTGTTTTTTATTGTCTTTAGTGTAAAGACACAGTGCATCCAGAAAGTATTCACCTGCTTCACCTATTCCACATTTTGTTATGTTACAGCCTTATTCCAAAATGGATTAAATTCATTATTTTCCTCAAAAGTCTACAAACAATACCCCATAATGACAGCGTGAAAGAAGTTTGTTTGAAATCTTTGCAAATTTATTAAAAATAAAAAATAAAAAGATCACATGTACATAAGTATTCACAGCCTTTGCTCACTACTTTGTTGAAGCATGTTTGGCACCAATTACAGACTCACGTCTTTGTGAGTATGATGCTACAAGCGTGGCACACCTATTTTTGTGCAGCTTCTTCCATTGTTTTTTGCAGGACCTCTCAAGCTTCATCAGGTTGAATGGGGAGCATCTGTGCACAGCCATTTTCAGATCTCTCCAGAGATGTTTAATTGGGTTCAAGTTGGCTCTGGCTGGGCCTCTCAAGGACATTCACAGAGTTGTCCCATAGCCACTCCTTTGTTATCTTTGCTGTGTGCTTAGGGTCGTCTCCCTATTGAAAAATGAACCTTCACCCCTAATCTGAGGTCCAGCATGCTCTGGAGCAGGTTTTAATCAAGGATGTCTCTGTAAATTGCTGCATTCATCTTTCACTCGGTCCTGACTAGTCTCCCAGTTCCTGCCGCTGAACAACATTCCCACAGCATGATGTTGCCACCACCGTGCTTCACTGCAGGGATGGTATTGGTCAGGTGATGAGCGGTGCCTGGTTTCCTCCAGACATGATGCTTGTCATTCAGGCCAAAGAGTTCAATTGTTTCATCACACCAGAGAATTTTGATTCTCATGGTCTGAGAGTAATTCAGGTGCCTTTTGGCAAACTCCAGGTGGGCTGTCATGTGTCTTTAACTGAGGAGTGGCTTCCATCTGGCCACTCTACCTTACAGGCCTGATTGGTGGAGTGCTGCAGAGATGGTTGTTCTTCTGAAAGATTTACCTCTCTCCACAGAGAAACGCTGGAGCCCATCAGGATCTTGGTCACCTCCCTGACTAAGGGATGGCTGCAGAAATGTTTCTGTACCCTTCCCCAGATCTGTGCCTTGATACAATCCTGTCTCTGAGGTCTACTGACAATTCTTCATGGCTTGGTTTGTGCTTTGACATGCACTGCTAACTGTGGGACCTTATATAGACAGGTGTGTGCCTTTCCAAATTATGTCCAATCAATTGAATTCACCACAGGTCAACTCCAATCAAGTAATAGAAATATCACAAGGATGATCAGTACAAACAGGATGAGCCTGAGCTCAATTTGAGTGTCATGGCAAAGGCTATGACTACTTATGTACATGTGATTTTTTTTGTTTTTTATTTTATAATAAACTTACAAAGATTTCAAACAAACTTTTTTTACATTGTCATTATGGAGTATTGTTTGTATAATTTTGAGGAAAATAATTAATTTAATCCATTTTGGAATAAGTCTGTAACATAACAAAATGCTGAAAAAGTGAAGCGCTTTAAATACTTTCATGGATGCATTGTAAGACCCCTTTCACACTGAAGCGCCGCTAAAACAGCGCTAAAGCACTGGTCGCTTTTGCCATGCTTTAGCAGTGGTTTTTGGGTGCTGGCGGGCTTTTTTTTTTGGGATAAAAAAACCCTCAAAAAAGACCCGTTTTGCGACACTTCTGAATCGCTTTTCAGGCGCTTTTCAGGTGCTTCGGAAGCGCTGCCCATTCATTGTCATTGTCTGTGTGTATGCAAGACAAGTTTGAGCCAACATCTGTCGGAAAAAATCCTAGGATTTTGTTGTCGGAATGTCCGAACAAAATCCGACCGTGTGGACGGGGCATAATGCCCTGTCCACACGGTTGGACATTGATCGGAAATTCCGACAACAAAATCCATGGATTTTTTCCGACGGATGTTGGCTCAAACTTGTCTTGCATACACATGGTCACACAAAGTTGTCGGAAAATCCGATCGTTCTGAACGCGGTGATGTAAAACACGTACGTCGGGACTATAAACGGGGCAGTAGCCAATAGCTTTCATCTCTTAATTTATTCTGAGCATGCGTGGCACTTTGTGCGTCGGATTTGTGTACACACAATCGGAATTTCTGACAACGGATTTTGTTGTCGGAAAATTTTATAGCCTGCTCTCAAACTTTGTGTGTCGGAAATTCCGATGGAAAATGTGTGATGGCACCTACACACGGTTGGAATTTCCGACAACAAGGTCCTATCACACATTTTCCATTGGAAAATCCTATCGTGTGTACAGGGCATAAGGCCTCATGCACACTGCATGTTAAAATAACGTTATAAAAACGTCAGTAGCTTTGCAGTGAGTTTTTCAACGTTTTTGGCAATAGCATTTTTTAGCGTTTATTAGATTTTTCCGAATTAGCGTTTTAGCGTTTTTTTTTTTTTTTTTAAAAGATTTTTTTTTTTTTTATTTTCAACGGATCAAAAACGTTAAACGCTGGTGAGCGACATTTTTGAGCGTTTATCGACATTTATCAGCGTTTATCAGCGTTAGAGCATTTTTACAGCTGAAAAACATCTCTCAGAACCCACTAGTTTTGGGGTTTTTTTTATTGCTCAAAAACACCACAGCCCAAAACTGTTGATAACAGCCTATGTGTGCATGGACACATAGGATAACATGATGGAGAGTTTAATGACTGTAAAAAAAAATGTCTACAGCCAAAAACAGCTGCTGTAAAAACATCAAAAAACGTCCAGTGTGCATGAGGCCTTAAAAAAAAAAAAAAAAACAGTTACAGAAAAAGTTTTTTTTTTCCTTTTGGGATAAAGGTTTTAACTAAATCCGTCACTGCAAGCACTCCTGTCAGTATTAAAAGGTTTGTCTTAAACCTCTAACTTTCACTTTTGCTGGACAGCTTATTGTAAGTTGAAAAATAGCACACTTACTGGCTGGGTCATCTGGTGAAAATTAGGAAAAAAATAAAACTAATCCAGCTGCCACATTTAAAATGGGTTCTAAAGGCAGGTTTTTTACTGTAATGCATTCTATGCATTAAGGTAAAAAGTTTTCTGTGTCCAACTACATCTCCCAGCACCCCCTATACTGAGCCCGATGTCGATTCAGCAGTGTGCACGAGAACCGTGTCTCTGCTCTCTCTTTCCTCACTGGCTCAGACACAGTAGCAGGAGCCATTGGCTCCTGCTGCTTTCAATCACAGCTAATGAGGAGGGGGCGGGGCCAAGCCGCACTGTGTGTGTCAATGGACACAGAGAGTGGGGCTTTAGGAGCGAGCATGCATGAGTGTCTTCATAGCAAATGGCTTGCTATGGGGGCACTCAACATGGGGTAGGAGCCAGGGGCACTGGCCGGGGACCCAAGAAAAGGAGGATTGGGGCTGCTCTGTATTTGTACCTTTACAAAAACCTTTACAGCTATACTGTATCTGACCATCACAAACTGAAAACACTATTTAATTCATTTTTAATATTCACAGCAAACTCACCAATCCATCCATTTCTTAATGCTTATTTTCTTGAGATATCACTTTGAACTCCCCCTTCACTCCAGCATTTCTAGCCACAGCCATCTTGAGTGAGGGCAGATGATTCATATAACAATTACTTTCTGGAATCCATCTGCCCTTGACTCAGGCAGGATGGCGTATTTAGCCAAGAAAGCCCCTCCTCCCTTCCTACAGATGAAAGAAACAAAAGTGTCCATGAGGACTCTTGAGATGTATAACATCACTTTGACCTAGGCTAGCAACTGAAGAAATGTAAAAAAGTTTAAAACAATTAAATATCATATGCATTCCTATCTATTTATTAAGGCTAGCAGCATAAGGATTTAAGATAGTTAATGTTGATTGAGAGATTTTAGTTCTGTTTTAAGGACCAATAAGCTGCAATATATCACAGTTTTGTTTTGGGGTTTAGGGACACTTTATGTTAAACTGTATGTACTTCGCAGTTTTGGATAGATTAGGGAAAGTTATTTCCTCTGCCAAGTTTTTGTTACTTTCTGTGTCTCGGGAGATTCACTCTATTTGTTCTGGTGACCATTGTCACTAAGGGAGAAAGTGATATGGAATCAAAAATTGTCATCAGAACAAGAGGTCATAGTAAATTTTTAATTGGGCACCCCTGTCATGTTTACAAATGTTTATGAAGAGAATTCTTCTCACTTTGTAGAGATTTTATCTCTCTCTCGGTTGCGTTTCTAGGACAGGAAGTCAATAGAAATCTCCCCAGTAGGACACAGATAGCAATATTTAAACTATCAGAGGTTTCAACAAAAGATGATTAGGCTATACATACACTTTAAAGTGTAATTAGAACCAGACTATCAAAAACGCTCATTACATGCTATATAACAGAGTGTTCATACTCACAAAGCCGCTAAGGCATTCATTATGTGTAGAGTGAAATATACCTGGTTGATCCTGCCTTTAGCTTTCCCTCCCATTTTCTCTGTGTCCCCACTGCAGCCTGAGATTGTGTAGACCAACTGTTGTCATCTACTGAGCATGCTGCAGTTCCAGTTCCCTTCTAAGCTCTTTATTCCATCCTTTTTCTTATCTGTTCAGCTCACTTGACTATAGAGTCACACATGTGGGCTTATACACAGTGATAAATGACACTCCCCTGCATGTCCTCCTATTGCTAAACACTATGGGGGCGGGATATACTATGCTGATTGATTGCATTCACTTAAAAACTCACAAAAAAAGTACTTTTAATACTATAAATCAGTATTAAATATATCAAATGTAATTGCTAATACAATACCTGTAAAGAAAAAAAAAAAAAGAGCCTTAGATGCACATGCTGTCTGAACAAAATGAAAGCTCATCTTTGAAGTCACCTTTGACTCCGCCTACACCATATGAATGCACAATAAACACACCGTTTTTGGCTATTTATAATTTCATTTGAATCGCTCTTCGGAAAATGTTTTCTTTTTTTAGTCATGTGACTGGCACAGCCCCATTCAGGGCTGGTCAGACTCATACTGCAGTAATAGAAGCCCCTCCCAAAGGTTTTTGCCTGCAAATGCCAAAGAACAGGGAAGGACCATGTGACCACACAACAGTGCTGCAAGAATAAAATACTTAGAGGGTTAAAGAAAAAAACAAATACAGTGGCTTGATGTATAATTTATGTGAGTGAATTATGGCATTAAGAATTATTTTTAGAATCACTTTAAAGCGATTGTAAAGCTTTTTTTTTTAAAATAACACACATGTTATACTTACCTCCTCTGTGCAGTGGTTTTGCACAGAGCAGCCTGGATCTTCCTCTTCTTGGGTCCCTGGCTGAAGCTCCTGGCCACTCTCTCTCCTGTCGCGTTCCCCCACAGCAAGCAGCTTGCTATAGGGGCACCCAAGCAGAGCTGCAGCTCCGGAGCTGCCATTTGGCCCCACCCTCTCTCTCTTCTGATTGGCTTACTGACTTTGATTGACAGCAGCGGAAGCCAATGGTGCCGCTGCTGTGTCTCAGCCATTCAGAAGGGAGAGTCCCGGATGGCCGAGGGAGTTGTAGACATCGCTGGATAGAGATGGGGCTCAGGTAAGTATTAGGGGGTGCTGGGGCAGCTGCTACACACAGAAGGCTTTTTATCTTAATGCATACAGTGCATTAAGATAAAACAATTTCTGCTTTTACAACTCCTTAAAGGTTAAAGGGCGGCTCTGAACTTTTGGTATTTGGTAGAGGTCCTTTAAATGACAGGGTGCAAGGTAAAGGATACGTTTAGGGCTAGGTTAAATTCCACCTCCAACCTTTAATTTTGTATATATTGCTGTATGTGAATTATTGCTAAGGACGTGATTGGAAATCCCTCAAGCAGGGACAAGAACAACAAAAATTAGCAGAGCTGGAAAGAGTTGACAATGGTTTTTATTTCTTTTTAATGCCTTTCTGTGCCAGTGACAACCTTTTCCCTCATTTTGTTTGGGTATCATAGGGACAAGAAAAGAGGGAAAATCTACCCAATAGGGTCAAAGACATAAATAAATATCTGAGCAAAAATTAAACTCTTATTTAACTAAATTAAAGTTTTTGGCTGGTGTTTCTTTTTTAAATCGACCCTTTTGCTAAACCAACATTTACAGGAAAGCTGTAAATCTTTTGATACTTACCTCTTCTGCTGCTTGTGCTGTTGAAAGCCTTTCCAGTACAGAATATTCAACTCCTCAATTTTGCTGGGAAACCAACACTTTCACCTTTGTCCCCGTAGCACTGATTGGTTCCTCCTCCAACTTTAATGGCACTACTCTTTTTACTTGTTTTAATTCTTCTTTTCCATCTCAGCGCTGCTGGTCACTTTACTGTATTTATGGAAGAGCAGTCTAGAACATGACTTCCAAATGCCCCCCCCCCTCCTCTTCCTTGTAATTTAAATGGGAGATGTTGTGTGGTCCTCAGAGATAGCTGGGAACAATGTAGCTGATAAAAATGCAATACAGGCAGAGAGAACAGAAAGTTATAGACTGACAAGATTTCTCTAAGGATCAATAGTTTTTTTTTTTTTGTAAAAGAAGTTCATTTCTAGGGTTTACATACTCCTTAACTTTGCATTTCTTTTTTTTTTTTTTCAATTGTATTTTTAATGATGTTTTGACAATAGGACAAAACATAAATGAGGGGTAAACAGTATGGGAGCTCATTCGTAAGTCCATGTTTGCATCTTTGAAAGTTCACAACTCGAAGGTTCGTATGTAGGGGACTTACTGTACAATCAAAACATGTGACAAACAGGTGTATATATAAAACCAGTAGGGATGAGCCGAACACCCCCCTGTTCGGTTCGCACCAGAACATGCGAACGGGAAAAAAGTTCGTTCGAACATGCGAACACCGTTAAAGTCTATGGGACACGAACATGAATAATCAAAAGTGCTAATTTTAAAGGCTTATATGCAAGTTATTGTCATAAAAAGTGTTTGGGGACCTGGGTCCTGCCCCAGGGGACATGGATCAATGCAAAAAAAAGTTTTAAAAACGGCCGTTTTTTCAGGAGCAGTGATTTTAATAATGCTTAAAGTCAAACAATAAAAGTGTAATATCCCTTTAAATTTCGTACCTGGGGGGTGTCTATAGTATGCCTGTAAAGGGGCGCATGTTTCCTGTGTTTAGAACAGTCTGACAGCAAAATGACATTTTGAAGGAAAAAACTCATTTAAAACTATTGCATTGCCGACAATACACATAGAAGTTCATTGATAAAAACGGCATGGGAATTCCCCAAAGGGGAACCCCGAACCAAAATAAAAAAAAAAAAATGACGTGGGAGTCCTCCTAAATTCCATACCAGGCCCTTCAGGTCTGGTATGGATATTAAGGGGAACCCCGGCCAAAATTTAAAAAAAAAAATGACGTGGGGTTCCCCCTAAATTCCATACCAGACCCTTCAGGTCTGGTATGGATTTTAAGGGGAACCCCGCGCCAAAAAAAAAAAAAAAAAACGGCGTGGGGTCCCCCCAAAAATCCATACCAGACCCTTATCCGAGCACGCAACCTGGCAGGCCGCAGGAAAAGAGGGGGGGACGAGAGTGCGGCCCCCCCTCCCTCCTGAACCGTACCAGGCCACATGCCCTCAACATTGGGAGGGTGCTTTGGGGTAGCCCCCCAAAACACCTTGTCCCCATGTTGATGAGGACAAGGGCCTCATCCCCACAACCCTGGCCGGTGGTTGTGGGGGTCTGCGGGCGGGGGGCTTATCGGAATCTGGAAGCCCCCTTTAACAAGGTGACCCCCAGATCCCGGCCCCCCCCTGTGTGAAATGGTAAGGGGGTACATAAGTACCCCTACCATTTCACGAAAAAAGTGTCAAAAATGTTAAAAATGACAAGAGACAGTTTTTGACAATTCCTTTATTTAAATGCTTCTTCTTTCTTCTATCTTCCTTCATCTTCTGGTTCTTCTGGCTCTTCTGGTTCTTCCTCCGGCGTTCTCGTCCAGCATCTCCTCCGCGGCGTCTTCTGTCTTCTTCTCCTCGGGCCGCTCCGCACCCATGGCATGGGGGGGAGGCTCCCGCTCTTCTCTTCTTCTCTTCTTCTCTTCTTCTCTGGGCCGCTCCGCAATCCATGCTGACATGGAGGGAGGCTCCCGCTGTGTGACGGCGCTCCTCGTCTGACAGTTCTTAAATAACGGGGGGGCGGGGCCACCCGGTGACCCCGCCCCCCTCTGACGCACGGTGACTTGACGGGACTTCCCTGTGGCATTCCCCGTGACGTCACAGGGAAGTCCCGTCAAGTCACCGTGCGTCAGAGGGGGGCGGGGTCACCGGGTGGCCCCGCCCCCCCGTTATTTAAGAACTGTCAGACGAGGAGCGCCGTCACACAGCGGGAGCCTCCCTCCATGCCAGCATGGATTGCGGAGCGGCCCGGAGAAGAAAATGAAGAAGAGAAGAAGAGAAGAAGAGAAGAAGAGAAGAAGAGAAGAAGAGAAGAAGAGAAGAAGAGAAGAAGAGAAGAAAAGAAGAAAAGAAGAAAAGAAGAAGAGAAGAAGAGAAGAAGAGAAGAGCGGGAGCCTCCCCCCCATGCCATGGGTGCGGAGCGGCCCGAGGAGAAGAAGACAGAAGACGCCGCGGAGGAGATGCTGGACGAGAACGCCGGAGGAAGAACCAGAAGAGCCAGAAGAACCAGAAGATGAAGGAAGATAGAAGAAGCATTTAAATAAAGGAATTGTCAAAAACTGTCTCTTGTCATTTTTAACATTTTTGACACTTTTTTCGTGAAATGGTAGGGGTACTTATGTACCCCCTTACCATTTCACACAGGGGGGGGGCCGGGATCTGGGGGTCACCTTGTTAAAGGGGGCTTCCAGATTCCGATAAGCCCCCCGCCCGCAGACCCCCACAACCACCGGCCAGGGTTGTGGGGATGAGGCCCTTGTCCTCATCAACATGGGGACAAGGTGTTTTGGGGGGCTACCCCAAAGCACCCTCCCAATGTTGAGGGCATGTGGCCTGGTACGGTTCAGGAGGGAGGGGGGGCCGCACTCTCGTCCCCCCCTCTTTTCCTGCGGCCTGCCAGGTTGCGTGCTCGGATAAGGGTCTGGTATGGATTTTTGGGGGGACCCCACGCCGTTTTTTTTTTTTTTTTTGGCGCGGGGTTCCCCTTAAAATCCATACCAGACCTGAAGGGTCTGGTATGGAATTTAGGGGGAACCCCACGTCATTTTTTTTTTTAAATTTTGGCCGGGGTTCCCCTTAATATCCATACCAGACCTGAAGGGCCTGGTATGGAATTTAGGGGGACCCCCACGTCATTTTTTTTTTTTAATTTTGGTTCGGGGTTCCCCTTTGGGGAATTCCCATGCCGTTTTTATCAATGAACTTCTATGTGTATTGTCGGCAATGCAATAGCCGCGGGTAGTTTTAAATGAGTTTTTTCCTTCAAAATGTCATTTTGCTGTCAGACTGTTCTAAACACAGGAAACATGCGCCCCTTTACAGGCACACTATAGACACTCCCCAGGTACGAAATTTAAAGGGATATTACACTTTTATTGATTGACTTTAAGCATTATTAAAATCACTGCTCCTGAAAAAACGGCCGTTTTTAAAACTTTTTTTTGCATTGATCCATGTCCCCTGGGGCAGGACCCAGGTCCCCAAACACTTTTTATGACAATAACTTGCATATTAGCCTTTAAAATTAGCACTTTTGATTTCTCCCATAGACTTTTAAAGGGTGTTCCGCGGCATTCGAATTTGCCGCGAACACCCCAAATTGTTCGCTGTTCGGTGAACTTGCGAACAGCCAATGTTCGAGTCGAACATGAGTTCGACTCGAACTCGAAGCTCATCCCTAAAAACCAGTAATCGACTATTACATATAATCCGAGAAGACAAAATCGGTGTGCATGTAAGCCATGAAAACGTAGTTTATGTACAGAAAGTTTGCATAACATACAGTAGGCAGTAATTCAAGATAGAGACATATGTTAACGCCAGTAAACTGCCGGGGTACAGCCCAAAATTATATTTTATATATAAAAAAAAGAATACATTCAATAAACAGCAGGTTTTAGAGATTAGTTAGGAACAGAAAGCGGATGTTAACCATCATAAAGATATTCACACCAATGACATAGCGACTATAAGCTTTCAAAAAGTAATGCAATACCTCCGATACGGACAGATAGTTACTGAGTGGCAGAAAGAATCAATGAACTATGAGAGCACTCACCAGCACTCTCACAGTTCTTTAAGAACTACAAGCCATCGGCCACAGAGGATGACGGTACTTATAGTTCATTTATTCACAGAACTCTAAACCCAGAACGCCATGAGGGGCAGAGCCCTGCATGGTCATGCTGTTTTAAATTCTGACAATGGGTGTGGGGAGAAGATCCCCCACTAACTGTCATAGGGGGGATCTGGGAAGGGGAGGGGGGCACGAGAGGAGGCAGGAGCTGGAACATGTTACATGTTACACCCTAAATACAGATGGAACATGTCCCAAAGGTGAACTTATCCTTTAAGGCTGGGTTTACACTATTGCAAATTGGATACGGGTTTCCCCACAACTAATTCGCATAGCAGGAGATTGTGACCGGCTCTCTATGGAGCTAGTTCACACATCTCCGCAGCGGTTCCAGTGCGAATTGCACAGGAGCCTTGTGCGTCTTTTGCTCCATTTCAGGTCCGAATTCAGCCCAAAATTCAGGCTGAAATCGGACCTGAAACAGTGAATAGAGATGCACTGGACTCCTGCTGTGAGCCGCTGCGTTCTCTAGTGTGAACCCAGCCTAAAACTCTGAACTTGAAATAAAAGTGGCTCCCATATTTGATTGAAATTACCTAGAGTTGGTTGCTGGAGTTATGTAAGATGCCCCAGTTTTTAATTTTTTCTGCGATGGTGTTCAGAAGCTGGGTTCTAGACGGAGATGTGGAAGATCCACAGTTAAAAGAGATAAGCCTTCTGACTGCTGTTAAAACTTGTAGAGCTAATTGTTTAGAGAATTTTGAAGTGCTAGGGAAGGGTAGGCCCAGCAAGTAATTGAGGGGGTTGGAAGGGAACAGGACCACAAAGAGTTGTTCATGAAGCTCTAACACTGCTTCCGAAACAGGACTAATCATGGAGCCACAATCTACAAAAATGTTTAGTGTGCTCTTTTCTGACTTACTGCTCCAACAGATTTCAGATATGATTTAAAAGACCGAAGCACCTCATAGTTCAATAACAAAACATTACAATTTTTAAATATTCTCCTTTATAGACCACACTTTGGGAAGATTTAGGTGCCATTTCCCAAATGTTATCTCATTGAGGTGTTGTAATAGGGTGTTGCAGTATTGTTTCCCATTTTCACATGTAGTGATGTGAGTCTCCAGGTATTGGAGAAGCAGCATGCAACAGCTTATATAAAATAGAAAAATTAATGAAGTTGGAAGGGACCCTGAGAACAGACCACTTCAAACTCAGTAGGCCTATCCAGTGTCAGTGAAGGCCATATGGAGCTGATGTAATGTTTAAACTGTAAATAAGAATAGAATAGTCATACAGGGAGTTTTTACTAGCTCTCAGCTCTTCAAATGATTTCAGTCTAGATTTCACTGGGTTAACTAAATGCTCAAATTGGAATAAACATGCTTGGGCCCATGGAAACATTGGGAGGTGGGATAGACTGACGAGGATCACTGGATTAAATACATTAGTTAGAAGCAAACATTTCTGAATGAGAGAGTATTTTCGCTGATAGGTTTTCCAGATGGAGCTAGTAAATAGCATAGGAGCAAGAAGTCAAGGTTTCGGTGATCTAAGTGGACAGACTAGCTCAGTCCAAATCAGAGAGTTGGGAAGTACAGGGAAAGCTTTCATTATTCGATCTCCGTCCAACAATTAGGAGGGCATAAAGTAAACCAAGAAATAATATAATAATGTTTGACCTCATGTATTTCTTTTTTTTAAGTACTTGTATATTTCATACTGCTGGTTTCATATTCTTCTTTTTGTACCCTATTGTAAAAGATTTTGTGTCTACATAAATCATTAATAGTAATAATAACATACTTACTACCACAACATGGACAGCTTTATATAAACTAAGGACACAGATGGTCAATGGAAAAATGATAACCAGCGAAAATCACTATCAGTTTTCAGTGTTTACTGAAATGTGCGCCATTACTTTTACACAGGGTTGCCAGGTGTTGCTGAGTTCCATAAGGCCATAAGGCCTCTTGCACAAGGCCATTAACATATCTGATAACCAGACCTGGACTGCTCTATCCAAGCACATGCTCTAAAAATTCAAGCAGCTGTTGTTAGTGTCAGAGCTACTAAAAAACCATTTCCTCCTGTAGTGATAAATACCCCTAGCAGTATGCCTAGCAGTGATAATACAATCACACTGTTCCAGGAAAGGATTTACAAAATCTTAAATACACAGACGTGTGCATCAAAATATATATATACGCACACTGAGATGGCCCTGGGAGAAAGCTTCATTTCTAAAAGATCAGCTGTCTCTCTGATTCTCACATAACTGCATAACTCCCAATTGTTCCTCATTGGAGACCAAATCCCCCTGTCCCTCATATGGCCTCAGTTGCCCCTCCTTTTGGTCTGATGTGTACATCTCTATACAAATTGTACTATTTTACTATCAAAAGTGTTGTGCTGCTCTAAACCCTTAATCCAGCGTCTATATGACTGCATTTATTATTTTGAAAAGTCAATATAAAAGAAAAATAGAGGTTAAATGCACCAATCATTTTTTGCATATTAGATCTTTGTGGTCCACGTAACCAGGGCCGTGGCAGTGACCTGTCTTTTGCCTACATTCTGTGTGCAAATAGGTTTTCCTCAAAGGTGTATATATATATATATATATATATATATATATACACACACACACATGCTTGTGTGTGTGTGTGTGTGTATATATATATATATATATATATATATATATGTATATATGTATATATATATATATATATATATATATATATGTATATATATGTATATATATATATATATATATATATATATATGTATATATATATATATATATATATATATACACACACATGCTTGTGTGTGTGTGTGTATATATATATATATATATATATATATGTGTATATATATATATATATATATATATATATATATATATATATATATATATATATATATATATATATATGTATATATATATACAGTATCTCACAAAACTAAAAACACACCTCACATTTTTGTAAAAATTTTATTATATCTTTTCATGTGACAACACAGAAAAAAATGACACTTTGCTACAATGTAAAGTAGTGAGTGTACAGATTGTATAACAGTGTAAATTTGCTGTCCCCTCAAAATAACTCAACTCACAGCCATACAAAAGTGAGTACACCCCTAAGTCAAAATGTCCAAATTGGGCCCAAAGTGTCAATATTTTGTGTGGCCACCATTATTTTCCAGCACTGCCTTAACCCTCTTGGGTATGGAGTTCACAAGAGATTCACAGGTTGCCACTGAAGTCTTCTTTCACTCCTCCATGATGACATCACAGTGCTGGTGGATGTTAGAGATCTTGCGCTCCTCCACCTTCCGTTTGAGGATGCCCCACAGATGCTCAATAGGGTTTAGATCTGGAGACCTGCTTGGTCCATCATTTTTACCCTCAGCTTCTTTAGCAAGGCAGTGGTTGTCTTGGAGGTATATTTGGAGTCGTTATCATGTTGAGATACTTCCCTACGGCCCAGTCTCCGAAGGGAGGGGATCATGCTCTGCTTCAGTATGTCACAGTACATGTTGGCATTCATGGTTCCCTCCATGAACTGTAGCTCCCCAGTGCCGGCAGCACTCATGCAGCCCCAGACCATGACACTCCCACCACCATGCTTGACTGTAGGCAAGACACACTTGGTTGCCGCCAAACACGCTTGACGCCATCTGAACCAAATAAGTTTATTTTGGTCTCATCAGACCACAGGACATGGTTCCAGTAATCCATGTCCTTAGTCTGCTTGTCTTCAGCAAACTGTTTGCTGGCTTTCTTGTGCATCATCTTTAGAAGAGGCTTCCTTCTGGGATGACAGCCATGCATACGAATTTGATGCAGTGTGCGGTGTATGGTCTGAGCACTGACAGGCTGACCCCCCACCCCTTCAACCTCTGCAGCAATGCTGGCAGCACTCATACGTCTATTTCCTAAAGACAATCTTTGGATATGACGTTGAGCACATGCACTCAACTTCTTTGGTCGACCATGGCGAGGCCTGTTCTGAGTGGAACTTGTACACTCACTACGTTACATTGTAGCAAAGTGTAATTTCTTCAGTGTTGTCACATGAAAATATATAATAAAATATTTACAAAAATGTGAGGGGTGTACTCACTTTTGTGAGATACTGTATGTGTATGTGTATATATACAGTGGGGACGGAAAGTATTCAGACCCCCTTAAATTTTTCACTCTTTGTTATATTGCAGCCATTTGCTAAAATCAAGTTCATTTTTTCCTCATTAATGTACACACAGCACCCCATATTGACAGAAAAACACAGAATTGTTGACATTTTTGCAGATTTATTAAAAAAGATAAACTGAAATATCACATGGTCCTAAGTATTCAGACCCTTTGCTCAGTATTTAGTAGAAGCACCCTTTTGATCTAATACAGCCATGAGTCTTTTTGGGAAAGATGCAACAAGTTTTTCACACCTGGATTTGAGGATCCTCTGCCATTCCTCCTTGCAGATCCTCTCCAGTTCTGTCAGGTTGGATGGTAAACGTTGGTGGACAGCCATTTTTAGGTCTCTCCAGAGATGCTCAATTGGGTTTCAGTCAGGGCTCTGGCTGGGCCATTCAAGAACAGTCACACAGTTGTTGTGAAGCCACTCCTTTGTTATTTTAGCTGTGTGCTTAGGGTCATTGTCTTGTTGGAAGGTAAACCTTCGGCCCAGTCTGAGGTCCTGAGCACTCTGGAGAAGGTTTTCGTCCAGGATATCCTTGTACTTGGCCGCATTCATCTTTCCCTCAATTGCAACCAGTCGTCCTGTCCCTGCAGCTGAAAAACACCCCCACAGCATGATGCTGCCACCACCATGCTTCACAGTTGGGACTGTATTGGACATGTGATGAGCAGTGCCTGGTTTTCTCCACACATACCGCTTAGAATTAAGGCCAAAAAGTTCTATCTTGGTCTCATCAGAGATAGAATCTTATTTCTCACCATCTTGGAGTCCTTCAGGTGTTTTTTAGCAAACTCCATGCGGGCTTTCATGTGTCTTGTACTGAGGAGAGGCTTCCGTTGGGCCACTCTGCCATAAAGCCCCGACTGGTGGAGGGCTGCAGTGATGGTTGACTTTCTACAACTTTCTCCCATCTCCCGACTGCATCTCTGGAGCTCAGCCACAGTGATCTTTGGGTTCTTCTTTATCTCTCTCACCAAGGCTCCCCCCGATAGCTCAGTTTGGCCGGACGGTCAGCTCTAGGAAGGGTTCTGGTCATCCCAAGCGTCTTCCATTTAAGCATTATGGAGGCCACTGTGCTCTTAGGAACCTTAAGTGCAGCAGAATTTTTGTAACCTTGGCCAGATCTGTGCCTTGCCACAATTCTTTTTTGAGCTCTTCAGGCAGTTCCTTTGACCTCATGATTCTCATTTGCTCTGACATGCACTGTGAGCTGTAAGGTCTTATATAGACAGGTTTTCCTAATCAAGTCCAATCAGCATAATCAAACACAGCTGGACTCAAATGAAGGTGTAGAACCATCTCAAGGATGATCAGAAGAAATAGACAGCACCTGAGTTAAATATATGAGTGTCACAGCAAAGGGTCTGAATACTTAGGACCATGTGATATTTCAGTTTTTCTTTTTTAATAAATCTGCAAAAATGTCAACAATTCTGTGTTTTTCTGTCAATATGGGGTGCTGTGTGTACATTAATGAGGAAAAAAAATGAACTTAAATGATTTTAGCAAACGGCTGCAATATAACAAAGAGTGAAAACATTTAAGGTTTGAATACTTTCCGTCCCCACTGTGTATATATATATATATATATATATATATATATATATATATATATATATATACACACATACACACAGTTAAGGAGTGCTATGTACAGGGCGTAGCATTAAGAAGTGCACTATGTACAGGGTGCAGAGTTAGCATGTACAGGACCCAGGGCTCAGGAGTATGCTATGTACAGGTTGCAGAGTTAAGGAGTGTGCTATGTACAAGGTGCAGGGTTAAAGAGTGCACTATATACAGTATATATACACAGGGTGCACTGCTCAGAAGTATGCCATGTAGAGAATGCAAAGTTAAGGAATGCAAATCTCACTGGCCAGTCTACCACCCCCCTTCCCCAGTACAGAGCTCTTCCCCCAAACCCGAACTTTGCTTCCAATACAGGGCTATCCTTTGACCGCAAATCCTCTCTACCCTACCTAAAGAATACTGGAGATGGGAGAGAAGGGCAGCTTCTGAAGTGCAGCTAAAACTTACAGTAGGAGTGTGCTGGCTGCAAGCGTGGGCTTTAGGAGGAGACACTAGAGCAGGGGTCCAAATCTCTCTTTAACAAAACATAAACTTAGGCCAATCACATCCACATTTCAAGTAAAAGAGAATAGAATCACCTTACATAAGGTGTCCCCATCAGAGTATCTCTCAGATCAGTCACCCCATCAGTATCCCCTTACATTAGATGGTCCCATCAGAGTGCCCCCTTACATAAGGTTTCCCCATCAGAGTGCTGCCCTACATAAGGTGTCTCCATCAAAGTACCCCCATAGATCAGTTGGCCCATCACAGTGCCCCCTTACATCAGGTGTCCCCATCAGAGTACCCCCACATATCAGTTGCCCCATCAGAGTGCTCCCTTACATCAGGCGTCCCCATCAGAGTGCCCCTTAAATAAGTTGTCCCCACTGGAGTACCCTCTTAGATCAGTTTTCCCATCATAGTACTCCCTTATATCAGGTGTCCCCATCAGAGTGCCCCCTAACATTAATTTGCCCCATCAGAGTGCCCCCTTACATAATGTGTCCCCATTAGAGAGCCCTGTTACATCAGGTTCCCACATCAGAGCCCCCCTACATCAGATTCCCCCATCAGAGCCCCCATACATCAGATTTCCCCCATTAGAGTCCCCAAACATCTGATTCCCCCATCAGAGCCCCCATACAACAGATCCCCCCATCAGAACCCCCTTACAACAGATTCCCCCATCAGAGCCCCCTTACAACAGATTCCCCCATCAGGGCCCCCTTACATCATAGCCCCATACATCAGATTCCCCTATCAGAGCCCTCCTTACATCAGATTCCCCCATCGAAGCCACCCTTACGTCCAATTCCCTCATCGGAGTGCCCTCATACATTTGATTCCCCCATCAAAGCCCCTATACATCAAATTCCCCTATCAGAGTGCCCTTACATTAGATTCCCCCATCAGAGCCTCCTTACATCAGATACCCCATACATCAGATTCCCCCATTAGAGTCCCCATACATCAAATTCCCTCATCAGAGTGCCCCAATACATCAGATACCTCCACCAGAGCCCTCTTAAAAATAAATCAGACATAAATATAAGAATAAAAATATCTAAATATAAAGTCCCACAATTGTGAAAAAAATGTGCTCATGCTCAAATTCCAAGTAGACAGATCGGTGCTCCACTGCTTAGTGTTCAGACCAGCCCCACATGGATGTACACTCACCCTAGATGTTGACCACCTGTCTCTAGTGTGGTCACTTGTACTTTGTGGGGAAACAGACCCCTGGATGATATCTTTACTGGCCAACCACACTGCAGATACTCCTCCAATGGTAGGAAGAAAAATGACAGAGGGGGAGCCCATAGCGTAAAACCCTTTTATTGATTAAAAAATTGCAGTAAACGAACGTAGGTACACACACATGTTCCGGTGCCTATATCCTGGCACCCGGTGTGTTTAGCATGTGTATGCCACTGGATACCGCTCAGTTGCGGTTTTGGCTTGGTTCTCTGGATTAATTCCTCGGGCGGATGTGGTGTTGCGATGTCACGATAAAGCCTATAGCCAATAGAAAAGGCCATCTTCAGGAATCTCCCCCCTCTGTCATTTTTTTCCCTACGGTTGAAGAAGTATCTGCAGTGTGGCTGGCCAGTAAAGTGACCACACTAGAGATAGGTCAACATCTAGGGTGAGTTTACATCCATGTGGGGCACCTGGTCTGAACAATAAGGGCCCTTTCACGCGGGGGCGGTGTCGGCGGTAAAGCGCCGCTATTGTAAGCGGCGCTTTACCGTCGGTATGCGGCCGCTAGCTGGGCGGTTTTACCCCCACTAGCGCCCGAGAAAGAGTTAAAAACCACCGCAAAGTGCCTCTGCTGAGGCGCTTTGCCGGCGGTATAGCCGCGCTGTCCCATTGATTTCAATGGGCAGGAGCGGTGAAGGAGCGGTATACACTCCGCTCCTTCACCACTCCAAAGATGCTGCTAGCAGGACTTTTTTTTCCCGTCCTGCTAGCGCACCGCTCCAGTGTGAAAGCCCTTGGGGCTTTCACACTGGAGACAAAGCAGCGGCACTTTCGGGTCGGTTTGCAGGCGCTATTATTAGCGCAATAGCGCCTGCAAACCGCCTCAGTGTGAAAGGGCCCTAAGCAGTGGAGCACCGATCTGTCTATTTTGAATTTGAGCACAAGCACATTTTTTCACAATTGTGAGACTTTATTTTTATTAATTTTTATATTTATGTTTGATTTATTTCTTCTGATTTACAGTAGATTTACTAATTAGCCAAGTGCGGTGTCTGTTTATGTTTTGACAAATGTTTCATAGTTGGTAAGGTTGAATAAAGACAAATAAAGACACTAGTCCATCCAATTCAACATGTGGGGGTGTGTATGTATTATGTCTCTACCACTTCCTATATCTCATGTACATTCTATATGTATCTATCTATATGTACATTGTGTCCGCTAAGATGCCCATCTAAAAAATGTTTTAAATTATCCACACTTCCTGCTGATACCACTGATTGTGGAAGGGAGTTCCACATCCTTACTGCTCTAACTGTAAATAAACTCCTATGCAGTCTAAGGTTAAAGGATACGTTCACCTTACTACAAAAAAATAAAGAAATACACATTTTTTTGCAGGTAAAAAATATGCATTTATTATTTTTTGTAATAGGAGCTTGGAAAGCATTGCACCTGAGATCAGCAGATTGCTGATGCCATGCAGGTCTCCTGCACACTCTCAGTGCATCTGCTTGCCCGTACATTCCGTACGGGTAAGCCGATACTCGCTGGCAGGAAGACTCAATGAACTATTACAGCGCTCCACAGTGCCATGGTAGTTAATTGAGAAGAGCCGCGCTGTTTTTAAAACACTGTTTTCAAACAGTGACAGCTAGTATGGGGAACTTCTCCCCATACTGCTGCTGGATGGAGGGCAGCGGGTGGCGGCTGCAGCACTGGAAACATGTTACATGTTCCACCCTAAAATCGGGTGGAACATGTAACATGTTCTCAAAGGTGGACTTATCCTTTAAACTACTTCTTGTCCAACTTCATTAAGTGGCCACATATCTTCTTAAGGGACCTGAGACTGAATAGTTTTCTCCCTAATCACCATTTAGATATATGTACATTGTGATCATGTCTTTTCTCAAGCAACTCTTCTTCAGGTGTACTAAGTTTGTGCCTAGCCATTACCCATAGCTGAGATCTTTCCCCCCCAATTAGCTTTGTTGCCCTTCTTTAGACACTCTCCAGTTACAGCACATCATTCCTGAGGACTGATGACCTGAACTAGACAGCATACTCCAAGATGTGGCTGAACCATTGTTTTGTCAAGCAGTAGAATTATAGTTTTATGGGATAGCAGACAGCAGGAATTTAGATACACAATAAACACACTCACACTACCTTAGGATAAAATAATGGCCACGGCCTTTATTATTGTTGGCTTTAATAAATAAATAGACTTTTATTTTCATTTAGGCCTCATGCACACGGACGTTTTTACAGCCGCTTTTTTGAGCGTTTTTTGCAGCTTAAAAAGGCCTGTCTATGTTAGTCTATGGCTTCATGCCCACCTAGGCGTTTTTGAGCTGCAAATGGCATAGGCGTTTTTAAGCTGTAAAAAAAACCCAGGACCAGTGGGTTCTGAGAGACGTTTTTCAGCTGTAAAAACGCTGATAAATGCTCAAAAACGTCATTCACCAACGTTTTTTAACGTTTTTGATCCATTGAAAAAAAAAAAAAAAAAAACGCTAAAAACGCTAACGCGGAAAAACGCTAAAAACTGCTAATAAACGCTAAAAAAAGCTATTGCAAAAACGTTGAAAAAAGCTGAAAAAAGTTTTTAAAAATCACTGCAAAGATACTGGCGTTTTCATAACGTTATTTTAACATCCTGTGTGCATGAGGCCTAAAAAACACAAACAGGTCAGCCACTACAACTCAAGCTGTATCATCAAAAGAAGAGGGGAATCACCCCATAATACAAACATTCACTTCAAATAATATCAACACTTTTATTAACCACTTCAATACAGGGCACTTATACACCTTCCTGCCCAGACCAATTTTCAGCTTTCAGTGCTGTCGCAGTTTGAATGACAATTGCACGGTCATACAACACTGTACCCAAACTAAATTTTTATCATTTTGTTCCCACAAATAGAGCTTTCTTTTGGTGGTATTTGATCACCTCTGCGGTTTTTATTTTTTGCTAAACAAATTAAAAAAAACAGAGAATTTTGAAAAAAATAAAAGTTTTGCTTTTGTTTCTGTTATAAAATTTTGTAAATAAGTAAGTTTTCTCTTTCACTGATGGGCACCGATAAGGCAGCACTGACAGGTACTGATAAGACGGCACCGATGAGGTGGCACCAATGAGCGGGCACTGACGATGGGCACTGATATGTGGCACTGTAGGCACTGGTAGGCAGCAATGATGGGTGGCACTGATATGCAGCACTGATGGGCATTGATAGGCGGCACTGATGGGCACTGGTGGGCACTGATGGGCACTGAGAGACGATACTGATGGGCATTGAAAGGCTGCAAAGATGGGTTCTTATGGGTGGCACTGATAGGCCGCACTGATGGGCTCTGATAGGCGACACTGATGGGCACTGAAAGGCTGCAAAGATGGGCACAGATTAGTAATTCCCTGGGGGTCTAGGGGCATACCTGGTGGTCCAGCGTGGTGGCCATCCTGGTGGTCCTGGGCGGCGTGATGGTGTTACTGGGCAAGATCCGAGGGGGGGGGCTGTGCTGATAAACAATCAGCACAGACCCCCACTTTCAGGAGAGCAGCCGATCGGCTCTCCTCTACTCGTGTCTGTCAGACGCGAGTGAGGAAAAGCCGATCACCGGCTCTTCCTATTTACATCGTGATCAGCCGTGATTGGACACGGCTGATCACATGGTAAAGAGTCTCTGTCAGACTCTTTACCTAGATCGGTGTTGCGGGGTGTCAGACTGACACACTGCAACAACAATCGACGCAATGCGTGCCCCCGCGGCTTAATATCCTGAGGACGTCATATGATGCCCAGTCAGGATATTGAAACCACTTTGCCGCCGTCATCCTGCTATATGGCGGGCGGCAAGTGGTTAAAGAGGGAGTCCACCTAAAAAAAAATTATTAAAAGCCAGCAGCTACAAATACTGCAGCTGGACACTTACCTGTCCTGGAGTCCAGCGATGTCGGCAGCCGAAGCCGATCAATCGCTCAGGTCTCGGCTGCTGCCCCCTCCATTCTCTGTGAGGGAAACAGGAAGTGAAGCGTTGCGGCTTCACTTCCCGGTTCCCTACTGCGCATGCGCGAGTCGCACTGCGCGTCCTAAGTGGTCCCCGCTATCTCCTGGGACCTGTGTGTTTCCCAGGAGACAGCGGGGGGGGGGGGGGGGGGGTAGGGGCGTGACTCCCGCGGGAGTCTATTCCAGGAAGTGGGTGCAAATACCTGTAGCAGACAGGTATCTGCACCCCCCTCCCCCCTGAAAGGTGCCAATTGTGGCACCGGAGGGGGGGGGGGGAATCAGATGAGCGGAAATTCCACTTTTGGGTGGAACTCCGCTTTAATAAATATATTCAATTTTAAAATATGTAATAAATAAGGTGACACTGCCACATAATAAAATATCCGCGACTGAAGGGGAGAGGGAGGGAACACCACAGCTTGCTGCTACTGAGGTGACTGAAATCTGGGGCTCCGAACCCCCTTTTTATTTGAAATTCTCACAAATCCCCCTAAACTGCCCAGATACAGTGGTCAGCTAACCTCTGCAGCAAACATGGGCCAATCAGGAAACTTCCCGCATTTTTCTAACCTGAGGGGATCCTAGAAACCCCGCTGCCGCAACCCCATGAGGAAAGGGGGCTTATAGCTGTTTCCCCCCTTTTCCTTTCATTTCTTGAGTAAATACTCTTTTAAATGCATGCTAATAGTCTGCTGGCCTTACTTGCTGTAGCTTGGCATTGCATGCTATTGCTGAGTTTGTCATCTACTAGGAACCCCAGATCCATTTCCATTCTCGATTCCTCCAGAGATACTCCCCCTAGCGTGCAACTTGCATTCATGTTTTTAGCTTCCAAGTGCATTACTGTACATTTTCCTCAATTTAACATCATTTTCTATGTAGCTGCCCACTCCTCTATTTTATGGAGGTGTTCTTGTAAAGTTGCAATACCCTGTTGTGAAGTTGTTACCCTGCTTAGCTTTGTATCATCTGCAAAAACTAAGATTAAACTATTTATTCCCACTCCTTTGTCTTTTATGAACAAGTTAAAGCAGAGTTCCACCCAAAAGCAGAACTTTCGCTTTAAGCACTCCTCGCCCCCTTACATGCCACAAAAAACACGGTCAAAAAACACAGTCACTTCCAGCGCTAATAGGTCTTCCAAGGTGAGGAGTAACAAATGTCAGAAAAAAAGTTGGTGTGAAAGGTATATATGGTATCCCAGAACTAGGTGGATGCTGCCTTCCTCAGATGGGGTAATCCGAAAGGAACTACAAGAAAAACAGAAATGGAAGGCGCTATTACCACTATCTTTGGTAATGTACTAGGTGTGCGTGTCTTCCTTTACATGCCACATTTGACATGTCATTTTTGGGGGGGGGCATTGGGTGCCTAGTTTTGAGAGGGACTTCCTTTCCCACTTCCTGCTTCCGACTTCAGGCCGCCTAGGCAACTCCTCCTCTCCCCCTAGGTGGCCCCTCCCTCTCGGCAATCTTCGGGCACACGTCACAGGTCCCAGAAGATTGCGAAATTATAAAATAAAGAATAAGGTGCTATACATGTTCATATAAAAAAACTGGCACAAAGAAAACACTGCATCAAACTCAAATGTGCACATTAATGAGAAAATAAGCAAGCATAAAGTTCATAAGTGAATAAATCCCAACACCAAAACGGAATGCTCTGAGATAAAACTTCTAGATCTTCCACCATGAGTGCTCAGTATGAAGATGGCCACTCACCAGAGCTGTTTGACCCCTTTTTACAGGATGATCAAAAAACACTTTGGGAACACCAGATTGGTTTCACTAATGGCATGAATCCACTCCAATGGCCACTCAGGAAGGAGCTAGAATGTAAAAAATGACTCCACAGGAGACAGGGATGAAAGTCTCATAGTGTAGTAATTTTTAATAAAGTAAAAACAGCAGCAATGATAGCAGTTAAACTCACATGTGATAGTGCCTGGCCTGGCACTAGGTGTAAACAGCGTGTGTAAGTCAGCTGATCCCTGGGGGTAGCGTGCGTTCCACGTCTCACTCCGAAGGTGGAAAGCCTGGTGTGGGGAATCAAATATGGACCCGGAAATGACGGATCCTCCACTCCAACATATGTTTCGCCGTGAATGGCTCTTCCAGAAGATTGCATGTCTGCTTGGAGAGCGCAGTGCGACTCGCGCATGTGCAGTGCGCAGTCGGTCGTGAAGCCGCAAGCTGTCACGGCCAGGTGCCTACAGTTTCTATGGCGGCGCAGCGGAGAGGAGGGGGAGAGGAGCGAGGCCGCATCGCTGTATCCTAGGACAGGTGTGTGTGTGTTTATTAAAAGTCAGCAGCTATACAGTCAGTAGGTGCTGACTTTTAATAAACTGAAAAAAGCCTGGAACTCCGCTTTAAACAGAATTGGTCTGAGCACAGACCTTGAGGTACCCTACTTACAACTCCAGGCCAAATAGAAGATACTCTATTTATCACCACTCTTTAGACATGCTCCTGTAACCAGTTTTCTATCCAGGTACATACACTATTGTCAATGCTACCAGACTGTAAATTCTTGGATATAGCTCCTTATCATCCCCTTCAATGGTTCATTAAGATAAAAAACTTCTGTGTGCAGCATCCCCCCCTCTCCCCAGCCCCCCTAATAGTTACCCCAGTGATGTTGCTCGAGAGACTCGGCTGCTTGGGACTCTGCCTCCTCATTGGCTGAGACAGCAATGGACGCCTTTGGCTCCCACTGCTGTCAATCAAAGTCAGTGAGCCAATAAGGAGAGAGGGGGGGGTGGGGCCAAGTGCCGGCTCTGTGTCTAAATGGACACACAGAGCAGCAGCTCAGCTTGGGTGCCCCCATAGCAATCTGCTTGCTGTGGGGGCACTCAGTAAGAGGGAGGGGCCAGGAGCGCCACGAGGGACCAGAGAAGAGGTGGATCTGGGCTGCTCTGTGCAAAACCACTGAACAGAGCAGGTAAGTATAATATGTTTGTTATTTTTATGCAAAGAAAAAAAAAACAAGACTTTAGTATAACTTGTACTATTTAAGTTATGTTCTGCAATAAACTGATAACCCCCATCAGCATTTTTCTGAGTTTCTCTGAGCTGTAGATTGACAGTGTAAGAAAAGTATGTGACAAGTGAATGACAAATGAGAGAGATCAAGTGAAAAATTGGGTTGTTTCTGTATCTAAATATAATGTTGGCTAGGCATTTATTAATCCTGGCTAATACTGCCTGAACATAGAGTGATAGGATTAAAATCTGAGAACATACTTGTGGGTAGTCATGCTGGAAATTGAGCTTGTTTTGTAAACACGAAAAATCACATGCTGAGAAGTCATAATGACGGGGCAGAGACAAGAGAGGTGTGGCAATCACAAGACATATAGAGAAATTAATAAAATTATTTACAGTTGAAGTCTAACTATGGGCAACATATATGACCTGGTCTGTGACTAGTATTAACATAGCAGTTTTACAATTTTCTCAGTCCTCCCAGTAACAAAATTTTATTACCGGTTGATCCTGCCAGTAGATCTGTTACTTTTCTCCTTCCTGTAATAGAGTGACCATTCTGTTCATTTTGCAGTGAAACCACACAGTGGTGTTGTCACCTGAACTTTATGTAACCTACACTTTCTGAGCAGTTACAGCTGAATTTTTTTGAAAAAAAAAAAAGATTGGTTTAAGCCAAATGAATAAAAGTTGACATCTCAAGCAATCCTGCCAGCGTAAAGAACATGTTTTAATGGGCTTTTTTTTTTCTTTATTTTTAAGCTTCAGGAGGGTTTTAGCATCTCTATACAAGTCTATGTGAATGCAAAACACAATTGAAGCAGATCAAATGCAAGTCCGTAGAGTAGTAGGTCAGATGCACTTGTCAATGGATTCTGGATGATCTCAGAAGCATCTGATGCCATGAACACAAGCCCTAATGTGTTTTCTTTTTCCCAAATTCTGAAACTTTTCCTGGACAGCTTAACCTGTTACATGGAAGTTGGATCACCAGGTAATAAAACTTTGTTATGGTTATGGGGAACTCAAAAAAACAAAAACTGCTATGTTAATGACACAGTGACAGGGGCGGACTGACCATTCGGTCACTCGGGCACTGCCCGAGGGCCCCATGCCACTAAGGGGCCCCATCAGGGTTGCCAGGGACAGTATGTTTTTTTAAAAAAAATCCCAAGATTATAGGTGCCCCGCCTCTCCAGTACCTTTTCAGTGTGTGTATGTGTATTCTGTGTGTGTATACTGTGTGTGTATATTGTGTGTGTATACTGTATGTGTAAATAAATAAAAATAAGTGTGGCGCTAAAAAAGATGTCCTTTATTGGGCAGAGCCAAACAGAATGGTATCTGGAGGGCAGTGTGCACAACAAAGAATATTGATGAAAATAGGTCCTATAGGACTGTTATTGTCTTCAACAAAAACAAAACAAATAATGAGAACCGCAAGATATACAAATAATATATATAAGTGAAGCATATATAAACTATTGTAGCCCCTGAAGTGACAAAACAATACATGTGCATATATTCAAAAATATATATATAAACCAATATACAAGGAACCACCTAACCCAACAATAGGGAAAAGTAGTAATGTGCAAAAGAACCAAGAAAACGTGAAAGTTTAGTACGTCACAAATGTGTATTACACACAAATAAAACGTGTAAATGAGAGGTCCATCCGGGACTTCTATAAAATAGGTGACCCAAAATCAATGTGTAAAGAACCACCTAACCCAACAATAGGGAAAAGTGGTTGTGTACAAAAAAACAAAAAAACAAAAAAAAAAAAAAAAAAAAAAAAAAAGTCGGTGAGATAAGTCGGTGAGATCAAAGCGATCGAGTCGGTGAGTGTTGCCATTCCTTCACCATCTGCAGCTATTGGGATCCAGGAGCTACCCCCCCTGCTTCTATACAAGTCTGTTTGACTCCCAAGTCGCTGACTGGGAGTCCACCACCTCCGGTAAGGGTACATATGCCTACACCTTTCACACAGAGGTTTATCACCAGATCTCGTGGATGCCATCTTTGGATCCATTGGTCCTCCAGCATTGATCTTGGTGGCTGTTGACTGTTTTCCCACCACATTATTTGGATCTCGGGTCACCCACAGAAGTCCCGGATGTTTTTTCATATACACGTTTGATTTGTGTGTAACATACATTTGTGACGCACTAAACTAATTTTTATAATTTTTTTTTTTTTTTGTTTTTTTTTGTTTTTTTGTTTTTTTGTACACAACCACTTTTCCCTATTGTTGGGTTAGGTGGTTCTTTACACATTGATTTTGGGTCACCTATTTTATAGAAGTCCCGGATGGACCTCTCATTTACACGTTTTATTTGTGTGTAATACACATTTGTGACGTACTAAACTTTCATGTTTTCTTGGTTCTTTTGCACATTACTACTTTTCCCTATTGTTGGGTTAGGTGGTTCCTTGTATATTGGTTTATATATATATTTTTGAATATATGCACATGTATTGTTTTGTCACTTCAGGGGCTACAATAGTTTATATATGCTTCACTTATATATATTATTTGTATATCTTGCGGTTCTCATTATTTGTTTTGTTTTTGGTGAAGACAATAACAGTCCTATAGGACCTATTTTCATCAATATTCTTTGTTGTGCACACTGCCCTCCAGATACCATTCTGTTTGGCTCTGCCCAATAAAGGACATCTTTTTTAGCGCCACACTTATTTTTATATATTTTTTTACAATTTTGTCTGATTGTTGTGTTCGGCTGCTTTGCCTCTTGGTTGGCGCATTATCATTTTTGATTTTGGTATACTGTATGTGTGTGTGTGTATACTGTGTGGCCCCATAATCTATTGCCTGGGGGCCCCATAATCTCCTATTGCCTGGGGGCCCCATAATCTATTGCCTGGGGGCCCCATAGTCTCCTATTTCCCGGGGGCCCCATAATCTTCTCCTATTGCCCGGGGGCCCCATAATCTCCTATTGCCCGGGGGCCCCATGAGTTGTCAGTCTGCCCCTGCACAGTGACATGAATAACATACACCATTTTTATTTTGCCTACAGTTACAATTTAAATATATAATTTGGATCCCCCCCTTCTTTTAGCAAAGTACTTTGGAATTCTCTACTAAAGGCCAGCAGTAAAAGGGAATCTAAAGCCGGCCATACGTGGATAGAAATTCGTCCGGTTCAGCAGGGAACAGCTGAGATTCAATCCATCTATGGGCAGGCTGATTATACCCAAGTCGATCCATCACTCGGTGTGGGTACAACTAGGCTGCTGGATTTTTTACATGCAATTACTGCCAGCGGCTATAGCCACTAGCAGTAATCATTGTGTTCTGTCTCCTCATGCCCCCCTCCTAGCAGAACACAATAGCGCTTTGGGAGGCATTCTCCCATTCCCTGATAGTGTTGATGGGGGAATCAAGCGATTTTATTTACTTCCATGGTAGAATTAAAGAAAATCAAATAATCTATGGGCTCTGTGTGGAAAAGATGTTTTCCTTACAGTGGAGCTAAGTGACAAAATTTGAATCACCCAATCTGATTTTATCTTTGAGAATACTCTTATTGCTTGGTTGGGCAAACGTCCTGACTTTTGCTCAAGCATCCTAAGCCTCAGTGTTTGCAATGGCTTCTGTACACAGACATTAGTTTTTCTCTTCTGACCTCTGTTTGTCAAGCTGTTTAGAAGGATTTAGAAAGCAATGTTTTAATATTGGAGCAGTGGTTTATTGCTGTGTTTTACCTTGTTTTGTGTGTGGCTAAATCCAACATTCATTCTGCTTCTAAAAAACTTTTTTATCTTCATGCAAGTCAATGAAAATGCAAAGAGCATGTCAGAAAGAACCCAGAAACAGGTCAGCAGCATTTTATGGTGAACTTAAAAAAACATTTTTTTTCTTAAACTAGCTGATAGCATGCCATGAATGGCTTATTTCTCATTCTGACTCTTATGTACACAAAGCTTAATCAGCCCAACTGGCATCTCAAGCCATAGTTATTAGAATTTATCAATAAATAAAGCATTCAGGAAAGGTCTAAGAGTGCTGTAATTCTACTAAGAGTTAGAAATAGGAAGAGAGATGGAAGTGACTGACTCTGGAATAATAGCTGGTGCCAGATATAGGGGGTTATTTACGAAAGGCAAATCCACTTTGAACTACAAGTGCAAAGTGGACTTGAAATTGCACTGAAAGTGCACTTGGAAGTGCAGTCACTGTAAATCGGAGGGGTAGATCTGAAATGAGGGGAAGCTCTGCTGATTTTATCATCCAATCAGGTACAAGCTAAAATGCTGTTTTTTATTTTCCTTGCATGCCCCCCTCGGATCTACAGCGACTTTACTTCCAAGTGCACTTTGCACTTGTAGTTTGCACTTGTAGTGCAAAGTGGATTTGCCTTTAGTAAATAAACGCCATAGTGTTTGCAGCATCTCTTCAACTAATGATCTCCAATAAAGCACCTTCCAGATAAAGTAGACTAGGAGGTTTGCAGTACTATAATGTGGCTGATAAATCTAAGTGAACTGCAAGACTCGGGAACTAACCTTGGGACCTTTCACTAACAAGGGGGGAAGGGGCAATGCTGTGGCAACTGCACCAGATTGATGGCCAACTAGTGACTTCTACTGAGCCTCTACTACTGTCACAAAATGTTCCCCTTGCCCCAACTGCCCACAGCCCTCAAGAAAACATACTACACATGTGCAACTGACCACCCACCCCATTGCCAGAAAGCAAGCAAATGGCCAAACATGGGCATTGAAACTCCACGCTAACTATAGGAAGGAGGAGGACAAGGTAGGAAAAAGCAAACATAAAGAGGGCCAGAATATGTAAGCTGGTACACCCACAAATGTCATGCAATAGCAGTAGGTTGGTGCAGGTTCTCATCTTCGCCCTAGGTGCTGGACATCCCTGTTTCGACATTGAACAGCAGGTATACTTTAATAAAAGCCCCTTTATCAGCACTGGCTCACTTTCATTTCACTGCTCCTCTGCTCTGTTCCTTTGGCAGGAGTAAACTAAAAATACTGGTAGTTCCTGGTTTCCCTTTAAGAGTAAAAGCAATAGCACTTTTTAAAATTAATGTTAGTTATATTTAGGGTATTTCACAATCATGGGCGTGCGCACAGGGTGTGCCGGGTGTGCCTGGGAACACCCTAATCACCCCATGTGCATTAGTATTATTTATCCAGGAGCAGCACCAGGTGGGTGGTTGGGGGTACCAGTGGCCAGTGTAAATGCCCCCATTATATTAATGTCTAGGTTTAACTGTAGGAACATGTTACACCTGTATTTAGGGTGTACTGCAATATGCTCTCAATCAACTGTCTCCTACCATCAGAGCCCCCTTCCTGTGACAGCAGGTGGCGTTCATGTGTGTTTGAACTTTGGGGTGCACACCCTAATGCAATAGGCTGCGCACACCTATGTTCACAATAATTTCTAGAGTGGTTAATACAATTATTTTAAATACTCACCAATATGTTTCTAACTGTTTTATTAACAAGATAACGCAATGATGCCATTAATTGTCAATGCAATGCAGAGAATACCTTTAATGTCTTCCTACACTTTCAGATTTTAACTTAGTTGAACAGCTTTAATTATAATTGAAATATAACTGTGCTATGACTAACTGTTTTATTATGTTCCTTAGTAGCAAAGCATAATCCCTTCCAGTTTTAGGGCATGAAATCACTCAGAAGTCATTGTGAATGTCATTTGAAAATATCTCCAAAAAAGTCAGGGGGGTATAAAGACCTTGTAGTATCTTTATATTGCTTTGTCTTTTGACTAGCCTATATCCTATCCTATTCTTTGTATACTATTATATACTGTACCTATTGTAAAAGGCATTCTCTGATTGGACGAGGCAGTTTGCAAAGTCATCAGCCCCTTTTCTGTGCCTCATTCATTGAAACAAATACAAGATGTTCTCTGAATGGCAGAGATGCTTAGCAAGCAACCAATGTAAATTTAAAAATAACATAATTCCTAGAGTTCAGCTTTGAAGGGTTAGTTTACCTTTCCAAAAAAATGTAAAGGTGAACTAACAGTAGACCCCCCCCCCCATATCCACTCTACTTACCTCCGGGTTTGCCGAGATGTCAGCCATTCCAGCAGTCCTGGGATTTGAAATGCCCACTGTTCTCCCATTTCTCCATCAGCCATCTCCATCGATGTGATGGCACTGACCAGTCAGTATCCATCTTGTCCGTTGAAGTCCTGATGGAGAAGAGGGAGAACAGTGGGGATTTTAAATCCCCAGACCAGAGGAGCAGCTGCGGGGGTGCTGATAGCTTGGGCAACCCCGGAAGTAGATCCAGTATCAAAGGGTGGGGAAGGTGTCTGCTGTTAGCTCGCCTTTACATTTTTTCTTTAAAGGTAAATATTTCCATTTTCTTTAAAGGTAGATATTTCCATTAAAATAACTTATGTTCAGTCTTAGCTTTAAAAAAAAAAAAAAAAACACAATAGAAAATAATGTAAAGTAACTCATACAGCCCATAATTACCGGTATTTTCTTGCAACTGTAGTTATTGGTTGGCTTTACATACAATACAGTAGTGTTAACAGAGGGCTAAATTATATTGAACACCAAATTGCAGAACATTTTCCAAGAATGCAAGGCTAGAGGTGTTTATATTCAGTGTGGTGTGTAAATTTATTTTTAAGCATATTTGGCATCTGTGGTGGCTGTGGTGTCAGACCCCAGGTCACTTACCCCAACTAGGGAAAAAAGGCTGGTGAAACTCACACGCGCTGTCACAGATATGCGACAATGGCCTCACCCTGCACAAAGATTATTCAGCTTGCAGTGCCAGCAAACTGCGAGTGATTGTCACTGGGTATGGTTCACTACGCAGTTAACCCTTCATACCCCAAATCAATCACAGCCACCAGATATTTATCATAAATATTAATGTTTACATATTAGCAATAACAATTATGTCTTAAAATAAATGTATGTAACACACATTGTCACCATAGACAGGTATATCCAGAGATTTACCATATAGTAGCACTCTTCAAAGAAACCGGGATTCTATAAGTTCTGCGTTAGTGCATTAGAGACGATATTAACACTTTTCAAAATATTGTTTAATAATAGTAAAGGTAAAATGGTGCAAAAAAAAAATTTACACAATATAAGAGTATTGCAAAGTAAAAGACAGATAATAGTGCAACAGAAAAACAGAAGGTTTTAAAAGTGAAAAATATTTAACAAATTGTGGTTTGGGGAGTTCGACAGAATCCGGTCAATGAACAAGATGGATCCATATCTCTCATAAATCTTGAATGATGTTCCTTGTTCGATGGTAAAGGAGAGTTCTAGACTGTTGATGAGGCCCACTCTTTTTTGGTTCTTGAGGAGCGTGTTGACAGAAATGATCTGACCAATGGGAAGGTCTGAAGTGTGGCTGATGTGATGTCACAGTGTTTATGACCATTCAGCTATCCTACACTTTAGTACCGTTTGGTACTTATATTATTTAATCTTGGAATACCTACAGGTTGTATTCTGGTAACTTGTATATTATTGTACACCCTGAAATTACTGTTTGAATGAATACAAATATGATGGGTATTGGATGGCTGTTTCCCCTAGGAGAGGTAATGTGTTCAGTTTGCCTCCAATACCCTCTAATATAGTGGTGATTGGGCTTAAAAATGCTGCTAATTAATCAATATGGGTAAATACGAGGTATGTCTATTAAATAACGAGACTGTGATCCCACCTGGTAAACAAAGCAGTCAGAACTGGTTATAACTGCATGCGTGGTGACCTTGAACATGTTTGAACCTGCATGACAAGCAGCAACACTCTATGACGTTCAGTTGATTGTGAGTCGCCATTTAGCTTGGTTGTGTTTTCTGTAGTGTGCAGAACAAATGCTAAGTTTAAAAGTTGAACATGTCAATTTGAAATTTTTAGTAAAATTGCACAAAACACCAACAGAATGTTTTCAAATGCTTACTACAGCTTATGGGAATGATGGCCTGTCTCGTGCACGTGTGTTTGAGTGGCACAAAAGATTCAGTGAGGGACGTCAGAATGAATTCCCAAAAGTTAAATCAGGGACACGTTTTGAGTCAGTTGATGCTGTAAAGAAGAAAACAGCGGATGTGTTGAAACAGCTGACAGAAATTGATTTTCTCCATGCCTTCGACCAGTGGAAAACAAGACTGCAGCAATGTATTAGTGCAAATGGGGAATATATTGAAGGGGACAAGCATTAAATTTGTAATACATATAAATAAAGGTGAGTTGGTTAGTGGCTGGGGGTTGGTGGGTGGGTTGATTAGCATTTTCCAGATCTGTTTTATATATACAAATCCTTAGATGTGGTGGATGCATTACATGTAAAAATCATATGTTTTTACAATAAAATTACTCAGAACCCATAAACATTACAGTATCTCGCAAAAGGGAGTACACCCCTCACATTTTTGTAAATATTTTATTATATCTTTTCATGTGACAACACTGAAAAAATTACACTTTGTTACAATGTAAAGTAGTGAGTGTACAGCTTGTATAACAGTGTAAATTTGCTGTCCCCTCAAAATAACTCAACACACAGCCATTAATGTCTAAACTGCTGGCAATAAAAGTGAGTACACCCCTAAGTGAAAATGTCCAAATTGGGCCCAAAGTGTCAATATTTTGTGTGGCCACCATTATTTTCCAGCACTGCCTTTACCCTCTTGGGCATGGAGTTCACCAGAGCTTCACAGGTTGCCACTGGAGTCCTCTTCCACTCTTCCATGATGACATCACGGTGCTGGTGGATGTTAGAGACCTTTCATTCCTCCACCTTCCATTTGAGGATGCCCCACAGATGCTCAATAGGGTTTAGGTCTGGAGACATGCTTGGCCGGTCCATCACCTTTACCCTCAGCTTCTTTGGTCGTCTTGGAGGGGTGTTTGGGGTCATTATCATGTTGGAATACTGCCCTGCGGCCCAGTCTCCAAAGGGAGTGGATCATGCTCTGCTTCAGTATGTTACAGTACATGTTGGCATTCATGGTTCCCTCAATGAACTGTAGCTCCCCAGTGCCGGCAGCACTCATGCAGCTCCAGACCATGACACTCCCACCACCATGCTTGACTGTAGGCAAGACACACTTGTCTTTGTACTTCTCACCTGGTTACCTCCACACACGCTTGACACCATATGAACCAAATAAGTTTATCTTGGTCTCATCAGACCACAGGACATGGTTCCAGTAATCCATGTCCTTAGTCTGCTTGTATTCAGCAAACAGTTTGCAGTCTTTCTTGTGCATCATCTTTAGAAAAGGCTTTCTTTTGGGATGACAGCCATGCAGACCAATTTGATGCAGTGTGCGGCGTATGGTCTGAACACTGACAGGCTGACCCTCCACCCCTTCAACCTCTGTAGCAATGCTGGCAACATTCTTACGTCTATTTTCCAAAGACAACCTCTGGATAAGACGCTGAGCACGTGCACTCAACTTCTTTGGTCGACCATGGCGAGGCCTGTTCTGAGTGGAACCTGTCCTGTTAAACCGCTGTATGGTCTTGGCCACCATGCTGCAGTTCAGTTTCATGGTCTTGGCAATCTTCTTATAGCCTAGGCCATCTTTATGTAGAGCAACAATTCTTGTTGCTCTACAAGAGAATCTTCAGATTCTCAGAGAGTTCTTTGCCATGATGTGCCATGTTGAACTTCCAGTGACCAGTATGAGAGAGCGATAACACCATGTTTAACACACCTGCTCCCCATTCTCACCTGAGACCTTGTAACACTAACGAGTCATTTTGGGAAGTGGAAAATGGCTATTTGGGCCCAATTTGGACATTTTCACTTAGGGGTGTACTCACGTTTGTTGCCAGCAGTTAGGCATTAACCGCTTCCCGACTGGCTTCTGTATATATACGGCAGCAAAATGGCTCTGCTGCGCGGATTGCTGTATATATACTGCGGCTTCTTTAACAGCCATAGTGATCCCCACCGGCCACCCGCGATTGCGGGCACAAGAGCAGGAACGGGGATTTGTGTGTGTAAACATACAAATCCCTTTCCTGTCAGGGGAGGAGAAACAGACTGTGTGTTCCTACTAAGTAGGAACAACGATCTGTCTTCTCTCCCAGTCAGTCCAATCCTCTCACAGTTAAAACACACCTATGGAACACACACTTAATGCCTTGATCGCCCTCTAGTGTTAACCCCTTCCCTGCCAGTGACATTTATACAGTAATCAGTGGCTATTTTTAGCTCTGATCACTGTATAAATGTCAATGGTCCCAAAAAAGTGTCATGTCCGATTTTGTCCGCCGCAATATCGCAGTCCCGATAAACATCGCTGATCGCCTCCATTACTAGTAAAAAATAAATAAATAAATAATAATAAAAATGCCTAAAATCTATCCCCTATACTGTATGCGATATAACTTTTGCACAAACCACTCAATATACACTTATTGTGATTTTTTTTTACCAAAAATATGTAGAAGAATACATATTGGCCTAAGCTGAGGAAAAAATGTGTTTGTTTTTTTTTTTTTGGGATATTTATTAAAGGAAAAAGTAAAAAATATTGTGTTTTTTTTCAAAATTGTTGCTCTTCTTTTGTATAAAGCGCGAAAAATGAAAACCGCAGAGGTTATCAAATACCACCAAAAGGAAGCTCTATTTGTGGGAAAAAAAAGGACGTAAATTTTGTTTAGTTACAGCGTCATACGACCACGCAATTGTCAGTTAAATAGGGCAGTGCAGTATCGGAAAAAATGGCCTGGTCAGGAAGGGGGTAAATTCTTCTGGGGCTGAAGTGGGGCTGCTAAAAGAATTGTAAATAAAAAATACTGTACAAAAATAAAGAACTACTGACCTGACACTATCCACTACACTACTGACACTGTCCATGGTTTAATACAATTTAAAATATTTGTTTACATTTATAAGTGTGTGTGTGTGTGTATATATATATATATATATATATATATATATATATATATATATATATATACACACACACACGCACACACACACACATGCATTTTTGAGCTTTGGGGTGCACACCCTAATAGGGTTAACCACTTCCGGACCGCCGCATGCCGATGTACGTCCCTACTTTGAGGACGGATATCGTTGTTATGGTAGCAGCCATAACCCCGGTATCCCCGTGTTCGGCCGGCGGTCTGGTACAAGATAAAAGTGGTCTCTGCGGCGGATCACTTTTATCGGCGGCGGGAGAGGGCCCCCCCCGCTGCCATCCGGTGCCCTTCGCTGCTTACCGGAGCCGGCGGCGGAGGCGATTGGATCCTTCCTGTGGCTGTGCATGAAGACGAGTGAGGGGAAGATGGCCCCCACCCGTCTCCATGACACTGCAGGGCGGAAGCGATGTCAAAACGTCACTTCCGCCCATAGCATAGGTCCATTTTATTTTTTTCATTTTTTTAAATGACAATTTTTTTTTTTTTTTTTTTTTTGCATTTTAGTGTAAATATGAGATCTGAGGTCTTTTGACCCCAGATCTAATATTTAAGAGGTCCTGTCATGCTTTTTTTTTATTACAAGGGATGTTTATATTCCGTGTAATAGGAATAAAAGTGACACAATTTTTTTTTTAAAACAATGTAAAAATAAAAAATAAAAGGTAAAATAAATAAAAAAAAAATAAAAAATTTAAAACACGCCCCGTCCCGCCGAGCTTGCATGCAAAAGCAAACGCATACGTGAGTAGCGCCCGCATAAGAAAACGTTGTTCAAACCACACATGTGAGGTATCGCCGCGATCGGTAGAGCAAGAGCAATATTTCTAGCTCTAGACCTCCTCTGTAACGCAAAACATGCAACCTGTAGAATTTTTTAAATGTCGCCTATGGAGATTTTTAAGGGTAAAAGTTTGTTGCGATTCCACGAGCGGGCGCAATTTTGAAGCGTGACATGTTGGGTATCAATTTACTTGGTGTAACATTATATTTCACAATATAAAAAATTGGGCTAACTTTACTGCTGTCTTATTTTTTCATTCAAAAAAGTGTATTTTTAAAAAAAAAAGTGCGCTTGTAAGACCGCTGCGCAAATACGGTGTGACAGAAAGTATTGCAACGACCGCCATTTTATTCTCTAGGAATGGTGCACTAATACCACAGTGCTAATAAAGTAAATATAAACCAACAGGAAATTTATAAATCTATATAAAATGAATATACGGTACTATTCACAAGCTGTACCATGTGATGCTGCAGTACCTATTATGTATCATACCCATTGGTTGTGGTTCAGTAAACAGTTAGAAAAAAGGTTAGAAAAAAATTCCACATTAAAAACAAACCTTGCATATTAAATTCAATGAAAAAATGTGCACTACGGTGCTATGTGGACCCTCTAAAATCCAAAATATAATATGGCAAGTATAGGAAAGTTTAAAGATGATTGCAAGAACTCATGAAAGTTATATAAATTGTCCCATCCGATACTGTTGCTCCTAGCAACATAAAACTGAGGACAGGTATATAGGCATGACAAAAAAGAGACTGATCTTCCAGAGTATATCTACCACGCCAGCTGACACAAATCTCTGGTGTTCAGTCAAACAGCTGATTTGACCACTTTTTCTTTGTCTTGCTGTCTACCGCTCCCGGTTCTCGGACGTAAAAGAAAACCAACAATAGTGTGATACTGCTAAGAATAAAGGCAGGATCAACAGACTAAAAGCCGATGCACTCACATACGCCCGGTTAGTAAAAGCAAGTAATGCATATTCGTAACAGTCAGGCTCACTCCTCCTCACAGCCTCTCTGTGTGATCGTACTCTTGTGGCTGACGTCACTGGCTCCTCCTCCCTACACGTTGCGTCACAGGTCACGTGACTTTTTCAAGGGAATAAAACATTTTTGGCATCAGCTTTTAGTCTGTTGATCCTGCCTTTATTCTTAGCAGTATCACACTATTGTTGGTTTTCTTTTATGTCCGAGAATCGGGAGCGGTAGACAGCAAGACAAAGAAAAAGTGGTCAAATCAGCTGTTTGACTGAACACCAGAGATTTATTTCAGCTCGCGTGGTAGATATACTCTGGAAGATCAGTCTCTTTTTTGTCATGCCTATATACCTGTCTTCAGTTTTATGTTGCTAGGAGCAACAGTATCGGATGGGACAATTTATATAACTTTCATGAGTTCTTGCAATCATCTTTAAACTTTCCTATACTTGCCATATCGTAGTGCACATTTTTTCATTGAATTTAATATGCAAGGTTTGTTTTTAATGTGGAATTTTTTTTCTAACCTTTTTTATAGCTGTTTACTGCACCACAACCAATGGGTATGATACATAATAGGTACTGCAGCATCACACGGTACAGCTTGTGAATAGTACCGTATATTAATTTTATATAGATTTATACATTTCCTGTTGATTTATATTTACTTTTTTAGCACTGTGGTATTAACGCACCATTCCTATTTATTTATTCTTGTTATATCCCACTAGTGAGAGATCATTGTTTTTGGTTTGCAGCTTTTATCACATTATTTGTATAATTAATTTTAGTTTCTTATTACACCAGCGCTTGTGTCTTATTATTACTATTTATATTTATTCTCTAGGGTGTTAGAAAAAAAAATTATAATGTTTGGGGGTTCTAAGTAATTTTCTATAAAAAAAAAAAACAGTTTTTAACTTGTAAACACCACATCTAAAAAAGAGGCCCGGTCTTAAAGTGGTTAAGGATGCGGCAGACGGCTTCCCGGCCCGCTCCTTAAAGTGGGGTTCCACCCAAAAAAACAAAAATACCCGAAAAATCCTAAAAAAAAAACCAAAAAAACATTTAGATATATATTTTTTTTTTTACTTACCTCTAAATGCCTGTTGCTAGGTGGTCCCTCATAGTCTGCCTCTTCCTTTGCCTGGGCTGGTGACATCACTTCCCCCTCGGCACAGGAAGGGCTCCGCTCTGCTCCCTCCCTCCTGTCAATCATCTGGGACCCATTACAGGTCCCAGGTGATTGAGCGGCCAATCACGGCGTGCGGCGCCGCTCACGCATGCACAGTGGGTGCCAGGCTGTGAAGCCACAGCCCGGCGCCCACAGTTGAAATGCCGGCGCCGACGAGCGAAGGTGGGGGACGAGCGGGGCTTCAATCCCCCGCATCGCTGGACCCAGGGACAGGTAAGTGTCCAATTAAAAGTCAGCAGCTGCAGTATTTGTAGCTGCTGACTTTTAATTTTTTTTTTTTTTTTTGGACCCCCTGGGTGGAACTCCTCTTTAACAACCAGCTATTCTTTACACAGAATTCAAATCAGTCGATCATTTTTTGACCGATCCAAATTCGAATGACTGACAATTTGAAATTCGTTAGAAAATTTATAAATGAAACAAAATTTTATGAAAATTAAATGAAGCGAAACTAATTCCGAAAGGAATCAACTAAACAAAATAAGTAACAAGGAATCTATCCGAAACAAACCCAAATTTATTTTTACGTTCTGCACATGTCTACTTTAATAATGGACATTCCATAATATATCAGGGACATTGTTCTGTGGATTACTATATATACACAGTTACAATGAGTTAGAAATTAGACTACAGTAAGTACAGTATTCGTATCTTGCTACTTATAGATACAGGTCAATGAACAGGAACCAGTGTAATACTATCTATGTGCTAAAGGTGTGCATGGATTTCCATCTTGGCAGGGACTGGTAGAGTGGAGGGCACGGACTGTGAGTTAGTGGTCCAGCCAACGCTAAACAAACATGATATATTATAACATTTGCAGTCAGCTGATTGACTGGCCAAGCTAGCTGATTAAGTGGGGATACTTTGCAACTCCGTGGATGAGAAAAGAAAACTAAAACGTAAAAGTAAGGAGTTATATTAATAATAATAGCACTGCCAAGCTGAGACCTAAAAAAAGAAGAGGCTCTATACTTAGCTTTGCAGTGGCCTGTGTCTGCAAACGCAAACCACAATGCTGCTCTGCTGCCACTTCAGATATTTCACCAATCAGTTGTCTAATATCAGTTGCAAGCAGTGGTTCCTTCTAGCAACTCATACGTACTGAGCTGGTGAGAGGAACCACTGTGTTTGATGGAGGACTAGGTATTGTGCACACTCAAAAGTGTGGCCAGGAAGAAGAATTTCAGCAATGTTTCAAGACACATACTGCTGGAAATGTAAGTAAATGTAAATGTCTTTTTTTATTTTTATTTACAGGTGTAGCACCTAGTAGGCTGCTAGTATTTAGGTAAATTTAGTTTTTGGTTTCCCTATAGCCAGGGGGAGCAGTGGTTGTTTGTTCTTGTCTGTTCTGGGTAATGCTGGTGCAGGCTTTACCCTGAATCCCACTGAATCATTGGAAAGTTTGACCCTGGCCTGCATATTCATTCTTTTTCAGAGTGAGTGACCAGCAGGGGACTGAGAGGGGTATAAATAGCCTGGGATGTAGAACAGCTTCCTCTTGTTCATGGGGGAGTAAGACCCAGCCAGAGGGCCGAGGCACCCCTGGGTGGTCAGCTA
The DNA here is from genome assembly GCF_042186555.1 of Aquarana catesbeiana. NCBI lineage: Eukaryota > Metazoa > Chordata > Amphibia > Anura > Ranidae > Aquarana > Aquarana catesbeiana. Next base: position 95,760,206 of record NC_133336.1, on the reverse strand, counting down.
CAGCACTGAAGAAATCCTTTTGGGGTCCCAGCTCCAGTTAGAGCTTGAGGACCTCTGTCCAAAGGATACTGAAGAAGTGCAGAAAGCTCTACATGGGATCCAGATCGCAGGCACCCAGTATAGAGACTGACTGGTACTTTAGGAGGCTTTCCAGTGCCCAGGGCACAGTGAGTACTAGCCTTAAAGTGGAGTTCCGCCGTTTTTTTTTTTTTTTTTTTAAGTCAGCAGCTACAAATACTGCAGCTGCTGACTTTTAAAATAAGGACACTTACCTGTCCAGTCCCCATGCGATGTCGGCACCCAAAGCCGATCTATCCCTCGGCTGTCGGGTGCTGCCGCCACCATCCTCGGTAAGGGAATCAGGGAGTGAAACCTTGCGGCTTCACTTCCTGGTTCCCTACTGTGCATGCGTGACTTGCGCTGCGCTATCCCACTGGTTCTTGCTGTGTTCTGGGACCCGTGTGTATCCCAGTGGGGGGGGGATGGGAAGTGGCGTAGATACCCACGGGTAGCTCGGGTATCTATGCCCGGAAGTGGGAGCAAAATACCTGTATTAGACAGGTATCTGCTCCCCCCTCCCCCCTGAAAGGTGCCAAATGTGACACCGGAGGGGGGGAGGAACCGGAGAAGCGGAAGTTACATTTTTGTGTGGAACTCCGCTTTAAGGATCATAGAGCCTTTCCTTGCCACTTTTGGAGGAGCTCACTGCAGTTCACTCAGGACTATACACTTGTTGGGGAGTTACTGCATTCCTACACCCTGAATGAGCAGATCAACTTTGGTGTCCTCTTTGCATTTTTGTTAGTACCTTTTGAAGTATCCCAAGGCTGATCGCCATCCAAGGTAAACCAGCTGATAAACTGAAAAAAAGACATACACTGCTTGTTTCCTGACACAGGTGACTATAACCTTGCCTTTGCCATATGCCTAGCAGGTAATGAAAGTCTGAGGTCTGTGCTACACAAGTATGCTGTTTTCCTCATTTGACTGTGTAGGGCACCTTTTAAGTTTCATTCCATATCTAGATTAAAGACAAGTAACAGGAAGAGGGTTAGAGGAGAAGTACAGCCAAAGCTCGTGGATCACAGGAGTGCAGTTTGTTCTGCTCTCCTTTGACCCGTTTTCAGCAAACAACGGGCTGAAGCCTGTCGTTCGCTGACGTCACAGAGCCGGTCCAGGCTCGGGAAAGGTTGCTCCCTCCACAGTCCAGCTATCCAGTGAGCGTGGGGGAGCAGAGCATAAATCCAGTGACTGACAGTCACTAGCTCTCTGCTCAGGGAGCTGCAAGAAACGAGTGATCAGCGGTGTTTGATCGCTCTGTTCTCGGTGTTAGAGCCAGCGGGGGACAGATGCAGCGTCAGACAGACATTCACTGGGAAATTCAGTGTACTGCTGTTTCTCCTCCTCTAGCTCTTATGCAGCTGAGAACAGAGGGAATGTGATCATTTATAAAAAGGGGGGGGAAAGTGTTTATAAAAAACAGTGTTCATTTCTATTTTAAACAGAATGGGTTGTTTTACAAGGTTAGGGTGTATATACACTTTAACTGTACCCCTCCCTTTCACTCTTACATTATTAGTGCCTGGCATGTTACTGTAAAGGTACTACACTACATCTTTGAAGGGCAAGAGAGTGTGAAGGTCTGTGCCACACCAGGTATTACCTGGACTTTCAAGAGGATACCAGCAGCAACTGCAGTAGTGGACAGAAACGGTGAGTATATGCACCAAGGAGTTACTACTAGGGTGGTTGTATTCATGCCATGCTATATGTTACATACACCAGACCTATGCACCCTGTGCAGTCAGTGGCGCATGGTGAAGTTTTAGAATGGGGGCGCCAGACCCCTCCCTTCCTTTTTGACCCCCCCACTTGGTGAAAAGGGGCGTGGTTTCAGCTAAGTAGTGGGCGTGGTTCTAAGGTGGTGGGGTTAGTGTCTGAGATGAACGAGGGATGGAGGGAGAGGGAGGGAGGGACAGCAGGCCCAGATCCTACACAACAATAGAAACATCAGGTCAGTGGAGCCCCTCCTTACATCTGTGTCCCCGTCAGCGGAGTCCCTCCTTACATCTGTGTCCCCGTCAGCGGAGCCCCTCCTTACATCTGTGTCCCCGGCGGAGTCCCTCCTTACATCTGTGTCCCCGGCGGAGTCCCTCCTTACATCTGTGTCCCCAGCGGAGTCCCTCTTTACATCTGTGTCTCCATCAGCGGAGCAGCAGGGTCGTCCTCACATCTGTGTGCCCGGCAGCACAGCCCTCCTTCAAGCCGCGTCTGTCTCTCCCCAGCTAGTTCCTGGCTTTCTCCGTGTGTTCAGTGGCGAGGGAAGGGGCCTCCCCTCTCCACTGAACACAAGGGGGTTAGTACTCATGGCGGCCATCTTTTTGTAGCCCACCGGAAGTGACTTTGTTCTCACATTGAGAACAAAGCACCCGGCCGGGCGGATGCAGCTCGGCACGATGGATTGTGCCGCATAGCAGCTCTAAACACCGCCAATGAAGCGCTGCGTCTGCAATCTTGTGATTGCATTGACGTGGCGCTTCCCATAGTGCACTGAGTCCGGTGCCCGAACACAGTGCACTTAAGGACCTTTTTTTTTTTTTAAAGGGCCATGTTTACATTTTTTTTGTGACTGCCTTGGGGGGGGGGCGGAGCCCAAGCGCCCCCCATGGACCATCCGCCACTGTGTGCAATGCAATATATTAAGCCTGTAATACTGTAATACATTCCTAGAAATGCTGCAATCTGTACACTGTGTTGTACATTCATACCACTAACAGTGTTTTCTAGGAACTGAGAATCTCACCTAATTGACCAAACAGGCACACTTTTACAAGTAATATCATTAAGAAAAAGCAAATGTTTTTATTCTATTTACAGGCATCTGGCGTGACAGTTAATGATGAGGTCATCAAAGTGTTCAATGATATGAAGGTGAGAAAATCCCAAACAGCAGAGGAGGTAAAGAAGAGGAAGAAGGCCGTCCTGTTCTGCCTCAGCCCTGACAAGAAGGAGATCATTGTGGAGACAGAGAAGCAAATATTAGTGGGAGATATTGGCAACACAGTCGAGGATCCATACAGGACCTTTGTTAACCTTCTGCCACTCAATGACTGCCGTTATGGACTGTATGATGCTACTTATGAGACCAAGGAATCCAAGAAAGAGGACCTTGTCTTCATCTTCTGGTACATTCCTTAGAAGAATGTGGTAACAAATGATGTGATTTTTCCCAAATATCAGTGTTGCTTGAGCAAAGTCTGAACAAATGTGATATGGTTTTCTTAGGCTTACTCTTAGAAAGGGTCTGAGGAAATTGGGTCCCCTATCAAACCAATGCACATGCAGTAACACACATTTTAATGCACCTTACTGCATGCGTTTTTTTGTATTTTTATGATATGTATTTAATGCATAAATAATGCACCTGCATTAAAGCATGTGTACAATATACAGTATACTCCAAGACCCCAAGTAAAAAAAAAGATCTATCACAAAAAAAAGGAGTAGTAGAATAAAATAAATCTTTCTTTTCTGTCATTGCTGGTTGTAGCTCCACCCCTCCTGTGGCCCACACATTTGGGAATTCCCATATTAAAGCCAGTACTGAGCCCCACTTCCTTTCCATTCTGCAGTACTGTGTTTCTTCATCTCTCCTCTTCAGTTTATACTGCAGACTGCTGTTCAGGAGAGAGAGTGGAAACTGTCAGCTTGTATTGTGAATAATTGCAGCTGAAGGAAAGGGCTTTCATTCACAAAACCACAATCTGACAACACAATTGTGAATAAAAGTTTTCTGCAGCTGAAATCATTCAGAACACTAGCGGACTGAATAGCAGGCTGCAGCTCCAGACTCTTTGTAAACTAAGAGGGGGGTGTGGGCTCCATGTGTTCTGCCTGTTATGCACCCTCTCCTACTGAGTTGTCACTCAGAAACCCTTGTCCATTGATCAGTGTGTTGTTGGATTAGGGTTGCCACCTGTCCAGGATTCACCCGGACAGTTTGGGTTTGGAATCTTGTGTCTGGGTTTCAGTCTGCCTAAAACCTGGACAGATTATTTAGACAGGGCTGTGGCTCCCTAAGTAACTGAGATAGTCACACAAAAATCTGTTGCCATCTGGGAGCTGTGGGCCGCTGTCTGGGGGCAGGTTTGGCATCACTGGGGGGGTATCGGGCGATAATGTCAGCAAGAGCAGTTTGGCCACACCCACTGTTCACCGCAGCGCGCTGCATTACCACTCTCCTTGAGGCATCCAACAGGTGTCCCAGGTCTTTTATAATCCTATAGTGTATACTACGGGAAAAAAAGTGCCCTGTAAAGTGTTTGAGTTTGGCTAGAAGAAAAGGTGACAACCCTATGTTGGATAGGTGGGTGGGACTAGTTATCTGACACCACAGATCAGCACATTCTGCACAGATTTAGATCCCCTGGGGGGTTAACATGCTTTACTTTATTCTGGTGATAGATTCAGGGACGCTGTTAGAAATCATGGGGCCCCATACAGCCTACCTGATGGGGCCCCCTGACTCCACCCCTCAAACCCTGATCCCACCCCTAACCTGTTCCCACCACTTCAGAAAAAAAATGCAGCTTTGTCTTCCAGTGAAAGCAGGGATGAACTCAGGTGTGTTCAGATATTAGTCTGACTGCTCCTGAGCTATCACGCCCACTATGAAACTGTCACAGTGCCCCGCCAATCATAAGCAGCGGAGGCATTTCCTGTTTCGTGGCTGCATATGTTGTATACTAGAGATATGTATACGTGCGGCTGTGGGGTGCAGAATGCCTCGGTCACATATGATTGGCGGGGCATTGTGACAGTTCCATGAGAGCAGCATAGCTCAGGTGCAGTCAGACTAGGATCTGAACACACCTGAGCTCATTCCTGCTAATAAGAATGCTGCAGCCAACTTTTATTTATCTCCATTATCATCATGATAATCACACAGTACAGGTGCTGTGGTTCAAAGCACATAATCCCATGTGTGATTATAATGATGATAAATTAACCAGCAGCTAAATGTGATTATCAATGATGATGATCACATTTAGCTGCTGTATAATTCGATCAAGGGCAACAGACATGGCATAGGTAAAGGGCGTGTGTGCACCCCAGTTTGGCTCATTCTCTCTTGCTGATTGTACCTTTTTCAGAGAAAATATCTGCAGACTTGATGGATGGAGGAGCCTTCACTAATGCTGGCCATACACTATACGAAAAATTGTCCGAACCCATTTTTGAAAAACGAACATTCAGTCATGAGCGCAAACGATAGTGCCATCATGTAATGACCGATAAATCGTTCAGTGGACATAAATGAATGCATTTTTTGTTCATTTTTTTACATATACCTAGTGCAGACAGTTCAGACGGGAAATACATTAACCTTTCAATTTATCGTTCGTTCGACAGAAAATTTCCAAACTTGTCCTTCATTTTTTCGGCTCAAAAATGTCCCAACGATTAACGATTTTGTGCCCATTAACTGACTGTCTAAATAACTGAATTCCAGCCGATTTTTCGTATAGTGTATGGCCAGCATAAGTAGCAGTGTACTCTGTGTCTGTGTGTTCACACAGAGCTGTGCTGAAGATAGCTGCTACAGTGCTGCTGATTCTCTCTCCTCAGCATTTACTTGCTGAAAAAGGCAGGCTGTGAAGAAGCTGCTGTTCAGTATCACTCTGCCCAGGGACTGAGGCTGTGGCCTAGAACCTATTTTTATTGTCACAAATGTGGTGCCGGCTTGTAATCCGCTTGCGTGCCGATTTAGAAAAAAAAGTCCCACCATGCTGCAGCCTTCTGGGCCCCTCTTGATGAACTGATGGGGCCCAGGGAATATGGATTAGAAAACCTTGGAGCCCCGAGGAAGAATAAATAAACCACCAGCAGCTTTTTATGCATAATACCTTATATCACTTGACGCTGCTGGCCCGGCCCCCCTGTTAAAGTGATGGGGCCTGACCTGCTACAGTTGGCCTTATTGGCGGCTTTTTTTTCTCAGTTTTACATGGACTGAAAAAAAGTTTAAACTCCTGTTGTTTACTGCTATCCTAGGTTTTTACTGCTATCTAAGGCCTCGTTACAGATATTAACCCTAATTTCCTGTCCCGCTTACAGCATTTTATACAGAAGGTGACAGGAACTCTCCAACAGTAATACAGACTGACATAACATGTTTTTTTGTTAGTAGAGTAGGGAAAAAGTAAAACTTTAGTTAGATTTTTATTTCTATCAGTGTCCCTACTGCATATTTCCTGGTGCCTCCATGGCAGCATACATGTGATAGAGCTCCGCCTCTACTCCGCCTTCAGGACTAATGAATAGCATAAATTAAAGGGCATAGCCCCTCCCCCAAAATGCCCTTTTTTTTCCTCATACCTCTTGACTGGTGAAGAGTAGCAGTACGTTCATACCTTCACAGTCCGCAGCATCCGCCGGGTTCAGCCTCTCCCGTGCGCAGTCCCTGTTCTTGGGCCGCTATTAGCGCTGATAAGACTGGGAACCCCTTCTGTGGATCTTTTGGGGTCTTGCAGAGTTTCCTCACAGGAACGCAGTCTGCTGGCAATTCAAGAACAAACGAATGAGTGGTGGAGGCAGCAGGAGGATCAGCTTCTCCTTTTCGCTTCCTTTGGTCAGGTTAGATTTTGTTCCTTTGGATAAGAGGAGTGTGATTTAGGCTTTGATTAAGGTATTTCTTCCTTTTGAAAAATAAAGAATAGCAAAAAGAGCAGTAGTAGTGGTATATTGTATGATAGTAAAATTTGTCCCCTTTAAGACACTTTTATTCCTAGTTCACGCATGCGCGACCCAGGCTTTTAAATTTTTACCTTTTTTTCTCTACATGAGATATATCCTGGGTTGCTGCGGTTCTCCTGTGGCCTCTTGGGGTGTCTCTCTTCTCCCCACTCGCTGAAAGAGCAGTGGGGAGAGGGGTGGCGTGGCGGTACCCTCTCCTGACGGTCTTGGCATGTCTCGGTTCCCTGTGTGCAGGCGCAGCCCGGGATACGTTGCTGCATGTAGATGCCAGTGGGAGGTCCTGTGCCCCTGGTGCGTATGCGCACGTGCAGGCGCATAGAGCGGTGAAGCCTAGGCCACCATCTTTCTTAGGGAAAAAAACATGCCATTCTGGTTAATCTTGCCAGAAGCTAGAACTAATTAATTACAGGTTCCTTCTGTCTAAAAAATAATTAGTTAATTAATGGAGTGTTCCCTCCCTCTCTCCCAATAAAAGTTAGTCTCTGTTTGAGCTCAGGGTTGCTCCTCATAGCCTGTGTGTGTGTGCCCTGCAGCTCAAAAAAACTTTTCAGCAAATAGGTACAGTGGGGATGGAAAGTATTCAGACCCCCTTAAATTTTTCACTCTTTGTTATATTGCAGCCATTTGCTAAAATCATTTAGTTCATTTTTTTCCTCATTAATATACACACAGCACCCCATATTGACAGAAAAACACAGAATTGTTGACATTTTTGCAGATTTATTAAAAAAGAAAAACTGAAACATCACATGGTCCTAAGTATTTAGACCCTTTGTTGTGACATTCATATATTTAAGTGCTGTCCATTTCTTCTGATCATCCTTGAGATGGTTCTACACCTTCATTTGAGTCCAGCTGTGTTTGATTATACTGAATGGACTTGATTAGGAAAGCCACACACCTGTCTATATAAGACCTTACAGCTCACAGTGCATGTCAGAGCAAATGAGAATCATGAGGTCAAAGGAACTGCCTGAAGAGCTCAGAGACAGAATTGTGGCAAGGCACAGATCTGGCCAAGGTTACAAAAAAATTCTGCTGCACTTAAGGTTCCTAAGAGCACAGTGGCCTCCATAATCCTTAAATGGAAGACGTTTGGGACGAACAGAACCCTTCCTAGAGCTGGCCGTCCAGCCAAACTGAGCTATCGGGGGAGAAGAGCCTTGGTGAAAGAGGTAAAGAAGAACCCAAAGATCGCTGTGGCTGAGCTCCAGAGATGGGAGAAAGTTGTAGAAAGTCAACCATCACTGCAGCCTTCCACCAGTCGGGGCTTTATGGCAGAGTGGTCCGACGGAAGCCTCTCCCCAGTACAGGACACATGAAAGCCTGCATGGAGTTTGCTAAAAAACACCTGAAGGACTCCAAGATGGTGAGAAATAAGATTCTATCTTGGTCTGATGAGACCAAGATAGAACTTTTTGGCCTTAATTCTAAGCGTGGAGAAAACCAGGCACTGCTCATCACCTGTCCAATACAATCCCAACTGTGAAGCATGGTGGTGGCAGCATCATGCTGTGGGGGTGTTTTGCAGCTGCAGGGACAGGACTGGTTGCAATTGAGGGAAAGATGAATGTGGCCAAGTACAGGGAAATCCTGGACGAAAACCTTCTCCAGAGTGCTCAGGACCTCAGACTGGGCCGAAGGTTTACCTTCCAACAAGACAATGACTCTAAGCACACAGCTAAAATAACAAAGGAGTGGCTTCACAACAACTCCGTGACTGTTCTTGAATGGCCCAGCCAGAGCCCTGACTTAAACCCAATTGAGCATCTCTGGAGAGACCTAAAAATGGCTGTCCACCAACGTTTTCCATCCACCCTGACAGAACTGCAGAGGATCTGCAAGGAGGAATGGCAGAGGATCTCCAAATCCAGGTGTGAAAACTTGTTGCATCTTTCCCAAAAAGACTCATGGCTGTATTAGATAAAAAGGGTGTTTCTACTAAATACTGAGCAAAGGGTCTGAATACTTAGGACCATGTGATATTTCAGTTTTTCTTTTTTATTAAATCTGCAAAAATGTAAACAATTCTGTGTTTTTCTGTCAATATGGGGTGCTGTGTGTACATTAATGAGGAAAAAAATGAATTTAAATGATTTTAGCAAATGGCTGCAATATAACAAAGAGTGAAAAATGTAAGGGGGTCTGAATACTTTCCGTCCCCACTGTATGTGTTACTTTTTTTTAATATTACACTGACGTAGATTTTTGTTAGGTTGCTCTTTGGGGTCCTATTTTTGTCTTCTTTTCTGTATTTCTTCAGCTGATCCTCCTGCCCATTCCGCCATGAGCCATTCTTCTCACAGTCCAGATCCTCTTGTATCCAATAGGTATGGGACCACCTGTACGTGAATATTTAAAAAAGAAAAAAAAAAAAAGTGTGCCACTGAGAAACAAACTTTGGTTGTTTCAGCCCTGTTCCTTCAAAGCGGTCCAGAAAGTCCTCAAGGCGCCATGACAATAACGCTAGCCCTTAGCCGAGATTACGTTCTTCACATCATAGGTCTTCCAGGAGATCAAGATCTCAAAGACATCGTCATTCGCCTTCACCCCCACTGCGGGCGTCAAGGAAAAAATGCTGGGCATGTGGCTCGGTTCCACTCCCTGATAAGCTTGTCTGCAGAGACTGTCTCAGGGACTACGCAGCTAACCGGGAATAAGAAAGGCCAACAGGTGGTTGACCTACTTAAACAAACCATGAAAGACTCTCTTTCTGAATTGATGGCCATGATCCCCGCTCACCCGGTTTCACAAGCTGCACAAGTATTGGATTTAGACCCCGACATTCCGGGTCCATCAGCTGTTAGTACTCCTTTGCCTCCATCAGGAAAAACAGCTAAACAAACTCCACCGGTAGATTCATCCGAGGAGTCCTCAGATGATACTGAACCATCTGGTTCCAGTTTCTCCCTGGTTCAGCCCTTTGTCCAAGCGGTGAGGAGCGCCATTGCCTGGGAAGACCCGGAAGCACCTCCTCAAAAATCAAAAACCTATTTCCCATTACTCAAGAGAAAACAAATCTTTTTCCCATTAATGGGGGAGATCAGGGAGATCATGGAGGATGAGTGGAACTAAACCGACAAAAAGTTTACTCTAGCCCGTGTAACCAAACTGTATCCACTGACAGATTCGGATACTCAGTCCTTAAGCTTAATGCCTGTGGTTGATGCGGCTGTAGTGCATCTGGCAAAATATGTAACGTTGCCAATGGAGGATTCAACGTCTTTCAAGGATCCCCTATATAGACGTATTGACCTAGACCTCAAAAGGAGCTATCTAGCGGCAGGGGTGGCTTGCAGACCAGCCATTGCGCTGACATCTGTTTCCAATGCCATCAGGTCTTGGACGAAAAATGTTGAGACAGCCCTGCACCAAGACATTCCTAAAGATGACATAATCAGAGCTCTGGAGGAGCTTAAGTTGGCGGCAGATTTCGTAGGAGAAGCTGCAATTGACACAATCCCTTGTTCGGCCAATTCAATGCTGCACTCGGTTATGGCAAAACGGGCTTTATGGCTTAAACCTTGGACAGCCGATCTGGCATCAAAGCAAAAATGGTGCAAGATTCCCTTTGAGGGAAAATCTTTGTTCGGTGAGAAACTCGACAAAGCAATTTCTCGAGTCACAGGGGGCAAATCCAGCTTACTCCATCAGGACAGGAAGGTCCGGAGAACAAAGGCCTATTTATCTCGTTTCAGGCAATCAAATTCCAGAGACTTCAGGCAGTCTCGCCCCTTTAGGGACAACAAGAAGTCGTGGAGAGGTACTCAGAATTCTTTTTTGGAGCCAGAAAGAACAAGTCCCTCACCACTCCCCAGGAGGGGACAAAGTCTTTTTGACGCCAAGGGGACGGAGACGCCCCCAGTGGGAGCCCGGCTAAAACATTTTTTCCCCATCTGGGCCTCCCAGTGTCAAGACCCATGGGTCCTATCAACGATCCGGTACGGTCACTTCTGGACTTTCTCTCATCAACCTCCTCACACGTCTTTCAAAGAAACACAGTTAGCGGCCTCCCCACAGAAAGCACTGGCCCTAAACCAATTTATGGAGTCTCTGCAGCGTCAAGGGGCAGCAGTAGCTGTTCCCGCATCGGAGCGATTTACAGGTTTTTACTCCACCCTTTTCCTGGTGCAGAAAAAAAACAAGCGGCTGGAGACCTGTAATAGCTCTGAAAAAGCTAAATTGATACATCCATCTCGAAAGCTTCAAGATGGAGTCGCTCCAAACAATTATCCAAACCATACAACCAGGAGATTGGTTAATATCGATAGACCTGCAGGATGCTTACCTCCCACGTCCCTATTCTACCATCCTTCCAAAAATACTTAAGGTTCGCAGTGGGTCATGTCCACCTGCAATTTCAGGCTCTGCCCTTCGGGCTGTGCACCTCCCCTCGGGTGTTCACAAAAGTGTTGATATCTGTCTTGGCCCCTCTGAGAGAGAGGGGATTAAGAATTTACCACTATCGGGACGATATCCTCTTGCTATCGATCAACCCGAGCCAGCTTATAGCTCACAGAGAAATTCTTCTTCAGTTGTTGTCGGAGTTGGGGTGGTTGGTGAACCATCGAAAGAGCCAATTAGTTCCAACACAAAAGATGATCTACCTAGAAGCAATGTTCGATATGCACCTAGGCACAGTCTCTTTACCCCAAATGAAGATGGAGAGCATCATTCAAAAGATCTCCAAGACCATACAGAGGTCCTATCTATTAGCCTCACAGTGTCTGAGCCTTATTGGCACGATGTCCTTGTGCATACCTCTAGTTCCATGGTCTCACTGGCACCTGAGACACTTCCAGACGGGATTCTTAACACAATGGAGATGGCAACATCTTTCCCAGACAATCCGTTTAACAACACTAATGAGCAGGAGACTGCACTGGTGGACGAATACAGAGAATCTCTCCCGGTCCCATCATTTGGGTTCCCACTCACGGACCACAATTACTTCAGATGCGAGTGGCCAGGGGTGGGGTGCCTTTTGCAGAGAATTCTGGATTCAGGGAAGATGGTCCTTTCCCACCAGAGGGATAGTGTCCAACGTCCTAGAAATGAGGGCAGCATTTCTAGCCTTAACCTCTTTTGCATCTCAGGTCAGGGGACAGAGAGTGCTTTTGGACAACAAGGCTGCAGTCTCATACCTTCAGAAGCAAGGGGGCACCCACAGCAAGACACTTCTGAGGGAAGTGGAACCTGTAATGCTCTGGGCAGAGAGGAACCTGGTAGACCTCAGGGCAATATATCTCCCAGTCAGGATGAACTCAGAGGCAGATGTCTTATCAAGGAAGTTTGGGAACAATGAGTGGTCTCTCCATCCCCATGTGTTCAATCAAATCTCCAATCTATGGCAGACCTCACAAGTGGACCTCTTTGCTACGCAGGAGAATTCCAAACCCAGGAGATTCTTCTCTCGCCTCCCACATCCACAAGCGGATGGAGTAGATGCGCTATCCTGTCCTTGGACCTTCAAGACAGATTACGCCTTTCCTCCCCACCCACTCATATCGACGTTTCTCCTCAGACTCCTGAGCGAACCAGTCCAAGTGCTAGCAGTTCTACCCTATTGGCCGAAGAGACCTTTGTTTCCACTAGCCATGCACCTCAGTTTGGATCAGCCGATCAGAATTTCCCCCCTTCCAGCAGTTGTTGACCCCAGGTAGGCTGGCCCATCCAGACCCACAGAAGCTGGATCTTCATGTATGAAGGTTGAATGGAGGAGGTTTGAATCGCTAGGCTGTTCCCAAGAGGTCACATCCACCCTGTTAAAAGCCAGAAAACCAACAACCAACGCAATCTATGCGAGGATTTTGGACAAGTTCTTATCCTACGCCACAGGAAAAGGGTTTGATCCTATCTCTGCTTCCACTGCTGATGTTCTGAGTTTTCTGCAAACTGGTCTAGATTTGGGGCTCATCCAGAGTTCCCTTAAGGTACATGTGTCCGCAATTTCTGCAGCAACTAACACCAGGTGGGCAGAAGACCCTCTAGTGGTCACGTTCCTCAGGGGAGTATTGAAGATGCGTCCTTCATCCAGACGTTCCTTTCCAAAGTGGGATCTTCCTCTAATATTGGAAGTCCTATCCACTCATCCATTTGTGGCGGTTGAAGAGGTCTCAATTTGAAACTTAACTTTAAAAACAACTTTTCTGTTGGCTATTACATCCGACAGAAGGATTTCGGAACTCCACTCTCTGGGCATTGGGGATGATCACATATCCTTTTTCCCAGATAGGGTAATACTTTGCCCTCTCAAAGGGTTCACACCCACGGTCACCTCAATGGCAAACCTGTCAGAACCATGGGCGTTACCAGTTTTCATGGACTTAGAATCAAACTCCTGTCACAAGTTAGACATATCTGAAGTCCTCAGGGCCTACTTGGAAGCCACAGCAAGTTTCAGGAACTCTGAAAGATTATGCATCATCTCATGGGGTAAGAATAGAGGAAAGGAAGCGTCTACCAGAACCTTGGCATCCTGGGTTGTCAAGCTAATTCAGAAAGCATACAGGGTGAAGATCTTGGATCCTCCGGCTCAGGTGAATGCTTATTCAACAAGAGCGGTATCAGCTTCCTGGGCAGCGAAGGCAAATGTTTCTTTGGAAACAGTATGCAGGGCCGCCACTTGGTCTTCTTGACACACGTTTCTTAAACATTATTGTGTTGATCCCGGAGCTCTTTTGACAGTAGAGTTTGGGAGAAGAGCACTTCGTGCTGCTATGTCTGTATCTGATTAAAAAATTTTTAATTAAAGGCATTAAACCCACCCATGTGAGCTAGTTATTTATCACATGTATGCTGCCATGGAGGCACCAGGAAAATGGAAAATTGTATCATGCTTATGCCTACACACGACCGGACTTTCCGTCAGAGTAGACTCTGACGGTCTTTCCGGCAGAGTTCCGCTGAAACGGACTTGCCTACACACGACCACACCAAAGTCCGTTCGTTTAGAACATGATGACGTACGACGGGACTAGAAAAAGAAAGTTTAATAGCCAGTAGCCAATAGCTGCCCTTGCGTAGTTTTTGGTCCGTCGGACTAGCATACAGATGAACGGTTTTCCTGATAGGAATTGAGTCCATTGGAAAGATTTGAAACGTTCTATTTCTAGGTCAGAATTTTAGAAAGAAAAAGTCAGATGAAGCCCACACATGATCGGAATGTCCGACGGAATGATTCCGTCTGACCTTTTCTGCCGGAAAGTCTGGTCGTGTGTACGCGGCATTACCTGTAATTTTCCTTTCCTGGTGCCAATCCATGGCAGCATAAGCTCCCACCCTCAGTATTCTATATTACGAAGAATGTTGGGGAAGGGGCTATGCCCTTTAATTTATGCTATTTACTAGTCTTGAAGGCGGAGTAGAGGCGGCGCTCTATCACATGTATGCTGCCATGGAATTGGCACCAGGAAAGGAAAATTATGGTAAGTATGATACAATTTTCCATTTTGTGCTCATTTTGTGTTTGAAAAAACTGAAGTCAGCAGGACAGGAAGTGGGGCTCCATGCACACTAGTATTTTTTTCAAGCTCCTAGAAGCTGTTATTAGCATTTTTTTCTGCTTTTAGAAGCTAAATAGTGTTATCCTATGTGTCCATGCACACTATTTTAGGCTATTAGCGTTTTTTGAGCTTCAACTTCTAGGAGCAGAAAAAAAAATAGTTTTTGTAAAATTTCTTAGAGCGTTTTTTCCAGCAGAAAAATATGCTGAATGCTACTAAAATGCTAGCTTTTTTTTTTTAGCTTTTTCTTTTTTCTTTATGTACTGCAAAAACACCAATAAAAGCTACTAAAATGCTACTAGAAGCTGGCACAAAAATGCTATTATCAGCAATTTTCATCCAGCGATTTTCTGGCATTTTTAAGGTTATAGTGTGCATGGAGCCTGAAGGAAATTTCACAGAGGCCACATGATGAAAAATCCAAGGTTTTGTACCTCTTTTGCAACCTTTGCAAAACTAGGAACAATATGTTATGGTTGGACATACATTGGAAGCATTTTGTTATATCTATTTCATAAGTGCAAAAAAGGGTTAATTGTGTCAGAAATTCAGAACTGTCTGGTGCATATTTTCTGTGTTATCTGAAAGAGGCTGATTAGTCCTCCCAATACATATTTTGGACTACAAGATGATTAGACTTTATGTTGTACACCTACAAAACAGGTGGTTGAGTAACATTTATACTGCCCCCAACCACCCCATATAAGCCCCACCCCCATAAGCTGCAAAAGCAGCCGTATGGGGGTATGCCCATGCTGTGGGCATGATGCTTTGAATTGCAACATGGCAAAAACGATTCCTTCTGTCACATTTGGTGGGCAGTGTCAAAAGCGACCTATTTAAGTGAATGGGACCGCAATGCAACTGTCCTGCAACCTCTGTGGTGCAGGCATTTAGTGGTTAAAAACAGGCTGTGAGGAGGTATAACACATGTCAAATGCCCTCTGAAAGCTGATCAAACCACAGATTGCTATTCTGAGTGTTTACACATACATAAATGAGCCCAAGTAGTGGCAATTCTAAATATCATGTTAGTATGTTTGTGGTCAATTTGCAAATACAATATCTAGTTTATTTTCCCGGAAACCGCTTTATGCAGCTTATTGAAAATAATGTCATAACTAATGATAGTTACAAAGTTACAGTGCCTTGAAAAAGTATTCATATCCCTTGAAATTTTCCACATTTTGTCATGTTACAACCAAAAATATAAATGTATTTTATTGGGTTTTTATATGATAGACCAACACAAAGTGTCACATAATTGTGAAGTGGAAGGAAAATAATAAATGTTTTTAAAAATTCTTTATAAATAAATATGTGAAAAGTGTGGCTGGCATTTGTGTTCAACCCCCCTGAGTCAATACTTTCTAGAACCACCTTTCACAGAAATTACAACTGCAAGTCTTTTTGAGGATGTCTCTACCAGCTTTGCACATTTAGAAAGTGATATTTTTGCCCATTCTTTTTTGCAAAATAGCTCAAGCTCTGTCAGATTGCATGGAGAGCATCTGTGAACAGCAATTTTCAAGTCTGGCCACAGGTTCTCAATTGGATTTAGGTCTGGACTTTGACTGAGGCATTTTAACACATGAATATGCTTTCATTTAAAGTTAAACCAACCCTTTTTAGCTTTGGCTGTATGTTTAGGTTCGTTGTCCTCCTGGAAGGTGAACCTCCGCCCCAGTCTCAAGTCCTTTGCAGACTTATGCCCCGTATACACAATCGGACATTGATCGGACATTCCGACAACACAATCCTAGGATTTTTTCCGACGGATGTTGGCTCAAACTTGTTTTGCGTACACATGGTCGCACAAAGTTGTCGGAATTTCTGATCGCCAACAACGCGGTGACGTCAAGCACGTACGACGAGACTAGAAAAGGCCAGTTCAGAACCAAGCGCGGCACCCTTTGGGCTCCTCTTGCTAATCTCGTGTTAGTAAAAGTTTGGTGAGAGACGATTCGCGCTTTTTCAAACTCGTGGCTTTCAGATCGTTTTCTGCGGTTCAGTTTGTGCTTGTGGGTTTGTATCTGCTCTTCAGTGCGTGCAAGCAAGTTCCGCGTGACTTTAATTAGTCATTGTGTTCTTGTTCGTTCGTTACTGTTTTTCAGGTCGCTCTTCACAGGCCTTGCTGTTCTTCAGTGCGTTCTGTTACTGCGTTCTGAGCAGCCGACCGTTTTCTAGCCATGTTTCGTATACGTACTCCTCGTAGAGTTCGTGCTGTGCGGGGGCTTGGTGTTGGGGTCCTGACCTTGACACAAGTCCAGTCCATGAACAGGGTGGGGAGGAGTTCATGGACCAAGAATTGGTTGCTTCAGCGTGACCAGTTCTCTCATATGCCTTTGCTCCGTGAGATCCGTGAGAATAATCCTGATGATTTCAGGAACTTTCTCAGGATGACGGACCCCGTGTTTCACAGTTTGTTGGCTTCGCTGACCCCCTATATCAGCAGGCAGGATACCTGCATGAGGCAAGCCATCACTCCGGAGCAGAGGCTCGTCGCTACCCTGCGGTACTTGGCGACAGGGAGAAGCCTGCAGGACTTGAAGTTCTCGACAGGCATCTCCCCCCAGGCTCTGGGGATCATTATCCCAGAGACCTGTTCTTCCATCATCCAGGTCCTGCAGAAGGAGTATATGAAGGTAAGATTTTTATCCTTTAATCTCACATTTTATTGTATGTAATGTTTGCTAATATATTGTATTTATTTTCTAATTCCCTAATTACCATGATTGTAATATGCTGTGAATGTCACCTTTCTCCTCATGCATGCTGGATTTTTATGTAATCTTTTTTTTGTTCTTCATACATATTTGCCTTCCCTAACCTCCCCAGCATGCTCTCCTGCCCTATATTCACCTTATGTAGTCACTTGTATTTTATCAGCTCCATAGTAGTGCTTTACCCCAAATACCCCCTAAAATTTTTAGAAATGTGATTTGTGGTTTAAATTCTGGCAGAGTGCCAGAGGTTTTGTTTTTTAGTGTCCCCAAATCATTTTTATTAACCCTCCCTCCCCCCAACTGCTAAGTCAGCTCATACTAATTCTCTATCTCTCCTCAATCATCTATCTGCTGACTTTGCCAAACCCATACACACTATACCCATCTCTTTACTGGTCAGATTTATGGATGAATTCCCCAAAGCATGTAGTAGGGCCTGCCTGTATACTTTCAAATGGTACTGTTTGAAGTTTTTCTATCCTATTATTATCTTGATAGGTAATAGCAGAATATCAAAATGTGCTCTAATGTGTACAATGTGTATTTATATCTTTGTATTATGACACTTCTTTTACCTGTCCAGTGGGCTGCCAATAGTGTAATTAAGGAGGGGCTGTTCCAAGTAATACCCTGTATTTAGGCATTCATCTCTCAATGAAGTGAAGAGGGTTACCTGTCCAAGATCCCCCCCCTATAATGTTATAAATGGCCCATGAGAGGGGGTGGGAGGGGGAATATGATAGGTGTACCTTATACTTTGGTGTTGTAAAATTCCCCTTAATAAATGTGATCTGGATGTTGGCCAAGAATGTTTGTGTCTATAATCTGCTTTCCATGGTTATGTGCAAAAACAATAATGTTTTTTTTTTCCTCAACAGTTTCCTTCCACGCCACAGGAATGGCAGACTGTGGCCTCCCACTTTGCCCAGCGGTGGGACTTTCCTAACTGTGGAGGGGCAATTGATGGGAAACACATCCACATTGTCCCACCACCCAACTCGGGGTCGTACTATTACAACTACAAGGGGTTCAATAGTATTGTGATGTTGGCGGTGGTGTCGGCTACTTATGAGTTCCTGTATGTGGACGTGGGAAAGAATGGCCGGATGTCCGATGGTGGAGTCATCGCCCAGACGGAGTTTTACAGGCGGCTCCAGAATGGCAGCTTGGACTTGCCACCTCCAGAAGACAATGTGGAAAGACTCCCATTCGTCTTCGTTGCGGATGAAGCCTTTGCACTGGGGACCATCTTATGAGGCCATTCCCGATGAGGACCCTCACCCCGGAACAGAGGGTTTTTAATTACCGGCTAGCCAGAGCCAGAAGAGTGGTGGAGAATACATTTGGAATCATGGCCAGCCGGTTCCGCCTATTTCTGACACCCATCCATATGGTGGAGTATAAACTTAATCATCTAATCCTGGCGTGATGTGTTCTACATAACTTTTTACACAAACATTCTGCCAACTATGCTGGCTCAGTTGGGCCTGAGGCCGGAATGATCAATGAACCAATCCTGACGGCGCTTGAAAGTGGCCGTCCTGGCTTGCCCTCCCTGAGTGCCCGTGATGTCCGGTTAAGATACCTTGAGTTCTTTGCGGGTAGGGGGGGCCATCAATATGCCAGACAATTTGTGAAGCCTTTATCAAATAAAATCCAAAAAAAAAAAAAAATCTTTGGTGACATTTCCTGCTTGTGTTTGTTTTAGCTGACCCTGACAGAAATGTGCGGAGTCCTGAAAATGGCGTGATTGAGTAACCTTACAAAGCACTGTTGGGTGTTATTTACTAAAGGCAAAGACACTTTGCACTACAAGTGCACTTGCAACTGCACTGAAACTGCACTTGTAGTGCAAAGAGGATTTGCCCTTAGGAAATAACCCCCATTTTCACAGAAAACACCAATTACATCACCACCAAAGTGTTGTAGCGTTGAGACAATAATCCACACATTCTTCATTAACAATCATTTTAATACCTGCACAATCACAGGTGCATTTAGAAAAGGTTTTTAAAAGAAACCAACATGTTTGTTGTATAACAATTTTTGGGGTGGCATTATCACAAATAGAAATGTCCATTTAAGATAAAACAGGCATGTGTAAAACCAACAAGAAAGACACAAATCTTGAACTTACAAAGTTCACATTTGGTAGAACTTGAAGGCAATATCAGACATGAGTATTTAGGAACTGTGTTTGATATTGCCTTCAGATGGGGTGAAGTCACCCCAGGAAAAGCCACATTTAGAAGATGCACACAAATTTCCCAATGTCAACATGTGCGACCTGCCATCACGGGGGATCAAGGGACGTGTTTTGGGGGAGAAACCCCTTCCTCTCAGCTACTTTATTATTGAGGAAGGGGTTGCACCCCCAAAACACGTCCATTGATCTCCCGTGATGGCAGATAGCACATGTTGGCACACTGTGTGCATCCTCCAAATTTAGCTTTGAAAAAAATTCGCTAAAACATTTTAAAATCTATAGAACACAAAAGAAGAAAGTGATTTTGAGGGGTTTTAAACTCTCCCCAAAACATCAATGATGTTCTTATTTTTTTGGATAACATCATTGCTGTTTTTCTTGAGGTTTTCCAAAGCTAAATTACACCCCATGATCTCCCCAATCAGGATCTGGGCACTTTCTGATGTGAAAGGATCGGGATCCACAACATCACGATCACCTAAAAAGAGAGCAAAACAAAACAGGTATGAAAAATATGCCGGCATCGATCTCTTACCTGAGCCTGTGGTCGCAGACACTCACCTGTTGTGGTGACTAGTTCCACCACGTCTTCCTCCTCCTGCTCTTCTTGGGTTGGGGGTATTTCCCCTTCTTCCGGGGGGGGGGGGGGCTCTGGTCTCCTCGGATGAGGGGTGTCCTCCGAGTCTTTTCTCCCCTATGTAAAACAAAAATGCTATACTTAGCACACAGATATTTGATGGCAGAACTATAAAGATGAAACATTGCTTGGAAGTGGGGTACAATTGTCAATTTTAGCAGAGTTCCAAGATGTAGCATTTTCAGTGTCCTTTGTCAAGCTGCAATACTTTACCTGTCTTGTACAAGCTTCACAGATGGAGACCCCCCTATATCATACACTGGAGCACCTGTGTGGCCCCCTAATAAAAATGGTGTTCTGGGGTCCCACACTAGTGCTCCAGTGTCCAGATGTGAAAACAGCTGCTCAGTGTCCTCTCCTTACACAGAATCTAGTTTGCATTTCATTCTAGTAACAAAGCCATCTACACCACCAAATTAGTTTCATACAAGTAGGGCGTAAAAAAATGTGGCCAAATGCATATGGCCAAAACAATGGTGTTTTATAGGCCGAAAGAAAAATGTTTGATACGAACGAATAATGTGCCCGTGAACATGAAAGTTGCCATTTTAAAATGTACACTTTTAAGAAAAGCACATGGAGCAGCACGAACGTAATAAACATAAAAAGAATAGGAACACAGCACAACTACTTATTTTTTTGCAGCACTCTCCGGATCTTTCTGTACTACTTATGTTCTCGTAATTTTCCTGAGCTGATCTTTCGATCGTCGTACCCCGAAATTCCGGTGCAGACTCTTGACCACTTTCGCCATGATCTTGGCCTTTCGGACATTGGGGTTGGGGTAAGGTCCATACTTTCCATCATAGTTGGCCTTCTTCAGGATGTCGATCATCTCCAACATCTCCCCAAAGGACATATTTGAGGTCTTAAATCTCCTTCTGGATCGGGACGTGTCCAGATCCGGGCTTTCCTCCTCCTCCTCCTCCTCGTTCCTGTAATTAGCACGCACCTGCTGTGTATCCGCCATGTGCTCTTCCCCCACTGCGCAGAACGAAAAGGGGCGGGGAATAGACTAGAAAGAACGTCAGGGGCGGGCGGAGTTACATGCACGCGCAGTGTGTATAAAGCGTAACATGGGTGCGTATTACGTACGATCTGTGAGCGGAGGAAGGAGCATTGGAGACGCCGATCGTAAGAACGAAGGTAAGAGACATACTTGTGCCTATACTGCTTGTACAATGAGGCCTATATTGTAACAAGATTAGGAGAGTTGGCCTGACATTAGGGTTTGTCTTGTGTTGTGTCTTGCAGTGAAAATGGATATCTTTAAAGATACTGACTTCATGGCAATATTCACTGACATGTTCAGGGAGCTACCTTGTCTGTGGGAGATAAACCACCCACATTATAAGAACCAAACAAAGAGGAAGGCAACGCTGGATCAATTGTTGGAAATTGTGAAGACGGTGATCCCCACGGCAGACATCACATATTTGAAGATCCTAATTGGTGGCCTGAGGAGCACATATGTAAGGGAGCGCCAGAAAGTCCAGGATTCGCAGAGATCCGGAGCAGCAGATGACATCTATGTCCCCAGGATGTGGTACTATGACAGGCTGCATTTTCTGGCAGGCCAGACTGAACCCAGGTCATTACTCTCCAGTCTTCCTTCCGCGCTTCCTTCCCCCCCGGCTGAGGGTTCTGACGCCCAACCTGGACCTTCCAGGCAACAACATGTGGAGGAGCCCAGCTTGAGCCAGGTATAGCATTCTTCTAAATATTTCAGGTTGTCCAATCAATGATGTTAACTAGATGTTAGTTTGGAGTACTAATTTATGATTGTGATTGATGATGCAAAACATTACAACCATGTCCCTTTTTCATACACAGGGAAGTCTCAGCCAGGAGGTGGGAGGCTGCCTGATATGCAGGTCCCTCCCCTACACTTGCAAAGAGAAAGTGGCAGAAAGAGGAGTACCCTAGAGGAGGCTGCTATAGGCCTCTTTTGGAAGGCTACAGAGGCCCTGGGAGCCCCCCACACCGTGGAAGAGGACTTTGCTGCCATCATTGCCTGTAAAATGCAGCGGATAGAGGAGGGCCAACAACTCATGTGTGAGTCCTTAATTTTGGAGGCTCTCAATAAGGGGTTGAGGGCCAAAATAACATCTGATACCCACCTTTGTGACCTCACACATGGTCCTCCTCCTCCAGGTCCTCCTCCTCCTTCTCCTCCAGGTCCTACTAGTCCTCCTCCTCCTCCAGGTCTTACTCCTCCTCCTGACACATCTCCAACAGCAGAGCCACAGCGTGGAAGGAAGCGTGGAAGGAAGACCAGAAAGTGAGGACCCTGGATCCAGTCTGGTCTGGCAAAAGATGCAGCCTCTTGTGGTACCACAGCCTGGGGACACAGATGTCATCTGCTGCTTTCCGGATCTCTGGGACTTCTCGACCAGACTGTACTCCCTTACATATGGACTCCTCAGGCCACCAATTTTGATGTTCAAGAATTGATGTCTGCCCTAGGGGTCAAAGGCTTCACCAATTTCAACTGTTTATCCAGCGTTGCCTCCCTCTTTGTTTGGTTCTGAGCCCTTAATAAAGGATTTTTGGTTTCAATTATACTTGCCTATGTGTGTTTTCCTTCTAAAAGGACAGTTTGTTTGTGAGGATTCAGGTACATTTCAAATATACAATGTGAAATTAACAAGGGACACCAAACAATCTCCTTGAGATTAAATAATAAAAGTTATCAATGGTGTTGTGGTAAGGTAACTTGACAAACAAAACACACACAAAAATATTCTGGAGTAAAACTAAAACTAAAATTAAACAAAGATCAGCCTTTGAAAAAATACAAACATAAAATCTCAAAAAAAAATGGCTTTTAAAAAAAAAAAAAAAAAAAAACACAAAAATATTTTTGTCAGATGTGACAAATCAAAATATATTAAGGGAATCCCGATAAATAATAAAGAAAGAACTTTGTGAGAAGTGTGTGTGAATATGAGCAGCAAAACTACTTCATTCTTCTCACATTATAAAGAAGAAGAGAGTGCGCTGTATTGAACCATTTTTAACATTGCAACGTCACGAAAGTGCTGTATCCATTGCGAACGCTAAGTTTACCAGACCGAGCTGTTCCGTGTCGGAATTTCTTCTAAGCATGCGTAGCACTTTGTGCGTCAGAACAGGCCACACGCGGTCGGAATTGACGCAATTGGATTTTGTTGTCGGAAAATTTTATAGCCTGCTCTCAAACTTTGTGTGTCAGAAAATCCGATGGAAAATGTCCGATGGAGCCCACACACGGTCGGAATTTCCGACAACACGCTCCGATCGGACATTTTCCATCGGAAAATCCGACCGTGTGTACGGGGCATTACAGGTTTTGTTTTAAGATTGCCCTGTATTTGGCTCCATCCATCTTGCCATCAACTCTGACCAGCTTCCCTGTCCCTGCTGAAGAAAAACATCCCCACAGCATGATGCTGCCACCGCCATGTTTCACAGTGGGGATGGTGCTTTCAGGGTGATGTGCAGTGTTAGTTTTCCAACACACATAGCGCTTTGCTTTTAGGCAAAAAAGTTCAATTTTAGTCTCATCTGACCAGAGCACTTTCTTTCACATGTTTGCTCTGTACTGCACATGGCTTCTTGGAAACAGCAAATGAGAATTCTTATGGTTTTCTTTCAACAATGGCTTTCTTCTTGCCACTCTTCCATAAAGGCCAGATTTGTGGAATGCATGACTAATAGTTGTCCTGTGGACAGATTCTCCCACCTGAGGTGTGGATCTCCGCAGCTCCTCCAGAGTTACCATAGGCCTCTTGGTTGCTAATCCGATTAATGCTCTCCTTGCCCGGTCTGTCAGTTTAGGTGGACGGCCATGTCTTGGTAGGTTTGCAGTTGTGCTATACTGTTTCCATCTTCGGATCAGGGATTGAACAGTGCTCTGTGAGATGTTCAAAGCTTGGAATATTTTTTTTATAACCTAACCCTGCTTTAAACTTCTCCACAAATGTATCCCTGCCCTGTCTGGTGTGTTCCTTGGCCTTCATGATGCTGTTTGTTCACTAAGGTTTTCTAACAAATCTCTGAGGGCTTCACAGAACAGCTGTATTTATACTGAGATTAAATTACACACAGGTAGACTCTAGTTACTCTGACTGAAGAGACGGCCGGTCAGGAGAGGGCTGTGGGGTGCCTACAACACTTGTCCCAGGGAGAGCTCTGATGGAGCCAACTGACAGAGGACACTGTAGTTGTCAGGATTCAGTGTTGTCAGTTGTCAGTATCCTCTGTCAGTTGGCTCCATCAGAGCTCTCCCTGGGACAAGAGTTGTAGGCGCCTCACAGCCCTCTCCTGACCAGACGTCTCTTCAGTTAGTGAGTGGCTCACTCACGGCTTGTCGGCAGCTGCTTGATGAGCCTGTGTCTGTGGAGTCAGCCCATCCATCCACCCAGCGGTCTTCTCATCTATTCTGAAGCACTGATGTGTCCCTTTTTAAAGCTCTCTATTGGAGGAACTGTTTAAGCTGTTTATTCACCTTCACTTGTGAGTGTATCGATTTTATCCTTTTATATCCAATAAAAAGACGTTATTGCACCATGAGCCTGTGGGCTCGTATTCCCATTTGTTTTCACAGCTATCAATTCCCGTTGCTGCAAGGAGCATGGTGCTGACCAGATTGCTTCACAGTAAGCATTCTCTTTAAAGGATTCTGTGGTCAGTGTGTTATCACTTTGGACTGGACAATTTTAGTGCAAAGACTGTTTTTGTTTCATTTTATATTCCAGATGAGGTCTTACTAATTATTTGTATGGGGCAAAATGATATTGCTCTCTCTGGAGTCCATATCTCTCTTAATACAAGAAAGGACTTTGCTCACTTTGGAAACCGCATGTCAGAAACCATGAAAACGGGCTGAGACAGAAGTACAGTTAAATCATACTTGTTTAATAAGAAAAGTAAAAAGAAAAAACGTAGTCAAAACATAGCCAAAGTTCAGTAACCGTAACGTATAGTCAGCCAAGCCAGAAGTCAGGGATCAATGTAGTGGAACAGCAAGCAGGATCTGGAGCCAGAAGGGATGTCAGCAAAGAAAGTATTGAACAGGATCGCAGGAGATTGTTTCTGTGATGTGACCAAGGCGAAGGCAGAGCTCCTCTGGACTGGATGGCTTAAGTAGGCAGGACTGAGGAGCAGTACATCATTAACAGCTGAGTAACTGTGGAGAGATAGGAGCTGGCAATTAGCCAACAGCTGAGCACCCAGCTCAGAGAAGGAAGGGCTGAGCCCAGCCCTGACACTGCAGCTTGGCATTGCATGCTATTATTAAGCTTATGGTCTACCAAAAACCCCAGATCCTTCTCCACCCTTGGTTCCCCCAGTTGTACTCCCCCTAGTATGTATGATTCGTGCATATTCTTAGCCCCCAAGTGCATAACTTAACATTTATCAACATTAAACCTCATTTGCCACTTAGTTGCCCAATTAGACAGTGCATTGAGGTCGGCTTGTAAGTTGGAGACATCCTGTAAGGATGGCTGTAGACTTTATCTTACACATTAGACGTATGTGGGGAACTGTGTCAAACGCTTTTGCAAAATCCAAGTATACCACGTCCACAGCCACCCCTCTGTCCAAGGTTATACTTACTTCCTCATAAAAAGGAATCAGGTTTGTTAGACAACTTCTGTCTTTCATGAATCCATACTGTCTGTTGCGCGAAATATTTTTTTCCAGCAAGAACTCATCTATGTGGTCTTTTATTAAACTCTCCAGTATCTTCCAGACTATAGAAGTTAAACTAACAGGACTATAGTTACTTGGCAAAGACTTTGATCCCTTTTTAAATATAGGCACCACACTGGCCCTACGACAATCCAGTGGTACAATTCCAGTCATGATTTGACAGTGAATATTCCCACATGTTAATTAGTCACTTAAGATGCGTTAAATGTGTTCATCTGTCAAAAGGTAGAGTATGAGATTTTAATCATGGATATTTCCTATTAATAGACCAGCTATTTGGACAGTAAGACAACCAATAAGGTTCGCACAGGCAATTACAGGTGCTATGATTTCAAGCGGTGAGAATCTGTGGATTTCTGCAGCTAAAATTGACAGATGTGTGCGAACAACTATTGGTGCTGATCCCATACATTGCAATGATAGGCTGTCAGCTACTGCAGCTATTTATGTGTGTTTGCACAGCCAGTAATTATATAGTAATCGTGGATGGATGGACACAGTGTCCACAGATTCTTGCCGCTGCAAATCGCAGCATGTGTAATATCCTGTGTGAACTTGGCATGCACCAGCTCATAGCTCCCTGGACACCTGTGCACATGGACAGCTTATTGTAACCATGCTGCATGTATGGGGCGTCCTCGTCATTAATATAAACTACAACAAATGCTGAAAATGATTGTAATTACAGGGTTAAAACAGCAACTTAAAGTAGAAATTCACAGTTCCTGCTCTTGTAGAAGGGTGGAAGAGAGAGGTGCTTGAGTATGGGGACCTGCTGTTTTCTTTCTTATTTTACCTCCCCTCAACCCCCCCCCCCCTCCACCTTGAGTTGTTTTTGTTTTGTTTCTCCTCCTACCCACCCCCCCATTTCCTCTGTTAGCCCTTGCTGGGGGTGAAGAGGGTCTTGTACTAGGTTGGAGGTGTTGTATTCTGAATCACCTTCCTTCTTTTCTTGGTTATACAATATGCCTCTTTTTTTATCTCCCAGAACATAAGGCACATGTCCTATACAAACATTGTTTTTCTACAACCCATTCTGCTTTTAGGCTCTGGTCCACCTCCGTTTTGATTGAATAATGCTTTATTATGCCACTTTCCAGTGTAACACTGGCTTATGTAAGCATGTTGATTTTTTTTTTTCTTCCACTTTGTATTGTTTAACTTGTCGGACCTAATCTTGAAAATGAATTAACATTTATTGAACAGAAAGTATAAACTTGAAGTATAACTAAATGCATTTTTTTTAGATTTGGATAGAGTGCTGTGGGGTTAAAACACCATTTATAAAAAAGATATTGATAAGATACAGCGTGTCCAGGAATGGGCAAAAAATGGTGAAGGGTCTGAAGAATAAAACATATCAGGAAAGACTGGAGGAACTTAAAAAGAAAATTCCCCCTTATGAAAATTACAGCAAAAGTTCCTGTAGGGATGTTTAGTAATGGCAGTCTATAAACAGATCATTATAGATAATTGCAAGGTTTTTATTTTTTCCATTCTTTATTTTCCTTTTCCTCTGAATTCTTCTTATTGTGGCCATTTTTACTAAGGGCAGATGGAATTCATCTCCTTCCTGGAAATGTGTCTAGAACTATGGGTGTGCCTCCTGGAACATGTTACAGGAACTTCCCAGGATGCATCTGTGAGGCCAAGGTTACATCCCCATTGCCTTACTCAACCAGGAAGTGGAAAAAACAGTAATTGTAAGGAAACGTAAAAATGTTTGTTTAACTAATGAAACTAAAGTGCTTTCATATCAGCATGCAGAGTGGTTTGCTGCTGTGATTTTTAGTGAAAGGGGGGAAAGGTTAATTTTAATATAGGAGGGAGAAGGAGCCTGTGACGTCTCCAGCAGTGGCTGTGTGTGAGCACTGGCGGTGGATGAGCAGCCTCCAGTGCAGAGCTGTATGCAGCTGATCATTATAACCCTTATGCGATCTTACGAATGGGGATACGTGAGTGAGACTAGTATCCTAGCATTTAGTACTATTCTGCTGTGATCTCTGCGCAATGGATTTGTTTTTCTTTATTTTTCATGTCATGGAAATGAGCTGACAATCGGGAAAATCTCAGTATACGCCACCGGTGACGGAGTGGTGATAGCGACAGTAAATCTGCTACTATTTATTTCACAATAGACTTGGCACTTATCTTTATTTACCTTGATTTATTAATCAGTTGAACTTCTTAGCATTTATGGTTGTCGCACATAATTTATTTATTTATTTATTTTATCTATATTCTCTGGCTTGGCACTGATTTTTATCTATCTTGATTTATTAATTAGTTGAACTTTGTAGCATTTAATGTTGGCACACATAATTAATTTATATATTTATTGACACTTTTTGGCAACTTTCACTAAGGATTATTGTGGCATTTTACTCAGAGGTGTTTTTATAAGGGTGAATATTAGGAGGATTGTTTTATTCACAATTAGAACATATATATATATATATATATATATATATATATATATATATATATATAATTATTTATGTTTTATCACTTAATAAGTTAAACACCTAGGTGCAGTAATAAGAGGTTAATATCAGCGCAATTAGTCACATACACTCAATTATCCACTTTTCACTTATATCAATTGCAGCTATATTATTTGGACACCTCTTAATAGTCACATTTTTTATATAATTTTATCCACGTCAGCACTTTAGTATCCTCACAAACATTTTTCTTAATTTTAATATGTACAGCTTTGAGGCAAGGAGATAAGAATAAATGAATATAGAGAGGGTTTTTTTTATATAATCTTTTATTTTTCTTTCTTTTTTCCATTACACTTATAAAAAAAATACAATCAGAATGGTCTTAGCCTGGCACATTCCCACCATATATGAATGTACAAGCCATGCTGACCACAGCCCCTCCACACCTGTCTTAAACACATGGGTATATTATAGCTACCAGATTCAAGACCATATACCACCTTGTTAGGATTGTATTATTCAACTCCTGTGTCATGTTATGGATTGTATATCGTTGCAAATTAGAAAACTGACTTCCCAGCTCTGTTTCCCATTCTGTAAGGAACTTAAGACGTATATGGGATCTGCCATAATTCAGTAACTTATAGGAGGTGGACAACAGTCCTTTATCAGCTGGCAGCTTAAACCAGAGAGATTCAAGTCCTGTAATAGAGTCTGCTATTAGTCCTTCAAAAGCGCAATACTGATATTTTTTCTGGAGCAATTGATCCAGAACCTTCTGGTCCTGTATCTCCGCTAACAGTTACTGAGTTTTTTTCAATCTCTGCTTTTTAGACAGGATGCCTAAGAGATTATGATCCACCAAATCATCACCTTATGCCATTCCCGTAACATACCCTTAGATACCTCCTCTGTATTATTTATCTCAAAATACGCTTTTATAGCATTCATTACCACCTCCAAAGCCTCAGGGTTGTCCAAAATATTATCATTCACTCACCAGGTCCATTCCTTGTCCACGCTAATAAAAGCTTGCAACAAAATGGACACTGGAGCATGATCCAACAACATTATCTGTTCTGTGGACACCCTATAATAGAATGCAAATAAAATTGATTCATAAGTGACAAATCAATTCAGAAGTGGGTCTTATGTACACTCTAATAATGGCAGTAGTCCGCTGAGACACAATAGGCAAATGCCAACAGTCAATCAAATAGAGAGACTGCATGGCTTTAGAAAAATTATTTAAGTCCACAAAGGACAGAGCCGATTTACCAGTAGAGGTAACTACTTTTGGTCCAGGCTAAGATTGAAATCACCACCAAACTCCAGGACACCAGCCATAAAGGTGGACAATTTATTCAAAATCCCATCAATAAATGATATTTGACGAGTATTAGGTACATAAACAGATGCAAAAGAATAAACCTGACCTTTGACAAAACATAATAATGCCTTCTGCATCTGATTGAAACTCCAGCACCGAAAAGGAGCAGCATTTATGAATCGCTATGGCTACCACCTGGGCTTTAGAAACTGAAGTTGTACTAAGAAACCATTGATTATGCATGTGTAATGGAAGTTTGGGAGTAGAGGCATACAGTATATAAAGTGAGTCTCCTGCAACATGACAATCTGCAGAGTTACCCGGTTTAATTTCCACCAAATTTTATTCCTCTTATTAGGGGAACACATACCCCTTACAACCCTTTTAAACTCACCATACTAAAACAAAAAATACTCTATATACAGTATATATCACTTATATTCAGATCCCTCTGACTCTCTTCAAAACCAAAGCAAAAACAGACACATACAAATACACAACCATATTGAACAAATAATATACTAGGCCTACAATCTCACATAAGGCCAGGGCATGGGAGACCAGCTAGCCAACCAGCTGGCCCTCCTGGAGGGTCCACCACAGACAGTGGTCCAAGAAATGGAGTCTCCCCTATAGGGGTATTGGTATGGTCATAGAGGAAGAGTGACCCTCCCATGCCAAATATAAACATGTCCTAAAAGATAGCCAAAAGGGCTAAACATATCCCAAAATGTGTGGCAAACATTTTTTATCGACTATGGATTAATAAGACAATTTTTTTAAAGGTTCAAGTGTTCAAACATTCAGACCAAAATAAGAAGAGAAAACAAAATCTAAATATTCAACCATCTTCACGCTGCCTAATCAAACACCGCGACCCTAATTTTCATTCAGTGTTTTCCTGGGTAGATCAATCTCCTCTTCTCCTCCTCAATCTGGTAAGGCATACTCTCAATGGTTTTGAGAGCTTAGGAATCACAACAGAGTCCAATGCTGTGTCTTCGCGCAGGAAAACCTCTGGGAGACTTAAGGCCTCCAAAAATCCTGTTTGTAATATCACTTTTTTTTGCAAACAAGCCGAAAGGGAACCCCTACTTATAAGGGATATCAGCCTGATGATGTGCATCCAAGAAGGAGCATACAAATCGTCCTTTGGCCAGAATGCATCTAGAGAGGTTAGGATAAAAGGATATATATACCTTGTGTAAGTCCATATATGATTTGGACCCAGAATACCCAGAATAGCTTCCTTAAGTGAATATTAATGTAATTTACAGATTACATCTTTCGGTTTATGTGCGTGACCTATTTCAATCTGTGAGATAGCCTCCCTCTCATGAACTCAATTGAAAATATCCCTGAGCCCTGATATAAGTTCAAGGAATTTAATAGCTTCTGAAAGACCTCCAATTCTCATATTAGATCGACGACTTCTATTTTTCCAGTCGTTCATTTGGGAAATTAAAGCCACAAACTGGTTCTCTTGCATATCCATTTTACTTTAAGCTGCTGCATAGCTTGTAGCATATCCTTGTTTAGTTTCTGAAGTCTCGCTTCTATATCCCAGCTGGACAGTGTCCACTTTAACATTGTTAATTTCTTCTCCATTTTGGCCATCATCAATTCCAAATTAGCCTTTGTAGGCAAGGATTTGATATGGGCTTTAAAGTGGAGTTCCACCCAAAAGTGGGTGGGGGGGTTTTGACAGGTACCCAGCTCCCACTTCCACTCTCACCACCTAGATGACTCCTCCTCTCCCCCTCCCTCCCTGCAATCTTCTGGGACACGACACAGGTCCCAGAAGATTGCCACTGAGAAGGCGTAGCGTGACTCACGCATGCTCAGTGAAGCCGCAAGCTGTCACAGCTTGGTGCCCACCCTTGAAATGCCGGCGCCATGAAGGGGAGAGGGAGAGGATCGAGGCTTTGGGTGGCCGCATCGCTGGACCGTGGGACAGGTGAGTGTGTGTTTTTTAAAAGTCAGCAGCTAAACTTTTTGTAGTTGATAACTTTTAATAAACTTAAAAACGACTAGAACACCACTTTAATATACCACTATGTTCCACTATGTTTCAGCCAGGTCAGTCCTAATCCCAGGTGTGCTAGGCTGCAGGTGCTGCATGGCAGGGCGTTTAACAAGCCTTTTATCAGGGCTGCCGCCACTTACCTTATCCCCAGATTCCATAAGCTGTTGCAGACTGAGGGATTATCTTATCTGGTTCCAGCAGCAGTTGCCATAGTTGGTGCCAAGGAAGTGTTCTTCTAAAGAAGAGGAGGGCATGACACCAGACTAGCAGGAGAAAAATTTGAATGAGCTTAGAAAATATTAGTAGTGCATGCTTGGTGGAACAGATGCAGTAAATCAATCAATAATAAGGGTGCATTCATACTATCCGTGATGTGGTAAAATGTGGTAAACCTATGCACCCTAACACACCTCTACAATGCATGTATGATGAAACGCACAAATACGCAGCAAAAACAGAAGAAGCTATTTGTAATCATTTCTCCTATGTTATTCACTATCCTTATAAATACAATTTTTAAATGACATCAATTAAAAGAAAACACAAGAATAAATGGGGTGCTGGATTCAGATTTTTTTAAGGGTCACTGAAATTGTCACTGGGCACACTGGCTCCATATGGGCAGCACTCCACAAAATGGGAACTTTCCTTAGAAACTAGGAAAGAAACCAGAGTTGAGAATCCACGTGCATAAAGTCTAGTAGGATGGTCAAAGAAATGTCCAAAGGGTACAAAGATTTGAATGATAAAATGAACTCATAAAGAAAAAAGGCAAGGTGTTTTGGGGGCTAAACACCCCCCCCCTTTTCATCAGCATAGCTCACAACTGTACCTGATTTCGAGGGGCTGTCCCTGATTTGAAACAAAGTCCCTCTGTCCCTCTTTGCTCCTCATTTGTCCCTCATTTTGGTCTGGTCTTTAAAGTTGTATAAAAAATGCACTTTTTATCTTGCAAAAAGTGTTTATCAGTGCTAAATCTTTCATCCAGTTTCTAAATTGCCCCAACTGTAAATTTCAAAAGCCAGTATAAAGGAATAGTCATGGTAGAAAAAGCACTTTTGTGTTTAACTTATTGCACCTCTGCATGTCCACTAGGGCATGCAGGAGGCACTTGACTGGGAGGATATTATACGAAGTCCACCCAGGATTAGAAAGCTCCTGCTTGGCTGTCATTTGACTACAGGCCATGAGGGAAGCAGTTAAACAGACTCAGGTAAATACTGGATGCAACCAGGGTCTTCACTTTTATTTGCTGCATTCACTAACACGGACTTAACCTGCCCTCCTGAAACTGTTCCAAGTGGTAAATCACAGATCTATTTGGAAGCTGCTTACCTGATACTTTGGACGTTTGCCTCATTGTACTATAATAGGGAGTCTGCACTGAAACAACTATACAGATTGTCATTATTGACCACCTTCTGAAAATGCTAGCTGTCTGGCTTTCTCTAGCCTCAGTGCAAGCATGCAGTCAGTGAAGTCTGAGTAAAATCACAATTCCTAATCCACTTCTTTGTTCCCATGTCAGTTACTTATTTCAGCACAGTTTTCCTTTAAAACCATAATGTTTATGATCATACATTGTTATGGTAACCAACCTAATCACCTGGACAACTTTGCCATTCTCTTTTAAGAAATGAAGAGTTACCATGATGGATTTGCCCACCCTTTGTAGACCTTCTTCTGTGCATAATTGATCTGCTACTGTGGCAGGAATAACACACTGGGCAGTATTTGTCTATTTCCTGTATGTACAGGGGTAGGACACAAATATGCAAAATCGTTACTTAATATGGTGTTGGACCGCATCCAAGACAAACTTAATTTTCCTGGGAATTGACAAATATAAGTCTTGGACGGTGGATAATTGAATCAATTGAATCTGATACCACTTTTCAATTGCAAAAACCTTTCCAGTTCTCGCACAGATGGCGGAGGTAGAAAACAAGCCAAACCTTGTTTTCCAAAATTGACTATAGTAGCTCTCTGATATTGAGGTCTGGAGGCTGCGGCACCCAGGGAAGGTGCGAGACTTCATCTGCATGCTCATCAAACCACAATTTGGCAATACCAGCTATGTAAATCGGAGCATTATGGTCTTGGTAAATGGCGCTGTCTTCAGGAAACAGGGTCTGTACCATGGGGTGCACATGGTCGGCCAAAATGTGTACATAGTCGCTGGCAGTGACTCTACCTTTCATGGTGACGATGGAGCCTGCAGAATATCAAGATATGGCTGTCCAAACCATGATTGCTGTGCCACTATGCTTTACCGTCAGCACAAGTTAGTCCTAGTCATAAGCTGATAATGTTCGTCACACGTAAACACATCCGGTAGTTAGGAACAGTGTGAAGCTTGATTCATCTGACCATGTTAAAAAGTCTTCCATTGGGGGCAGGAGGCAGAGCCTAGCAGAGCAGACATGCATTGTTAGAGCTCCACACCGCTGAGGAGAGAAGAGAAGGACAAAGCGGAGCCTGCAGGCTCAAAAGGTATCCATTTGAACCTTTTTGCCCCAGGGAACAAACTGTGAAAGTTTGGGCAGGAAATATGGTACTGGGAGGAAACCGTGGCAGAAATAAAAATCACCTCACAAAGAGCTCACAGGCACTCACTGCAGCTGAAGCAGCTCCAGTCACCTCATAAGATACAGCATCAGGGCGCTCTCACAGACAGAAAATGTCACAGTAAGACTCTCCATTTGAGTCAGATACAGAACAAATCCTCTCACAAACTTCTCCACAAGCCTCCTCAGTATCCCCAGTAATATTATTACAATTTGAAAAGATGCTTCATAAGGCTTTAAAACAAACCTCAGACCAAATAACAAAAAGCCTAACCAAAGAAATAAGAGAGCTGGGAAACCGCACCGCAGCCTTAGAAATAAAAATGGATGAAATTGAAATTACAACCCAAGAAAATATAACAGAATTGGAACAATTAAATAAAGAGAATTTAATACTTCAAACTAAGCTCGAAGATTACGAAAATAGAGCCAGACGTTCAAACTTGCGCATAAGGGGAATACCTGAAACTGTGACAGACCTGCAATCTACTATTACTGCTCTATTACAAGAACTAAAGCCAGATATCCCTATTGAACGTTTAGAACTGGACAGAGTACACAGAGCCCTCACAGCCAAAAAGAAAGATGGACCCCCACGTGATATAATCACAAAATTTCATTATTACAGAACGAAAGAACAAATACTAATTGCTGCAAGAGAAAAAAAGGAACTTAATTTTCAAGGACACAATTATCAAATTTTTGCTGACCTATCCCAACTTACTATTACTAAAAGACGATCCATGAAACCCCAACTAATGGAACTGCAACGCCACAACATTATGTATCAATGGGGCTTCCCCTTTTCAGTCAGATTTAACTACCAAGGTACAATTTACAGAAGCAGATCAGCAGATGAACTACAACAAACCCTTTTAAAATTAAATCTGACAGAACCCACAAGCAGCAACACTCCCACACGCAGAAGAATGACGTCATCTTCACCTTCAGGCAGCACCCAGAAAATTTCAGAACAAAATGGGAATCATCATTCTCACAAAAGAGGCCGTTATGCCACATCATCCATGGACCAAGAAGATTCAATGGACTGACATCCTAATTCCTGATATCTCTTCATTTATTATACTAAGAGATGGTTCTCTATAAAAAACCTATATTTATAACTGAATGTAACTGCATTCTGATAGTCACACACTGTGTGGGATCATGTTACATTCCAGTTATATTTCTTATTACTTCTGATTCATATAGCCTTAGAATATATAAGTGAAATAAGGAAATTCTTGTTCAGTTATATATTATCAGGTAATAACAATAGATTTATTACTTTTTAGGACAAATATGTTCAATAATCCAGAAGTAATGGAAGCTTTTTCTTTCTTTTCTTAAAACAAATATATTGTTACCTAACTAGTTCCTAGAATTATGTTTTTGTTTATTCTAATCTGAAGCAATACAACCTCAATTTTATGAGTTAACATATCTAAACAGTTACATATGAATAAAATATGTAATTGTTTACTCTAAAAGGGTTAAAATCCCAAAATAATTCAAACTATCTTCATCAATACCAAAGTTATTAACAGTACCTTTCTAACTGAATTATTTAGCCTAGGGCAAGACTAACCATATACAACCACCTTGGAATAAATAATTTCAACAAAAACTATATTCTGCACTCCAATTAATGAAACATCATTTTGATGTCTTTTGACATAGCACTTCTCTCCTGTAAGCGGAAGATCCGTGTACCCCCATTAGCCCTCCTCATTCTCCCAACCATATTATGTGGGAGTGTGACGAAGGCACTTATTCCCCTGAGAGAGATATTTATTCTCTTTCACGGGTAAATTGTGATTACTTGCAAAAAATAATTTATACAATGTATCATCTAATCTCATATGTTTTTTGTTTACTCTTTACTCCAGAATTCACTGGTTTCTTTTCTATCTATTCATCTCTTCAGTCCACACAGGTTGATCTGCGCAGTCAGCTCTGCATAACAAAAAGTAAGTCAAAACTATTTGATCTATTGCCATGGCACCACTGAATATACTTTCCCTGAATGTTCGGGGAATAAATGTCCCTCAAAAAAGGACCAAAGCCTTCCGTACTTTCCATAACAAGAAGGCTCACATAGTATGCCTCCAAGAAACACACTTCACCAAAGATTCTACTCCAAAATATATTTCTCCTTTTTATCAACAAATTTACACGGCTTCTGCCTGTACCAAGCAAAGGGGAACTCTAATTGCATTTCACCGATCCACACCATTCACCTTATCATCAGAAATTAAAGACCCAGAAGGTAGATACCTGATACTCATGGGTTATATAATGGATACAGCAATCACGGTGATTTCCTACTACGCTCCTAACAAACAACCTACACCATTCCTCTCACATATATTACAAGTGATTAATACACACAAAATAGGAACAGTGATAATGTGTGGGGATTCAAACCAGGTCCTCCTCCCATTTCTAGATAAATCACCTTTTACACCATCCAAAATAACCTCTAGATTACCTTTTTCTCAACTTCTTTCCAAATACAATCTGGTAGATTCATGGAGAGAAAGTAACCCAATGAAAAAGAAATTCACTTATTTCTCGCACCCTCATCAAACCTTCACCAGAATAGATCATATTTTTCTAACAATAGGAATGATACCAGAAATTATTGCATCAGATATAATTCCGATTCTGTGGTCTGACCATAATGCAGTATACACTACTATAGCCTCAGCCATACCAAAAGCGCATGACCCAACGTGGTACTTACCGGACATAATGCTCAAACACCCACTACATCAGATGGCCATTGAACAAGCTTTAAAGGAATACATATCAATTAATAATACAACAGACATCTCCCCAATAACACTGTGGGAAGCTCATAAGCCTGTCTTGCGTGGTACAATACAAAGACAAATGGCACTATTTAAACGGGAACGCAAAAATCTAGCAAAAAAACTAGAACTCAATTTTAATGCAGCCTACATATCATTTCAAGATAATCCATCTCAGAGTACAAAATCTCATCTGGAAAAATCTAGATTGGAATACGATCTATTTCTCACTGAGTCAGTTGATAAATCCCTCAAACGCTCCAAACACAATTTCTACATGAATACAAACAAACCAGGTACATATTTGGCTCGGGCATTAAATTCAACTAACAAATCTTTCAAACCAATACGTTTGAAATTATCAAAAAATGTTTACACTTGTAATCCAGTTAAAATAGTCCATAAATTTCACTCACATCTCGCAACTTTATACAAGACAAACAATGAATTTAATCCTACAGAAGCTGAATCCTTCTTCTCAAAAATAACCTTACCTGAGTTATCTCAGAATCAAAAAAGCAGTTTGGATGAGCCTATAACTATAGATGAAGTTGCTAACGCCATAAAAGACCTAAAACTTAACAAAAGACCAGGCCCAGACGGCTACTCGGCTTTATACTATAAAACATTCTCAGAAATACTCTCTCCCATTCTCACTGAAACTTTTAACAAACTTCTAGATGGACATTCTTTTCGGCAAGAAACACTAATGGCAATTGTTTGTATGATCCCAAAACCCCTTTCTGATGATACTTCCTGTGTGAATTATCGGCCTATCTCTCTGTTAAACCTCGATATTAAATTATTAGCAAAAATAATAGCAAAACGCCTCAATAGCATTATAGGAAAATTAATACATAGAGATCAAGTAGGCTTCATGCCAAATAGACAGGCAGGCGATAATATACGCAGGGCAGTGTTATTGGCACATATTGCTAAAAAACGGAAAACCCCTTTATGTTTTCTATCTCTCGATATTAAGAGGGCATTTGACACAGTATCCTGGCAATATATGCAATATTCATTACAAAAATGGGGTTTTGGACCCCACTTTTTAACATGGATCAAAGCATTATATAATAAACCCAAAGCCTATATAAAATATGCTGGATACAAATCTGAAGCCTTTAATATCGAAAGAGGTACCCGACAGGGTTGCCCATTATCTCCCTTATTATTTGCCCTTATACTCGAACCCATGGCCCAATACATCAGAACAAACCAAACTATAACTGGCATTGAAGTAGGAGGTATTACACACAAATTATGTATATTTGCAGACGATATATTACTTTTTCTATCATCACCACAGGTCTCTGGTCCTAACTTAATACCAGCTCTTGATGGATTTGCAGCCCTATCCGGCCTTATGATTAATCCTAAGAAATGCCTAGTGCTTAATATTTCACTCACAAACATGGAATTGATCCCGGCTAGGGCTGCACTCCCATTCACATGGGCAGAAAAATCAATCCCATATCTTGGAATTCATTTAACAGCATCTCATTCTAACTTATTCTCAACCAATTATCCTCCTGTATTAAGACAGATCACAAATCTAATAAAACAATGGTCGCAACTTCCTTTATCCTGGATAGGGAAGATTAATGCAATCAAAATGACTATTCTACCCAAATTGCTTTATCTATTCAGAGTCCTCCCTATTCCAATTCCTTCCTATTTTTTGAGAATAGTACAAAAAAGAGCAACTTCGTTTATATGGGGCTCTTCTAAACCACGTATACCTATACACACACTACATCTTCCCAAAAATAAAGGAGGCCTGGGATACCCTAATTTTACTAACTACTACAGAGCAGCACATTTGGCCAGTCTGTCCAAATACCATGCAAAACAGGAAATCCCATTATGGGTATTTATAGAGGCTTCAGAAAATGACCCTCTATTAATATCAAATTTATTATGGCTTGATCCTAAAGACCGCTTTAAAATTCATAATCCCATAACTAAACACTTCTTATCTCTCTGGGATAAACTAAAAACCAAATATCAGTTACAATCTCCACATAATCCTCTCCTTTCTTTTATCAGAAATCCAGCCTTTTATCCGGCATGGATCTACCCAAATTCTTTTAAAGCTTGGACAACATCAGGCATTCAGACACTAAATGACTTCATAGCATCTAAATCATTCCTTTCATTCCCATCGCTTAGAGAAAAATATGATCTACCAAACTCTGAGATATTTAGATATCTCCAAATCAAAAATTTCTATACACCATTCCTAAAGGGGGATACACCATTATCCCAATTATCCATTTTTGAATCAATCTGTACAAAAGATCCATTTGCTAAAGGTACAATTTCATCACTTTATAATCAATTATATGGAGTAGCAAATCTTAATAGACCCTCTTACGTTCAGAGGTGGGAGGAGAACCTGGGACGAACTTTAGAAGACACGGACTGGTCTAACATATGGCTCACATCTAAGTCATCTTCACCCAACATCTTAGCACTGGAGACAAATTATAAAGTCCTAACTCGCTGGTACCTTGTACCCGCTAGAGTGGCAAAATATTCACCTAATACCTCAACTCTTTGTTTTCGAGGATGCCCAGAAATAGGCACATATTTACACATATGGTGGACGTGCCCAGTAATCCAAACCTTCTGGAAGGAAGTCTTCATGATTGCATCTAAAATATTTAAAAAAATAATACAACCAGATCCATATTTAACTTTACTTAATCTAAAACCGGAATGGTTAACACTCTCTCAATTCAAACTTATGATCCAACTAATAACGGCTGCAAAACAAACAGTGGCCAAGGCATGGAAATCTCCTACATTGGTACTAGCAGAAACAATTCACAGAATGAATAATACAATGTCCCATGCTAAGATGGTAGCCATCGATCAAAATCAAATTCCAAAATTTGAAAAACTTTGGCATCCTTGGATAAAACAACAGTTCCTGTCAAACTTCAATGAATCTGTCCTGTTGCCATGGTAACAGATTAAATGACTTACAGAGACACCCATTCTAAGGCTTCAAAGAGAACTAAAAAGAATAAACTGACGAGCAGGACAACCTTGTGGACCATACCTCTACCTTTCAACCCTTTTTCTTCTTTCTCTTTCCTTTTCTCCACCTTACGATTAAAGCTCATTATCAGAATTTATTTGACCTATATACACTCTACTTGTAAACAATATGTATAGTAGGTATAAATCATTTAAATACCTACAAAAGTAACTAAGGAAATGATATATATCTTTAATTTAGGTTTACGTGAACCCAATGTTTAATATTTGAAATTTCATGATATTTACCTATATAAACCCTACTGTAAAACAATGAGCTTACTTTATAGATCCTTGTAAACTTACTTTATGTATCTTTATAACATTGTATACTCAATAAACTTCTTTTGACAAGGAAAAAGTCTTCCATTGATCGATAGTCCACGATTTATGTGTTTCGCACCACTCTCTCTTCTTGTGGTCTATCATTTGCAGCTCAACTATGAATGTTTTGCTTATGGAGTTCCCTCTGCACAGTTTTTTTGGACATGGGTGTATATTATTAATATAAGCCACTTCTCACTACAAAATAGAAAGACAAGGCAGGTGCAGCTGGCACAAGCCGATGTCTCATTTATTGCCAAGAGAAGCTAAGCGGACAAGCAACAAGTATATCAGTTGAGATAGCAAGAATCCGAACTGAAGTCAACCCAAGAAAATTGCCGTAGGAAATGAAGAGCAAAGTAATATATTGCCCCTAGCACTTTTGCACTTAGCACGGTTTGTGCTTGTCCACATGGACAGCAAAGACTCACTCACCTTGGAGGAAGCAGCCAAAAAACATTTGGTTGTAATTTTTTCGTGGTAAGCTACAGTTGGCCAGTGGGAATCAATTCAATAAAATTTGCAAACCATTGATATAGTACCAAAGTGATTGCTAAAGCTTTGCAAAACCTAGTAGCTCAGTGGAGCGAAGATTTTCTCATCACTTGTGTGATTGTACAAGAATATAAGTGTGCATTGCTCAAAAAAGAGGCTTCTCATCAGGGGCGTTGCTAGGTCTACAAAAGATCTGGGGCTAGAGCCCATAGCAGCGTAGTAAAGAAAGTCATACGCTTGGGTGGGCATACACATGTATATAATATACATGTGTGTGTGTATATATCCCCAGAAAGCCTCCCCTTGCATTAGGATCCCCAGAGAGCCCCCCTTACATTAGGGTCCCCAGAGAGCCTCCCCCTTAAATCAGGGCCCCCAGAGAGCCTCCCCTTTACATCAGGGTCCCCAGAGAGCCTCACCTACCCTTGGGGACACCTGCAGAGACTCGGGGCTATGGGCCCCAGATTGGGGGCTATAGCCCCAAAAGCCACCCCCTAGCGACACCACTGCTTCTCATATTGTGTTATTCTTATTATAAAAAAATCATGGCTAACACTGCAGGGAACACACACATGAGATACAGTAAGTGCTTCCATCGGATAATCACATGTGTGTACAGAGCTTCAGTAATCTAGTAACAGGCAAGGCATTGCACACTTATATACTGGTACCATAGGCGTGCGCAGGGGGTGTGCCAGGTGTGCCTGGGCACACCCTAATCACCAAGGTTGCCAACCATGTAGTGTATGTAAAAAGCCAGAGGCTACAGTTGCTCCATGTCTCTGCTGCCTCCTTAGCCAATGGTAACGACACTGCACAGCCCCCTTCCCCAGCGTGCCTTATTTGACTTTACAACATAAGGTGCCAGCAGCTAGAGCAGGCAGGAGAGGGAGGGCTAAATACAGCCTGCAGTGTGGGACAGACTTCAGCCTACAAGGAGAAGGTAAGCACAATGTAGTCAGTACACATACAAACACATGCATGTGTGCTTGAGCTTTGAGGTGCACACCCTAATGCAATAGGCTGCGCACACCTATGACTGGTACAAAAACATGTTAATTTGTCTGTGGAATATCCATCTATTTGGAGTACAAGGCCATCAAGGGAAACAAGTCTGCTTCCATGCTTCCATGTAGAAGAGATTATGAAGTGCTTTTTGACTTATCTATAAAACCTCATACACACTGAACATTTAGCCCCAGTGCATGAGATTCTGGTGTTTTTGTGTGGGTGGAAGGCACAGGCGTACCAACCAGTCCTGCTGCTGGCAGCCTGTGAAACTCTATGAATAGGTTAAAAGCTGTTGAGACTGGACTGGGCTGAATGGTACCCCAAGTGATACTAAGATTTAGGGCAGTATGCACCCAGGGACAAATATCTGGAACGCAAGCAATCTGGGGGATTCAGAGTAATCCCACCAGGGAGCTGTCATCTCCCCTATCTCAATCATAAGCAGCTGAGTGATTCCTTGCCAGGGGTGTGCATACATGCACTGTGGGCATACCTCCCAACTTTTTGAGATGGGAATGAGGGACACCTATCGGCAAAAGTATGCAGGCATAGGACACACCCCCTGCCACGCCCCCTTAAAGAAGAATTGTACAAAAAAACAAGATTGATTAAACCCACGAGTGCTTTTTTTTACCGCTATCATTCCTTATTCCTGATATATTGGAATTTTGGAATTTACAAATGCAGCAATTTATAAATCAGATGAAAGGTTTAGCGCTGGAAAACACTTTTTGATAGATAAAAAGCGCATTTTATATAGATCTATATAGATCAGACCAAAATGAGGGACAAATGAGGAGGAAGAGGGACAGAGGGACATTGCTCCAAATCAGGGACAGTCCCTCGAAATCAGGGACAGTTGGGAGCTATGACTGTGGGGCAGGAAATGCCTCAGCCCCTTATGATTGATCAAGTACAGTAATAGCTTCCTAGCGGAAGTGCTCAGGTGGGTTTGGACTAGGATCAGAGCACATCTAAGCTCATCCCTTCTGTTCAACATCCAGGTGACATAAATAATATTTCATCTTTCAGGCTCATTCACACACACACTGTAGTCCTCTAAAGAGCGAGCCACAGTGGTTTGCTTTTTAGAGATCTTTTGACAGGCAGTGAGGGGGCGTTATGTCACATCCTCACTGACTGTTTTAACTCCTAAAAGCCTGCACCACTGCGCCACAGTTGCATGCATTTCATTTGGATGACAGTAATGCCCACTGAAAGGGACAAGGGCAGGGACGACCCTTGCGTTGTGGGGGCACGGGCACTGCCCCCTCCTGACACCTCCGCTGTCCTCCCTATCCATGTGCCTGGCCCCTTTCAGGACGCCAGGCACATTAATTCATATGGCGGGGGTATGTTTTTTGAAGCACCTGATTACAGCCAGAGGCTCTAATAGGCTTCAAAATAGGGTGGGCTCGGGGTGCGCCCCAAT
This sequence comes from Aquarana catesbeiana, assembly GCF_042186555.1. Taxonomy (NCBI): domain Eukaryota; kingdom Metazoa; phylum Chordata; class Amphibia; order Anura; family Ranidae; genus Aquarana; species Aquarana catesbeiana. Next base: position 95,717,186 of record NC_133336.1, on the reverse strand, counting down.
CCCACCAAATTGTGTGACCATAGTGAATTAATTTTTGCTATTTTCACACTACAGTTACTCCTCTCCAATTGGCCAAAGCACCAGGCGATCCTATTAGATGCCTAGCGCTATGAAAGAGGAGACATGCTAGAGCTGGATCACCCGCTTCCAGGAGGAGAGGAGGGCACAACAGGAGAGGAGAGAAGGACACAGCCCACTGCATAGTAAGTGTTGGACCTCCCGGTGTGGGGTGATGCTGGCTGGCTGACAGTGCTGCAAGCCGCTCGGAGGGAGGGGGGGAGGAAGTAGTGCTGGTTGTTTGCCGCCCCCCCCCCCAGAAGAAAAGCCCATCAGCCGCCACTGGACAAAGGGGATCATTTTTTCCAGTAGCAGCATTTGTAAGAACGTGGCTTGCTGTATCTACCTGTTTTTACTGTCCCACAACAGCAAGTGCAAACTAGGCCATGGTGTGCATATATTTGTTATATTTGGAGTTTGTGGGAAAACTGTATGTCTAATAACAACTTTGGCTGTTACACAGCACAACAAAAGTGGCCTACAGGGTACATATCTGAAATCCAGCACTGACACCTGTAAAAAAAACACATTATGAAATTACATTGATGATGCCATATTATTGCATTATTCAGTGCCGTCTTTTTTTATTCCTATTTTCTTACTTTATAATAGTAATATTAATAACCTGTAATTATGAAGTAATCTATAATGAAAACTATTGCCTTTTTATTTCCTAGGGCTCCTGACAATGCGCCACTGAAAAGCAAAATGATCTATGCCAGTTCCAAAGATGCCATTAAGAAGAAGTTCACAGGTTTGGAGTTTTTACTGTTCACCCTTATAAAGTATATCTAAAGCCAAAATATTTTCTGTTATTTTTTTTTTATCTTAGGGCAGGGAAGAGTTAAAACCTCTGTCAGGATTTTTTTGTCATCTGTGTCTCACTAGGGTAATTTCCCTTTACTTTTTTCCCAGTAAAGACAACAGGAAATGAGAGGTAATTTTTCCAAAGTAAGGGAAATGGCCTCCTAGACAGTTATCAGAAGTGTCATTAGTAGATTTCCTCTTTATTCCCGTTCTGATGACAAATCAAACAGAAGATATTTTCCCACACTTCCAGTTCTGGTAACAGTGGATACCAGGAGTGTAACTCTCCCTACCTGGGACATAGACAGTAATAAAAACCTGACGGGGCACTAACACCATAGCACTCTGGATCCCTAAAGAAAAAAGTTTTGGCTTTAGATACATAATAATTAACAATACATGATAAAAAGACATGATTATACTATTATTATTATTGTAATTACATAGTCCCCACCAATCTATTATTATCCATGCAATGCTTAGTAAACAACAGAAAGATTTGCGAAACACATACAGTTGGTAAGATTTACTAAAACTGATGCATACAGAATCTGGTGCAGATGTGTATAGTAACCAATTGGCTTCTAATTTCAGTAAATCTCCCCTGTATGTCTAAGCCCGTACACTGTAAATGGGCTGTTTTTTTTTTTTCTGGCTTCCTTGCTGGCAGCTGCCACGTGTAGGTAGCCTGTTCAAGTCGGCTGCATAGACACAGCCTCTCATTCTTATATGACAGGCATGATGGTGTGGGTGAGCGGCCCCAAAGGCAGGCATTTGGGAGATTTACTAAACTGGTACACACAGAATCTGGTGCAAACAGGAACAGAGGGGCGCCAGACTAAGTGCAGTATTAAAATCAACGTTTTAATAAAAGCAAGACAAATGATGAGCAAAACATAGATAGATGAGTAATACAGGCTCAAATAGTAGGAACTCGTCAGTTTCCAGGCCTTTCCGAGCCATCTGGGTGTGGTAGCAGCTTCAAGCACTGTCTGTGTCACTTGAGGCTTTACAGTAGAAAAACTCCTCAACCGTTTGCTATATATTTGCTTAAAAACCTACAGTTTTTATTTATTTATTTGTTTATTCATTCAGAGGTATTTTGAGGTGCCTTTATGGTAGTTTAGCTTTTTTCTTTTACTTTTTTAACTTTTTTTGCTATCATTTTTTCTTCCTGCAAAAAAAACAAAACAAAAAACATAAAATAATAAGGCTGAAGAGAACAAGTTCAGGATAGAATAAAGCAGCTTCTATAAACCATCAGAATCTTTAAAACACTGCAGGCCTTAAAGTTTCATGAAATCACACCTTTTTTTTACTTGCATATGTGCTTAACATCCGGCTTCTACCTGTGTGCTAAAGCTTTCTTATGCAATTCTTCTTTTTTTTACATACTTGATTGATCCTGCTGTTTCCATAGAACGTCCTCTTTCCAGTGGCAACGCAATAGCAGCTGATCCTCTGGCTGCTACGTTGCCACTCCCAGTGTGCATGCTCCAAGATTTGCTGTTGGGAACCTGTTCACTTCCTCAATTTTTCCCCTCTAGCCTCCTGACCTTACTTTTTCCTGTCGCATCATGGCAGCACACACTGGGTTGTGACTCCGCCCCCACAACCTGATAGGACTGGTTAGCTATAAGATTTGAAGAGAGACCCACCTTCCCATTCTCCTTTTTTTTCCTCATCTGGTTAGGACTGGATGGATGGCTCCAGACCCCTTACCGCTCTCACCCCAGGCAAGTTAGCCACTTAAGGACCGGAAGATTTTCCTGCTTAATGTCCAGGCCATATTTTGCGACAGTTGACAATTGCGCAGTTGTGTGACGCTGTACCGAAACAAAATGGATGTCCTTTTTTTCCGCAAATAGAGCTTTCTTTTGGTGGTATTTGATCAACTCTGCGGTTTTTATTTTTTTGCGCTATAAACAAAAGAAGAAGGTCAATTTTGAAAAAAAAAAACATTTTTTTTACTTTTTGCTATAATAAATATCCCCAAAAATGTTTTTAAAAAAAATTTTTCATCAGTTTAGGCCAATAAATATCCTTCTACATATTTTTGGTAAAAAATCGCAATACGCGTATATTGATGGTTTGCACAAAAGTTATAGCGTCTACAAACTATGGGAAAGATTTTTGTCATTTTTATAATTCTTTTATTTTTTACTAGTAATGGAGGTGATCTGCGATTACTGTACTGCAACATTGCGGCGGACATATCGGACACTTTTGACACATTTTTGGGACCATTGACATATATACAGCGATCGGTGCTATAAAAATGCACTGATTACTGTGTAAATGTCACTGGCAGGGAAAGGGTTAACACTAGGGGGCGATCAAGGGGTTAAATGTGTTCCCTAGGTGTGTGTCTAACTGTGAGAGGATAGGACTGACTAGAGGAGGAGCCAGATCGTTGTTCCTACTTAGTAGGAACAGACGATCTGTATCTCCTCCCCTGTCAGAACAAGGATTTGTGTGTTTACACACACAAATCCCAGTGCTGGCTCGTGGCCGCATGCATGCCTGCTATGGGTCTTAAAAGGGACAACGTACCCATACGGGGTTTCACAGGAACGTGCTACTTTGCCAACGTATATCGGCGTGAACCGGTCAGCAAGTGGTTAAGCCTCTCCTGGATGGAAGTCCCTGCCTGTACAGTTTCTAAATCAGTTAAATAGAGGGAACCCCACTCTGATGGTCTCATTTCATTCCTATCCTCTTTACCTACCTTCACATCTGTTTTCAGATCACCCCTCTTTAGATTCTGCAGATTATTCATATTCCATTTTCTTTGTAGTGTCATGTCCTGACTGGGCTCTGTAGTCCCACTGATCATTTCCCCTCCAAGATGGAGGCCGCAGCTGTACTGAGCACGCGCGACCAGAAGTGACACAAGCAAAGGGCGATGCTGCCAGTCTCCAAGATGGCACTGGATGCAGCAGAACCAAATCGCACATGTGCGGCAATGACGTCACATCCGCCGCAACGGCGGCGGCAGATTTAAAAACCACACTGCCTTTTAAAAAAGATGACAGAGCATTGCAGGAGTAAAACGGGCTCCCTTCGGCTGCTGGTTCCTGGTTTTTCCTCATCTCTCCTTGCTGCTCAGTTGCCCCATTGTCCCCCTGCTGGTGAATTGCTTTACAGTGTTTATATCTTTCCCTCTGTCCTTTGCTCCAGTCATGGAGGCCGCTGCCCAAGCAGATCATCACAAGTCTCTAAGGTAAGGGGTGTTTGGTAAGTAGTGAAGGGGAGTAAAAGAGTGCATTTGCACTAATACCGTCTTGTCTGGAATAGCCCTGTCAGATCATCAAGATCTTCACAGTCTAAACGCAGAGACCGCAGAATACATAACTCTTCTTCAGAAAGTAGACGGTCCAGAAGGAGTCGCTCAAGATCGCTTTCCTATAGGCATCGGTTGCACCAGAGAAAGCCATCTTCAACACATGGCAGTCATCGCACCTGCCCAGTGGCCAACGCATGCTGGGTCTGTGGGGCTCCAGCTATCCCGGACAAGCTAGCAAAATCGACCTTGACCTTAAAAGATCTTACTCTGCAGCAGGCGGTGCCTGTAGGTCAGCTATTGCACTGGAGGCAGTAGGAAGAGCAATCGCTAGCTGGTCCTCAATTGCCGAGAAGTTACTCCTGGAGGGAGCCGATCAGGAAAAGATAGTGTCCGCCCTCCAGGAACTCACTCTAGCTGGAGATTTCGTGGCAGAAGCTTCAGTAGACATAATCAGGACATCAGCAAGAGCCATGCTGGCCTCCATGACATCAAGAAGGGCTCTATGGTTGAAGCCATGGATGGCGGATCCAGGCTACAAAACATACTGGTGTAAAATACCTTATGACGGAACAAATCTGTTTGGCGAAAAGCTAGACTTGGCTATCTCAAAAGTCTCCAGCGGTAAATCAGGCCTAATCCCACCTGACAGAAGGCCAAAGCAACAAAAAAAATCAAGTGCCATACAGACGTAATCTACCTGAAAGGTATAGAGAAGCGAGGTCATACAGACCTGGAAAGGAGTTCAAGCCCAATTGGAGGAACATCCAATCTTCCTTTCTGCGACTACAAAAAACAAAACTCGCTAACACCAGAGATCAACAAAAAAACTTTTGAAGAGAGCGACCGTCCAACCTGCAACTGTAGGGGCCAGACTCAGGTTCTTTTCACAGGTTTTGACAGACTACATAAAAGATCCAATATCCACTATTTGCAGAGGTCACAAGTGAAGGTTCAAGAACAGCCCTCCCAGGGACCATTTTCAACCTACCAGACTCCCATCTTCTCTACAAAAGAGGAAAGTGTTGATCAAGTATGTGTTTGAATTGCTTCAAAAGCATTCCCCTCAATCAGAGAGGAAGAGGTTTCTATTCTCCTCTTTTTCTCGTAAAAAAGAAAACGGGAGACCTGCGGCCAGTCTTGGATCTAAAAAGACAACAGGAAAATTCATGTCAAATCATTCAAAATGTAGTGCCTCCAATTCATCCTGATGGCAGTAAACACTGGAGATTGGATGCTGTCGATTGATTTGTCAGACGCCTACTTGCATGTCCCCATACATTCGACCTTTCAAAAATTCCTTTGCTTTGTGGTGAATCAACAACACTTCCAGTTCCAAAGCCTACCGTTCGAGATATCTACTGCACTCAGAACATTCACAAAGGTCCTTCTTTCAGTCATAGCATACCTGAGAGAGAGAGGATTGAGGGTTCACCATTACCTCGACAATATCCTCTTATTGGCCGACAGCCAGCAGTCTCTACTCCTTCACCGGAAAATTCTGTTATCCACTCTACAGCAGTTCGGATGGCTAATCAATTGGAAGAAGAGCAAGCTACAACCAACCCAAAAGATGATCTTTTTGGAAACAGAATTAAATACCAGAGCCAAAAGACTGGAACTTCCCCAGGAAAAGATAAAACCTCTAACTCACAAAATGAGGAAACTGATGGCAGCTATTCACCTTCTAGCCAGGGCATGCATGAGTATTCTGGGGTCCATGTCGGGCACTTTCCCTATGATTCAGTGGGCACAGTGACACATGAGAACATTCCAAAATTCATTCTTGAAGCAGTGGGATGGAGTCTCAATGTGTCAGAAGATATATATTCACGAGACGGTGAAACAATCGATGGACTCGGAGCTACAACCTAAAACATTGCCGCCAAATTATTCCCCTTCAACCGGAGATAATTATGTCGAATGCCAGTCTAGACGGATGGGGAGCCCACTACCGGGACAAAGCAGTTCAGGGACGTTGGCACTTCAGACTGATAGGGGTAGTTTCAAACATTTTGGAACCGAGGGCTGCCTTCCAATCTCTCCTAGCATTCAGTTCACTTATCAAGGGAATAAGTTACTTACTACAGATAGACAACAGAGTGGCAGTAGCTGACATACAAACACAAGATGGAACCAGAAGTTACACACTCATGAGGGAGGTACGACCAGTTTTGGAATGGGCTCAACTATATTTGACTGATCTGAGAGCAGTTTACGTTCCAGCAGCCCAGAACCGTTTGCCCAACGACCTGAGCAGAACCTTCATTTCAAACAACAAATGGTCCCTGAGTTCCCAAGCCTTCTCTCTTCTAACACAGACCTGGGGAGTTCCCGACATCGACCTGGCAGTAACACAGATTAATGCCAAATGTTCAAGACTTCTGGCAAGAACGATATATCCAACAGCAGCGGACGTAGACTGTCTACACCATCCATGGAACTTCAGCCTGGGATACATTTTTCCTCCAGTTCCATTAATAGTGAGATTTCTAGCCAAACTTCGAAGATCCGCCTCCACAGTAATTGCAGTAATACCCTTCTGGCCGACACATCCATGGTTCACAACCATCCTACAGCTAAGCATAGAAGAATCATTTCCACTACCAGTAACACCAGACCTACTCTCACAAGGCCAGTTCCTACAACCGGCTCCAGAAAAACTCCATCTAACGGCATGGAAATTTAGAGGAATAGGCTGCTAAGTCAGGGATGCTCAAGCAAGGTGGTGGCTACTTTACAACAGGCTAGGAAGAATTCAATGAATATCACCTACAAGAGAGTATGGGAGAGATTCACCATATTTGCACAGCGGCAAGACTGGGACCCTCTAGTACCCACAGTTTCACAGATTCTGGAATTCCTACAATCAGGCCTAGATAGGGGCCTAAGCTCCAGTACATTGATAGTTCGGGTATCTGCCACGTTTGGCAATGAGGGGAATAAAATGGGCCTTAGATCCTCTTGTCACTCAGTTTCTGAAGGCTTGCCTAAAGATAAGACCACTAAAGAAGCCGACCTTTCCTACTTGGAATCTCGCCACAGTGTTGAAGGCACTATCAAGCCCTCCTGTCCACACCGTCGATGCAGTCTCCCTTTGGGATTTTACACTTAAAACAACTTTCCTTATTGCCATAACATCAGGCAAAAGGGTCTCAGAGATGCAAGCTTTACGAATGAAAGAACCTCATCTAATATTCTACCAAGTACTTCTAAGACCATCAGATCAGTTCATTCCAAAAGTATAATCTGATTTTTATTTCAATCAAGAAATCAGCCTACCTCAATTCCTCACTAGTCAAGGCAATCCACATCCTTAGGATATCAAAACCACTATTGCTTCATACCTAATGGTTACCAGCCCAATTAGAAAGACGGAGAACCTTTTGATGATCCCGCATGGTCTAAAAAGAGGTCAAGCAGCGTTGTCACACACAATAGCCTCTTGGCTAATTAAAGCCATCAAGAAAGCATACATTGCACAGCAGCTTCCAATAGCTGGGGGCTTAAAGTCTCATTCTATAAGGGCAGTGGTAACATCATAAGCAGCATACTGCAGGGTCACAGCAGAAACCATATCCAAAGCGGCTACTTGGTCATCTAAAACAACGTTCATGTCGCATTACAGAGTAGATCCCGTGCAATTGACGACAGTAGAATTGGAAGCAAATTCCTCTGTATCTTGTGAATAAATTAATACTTTAGAAGCACCCACCCGTATAGAGAATTATTTCCCAGTGTGTGCTGCCATGATGCGACAGGAAAACAAAACATTGTATACTCACCTTTCCGTAATTTTCCTTTCCTGACGCATCTAATGGCAGCACACAGCTGCCCACACGTTTAAGGCGATAGATACGGAGGATGGGAAGGTGGGTCTCTCTTTAACTTGGGTTGTGGGGGCAGAGTCACAACCCAGTGTGTGCTGCCATTAAATGCGTCAGAAAGGAAAATTACGGAAAGGTGAGTATACAATTTTCCGTTTTCTCAAGCAGCTTGTGGGATTGTTTTCATCTCTTTTTATTTCCAACTACCCCTGTCACTCCCCCCCCACTATCTACTCCAAGTGATTGTTATTAACCCATTGTGATCACTACAGGACTAATTAATTTTGTGGCAACTTAAACACAGTGACATCTGCAGTACATGTCAGAGGCTTCCTGCTTGTTCTACTCACCAATCTTACAGTGCGATGTAGAGCAAATGAAAGAACACCACGTGACCAGGGAATAGGAATAAGAAAACATGTATTTGGAAAAAAGAATATCAGTGTGTTGTGGTTGCTTCTTTACAGTAGTTATGTTGCTTTTCTCAGGCATGTGAACTGGTGCCTGCGGGTTGAATGACACTTCAGTTTATATTAACTATATACATATCTAATACAGAAGGTTGTCCAAAGTATTACAGTTGGTTTTCTTCAGAAAGAAGACACAGCCAAAGTAGAAAAGTTTGTTTCTTGCCAGCATGCTGCAGAGAAGGACTGTTGCTTTCTGTGTGGAAGCAGTGGTCTCTCTGCAAAAGCCTGACGCCCCCCTCCCCATCCCTACTAATTCAGAGCTAAAACTCTCCAATTAGCAGGAAGCATGGACTTTGCTGAACTTTATAGGTCTGACTCAACAGGAGGCATGAGGTCCTTTTCTGAAGCCTCCTGGCACAGGCCTCTTCTTCTTAGACTGGTTCTCAACCTCAGTCCTCAAGTAACCCCAACAGGCCATGTTTTGGGAATTTCTCTTAGATAAAATAGCTGTCCAAAGTACCAAGCCATTGACTCTTATTTAAAGCACCTGTACAGGATAAAGGAGAACCTGCAAACATGGCCTGTTGGGGGTACTTGAGAACTGAGGTTGAGAACCACTGATCTAAACAACAGCAAACTGTAAGGCTGTGCAAACCCCTATTATGCACCTGGAAAGTGTTTAGCAGATTTAAACAAAATGGGAGGAGGGTTGCACTCAAAATCTCACGATACATGGCCCCATTCATTCTTTCATGTACACGGATCAGTCGTCCTTTTCCCTTTGCAGAGAAACAGCCCCAAAGCATGATGTTGCCATCCCCATGCTTCACAGTAGGTATGGTGTTCTTTGGTTGCAAGTCAGCATTCTCTCTCCTCCAAACATGACGAGTTGTGTTTCTACCAAACTGTTCTACTTTGGTTTCATCTGACCATATGACATTCTCCCAATCCTCTTCTGGATCATCCAAATGCTCTCTAGCAAACCTCAGACGGGCCCGGACATGTACTGGCTTAAGCAGGGGGACAAGTCTGGCACTGCAGGATCTGAGTCCCTGGCGGCGTAGTGTAGTGTAGTCATTCACTAGGTCTCCCCGTGTGGTTCTGAGATTTTTGCTCACCGTTCTTGTGATCATTTTGACCCCACGGGGTGAGATCTTGGGTGGAGCCCCAGATTGAGGGAGATTATCAGTGGTCTTGTATGTCTTCCATTTTCTAATTATTGCTCCCACAGTTGATTTCTTCACACCAAGCTGCTTGCCTATTGCAAATTCAGTCTTCCCAGCCTGGTGCAGGTCTACAATTTTGTTTCTGGTGTCCTTCGACAGCTCTTTGGTCTTCACCATAGTGGAGTTTGGAGTGTGACTGTTTGAGGTTGGGGACAGGTGTCTTTTATACTGATAACAAGTTAAAACAGGTGCCATTAATACAGGTAATGAGTGGAGGACAGAGGAGCCTCTTAAAGACGAAGATACAGGTCTGTGAGAGCCAGAAATCTTGCTTGTTTGTAGGTGACCAAATACTTATTTTCCACCATAATTTGCAAATAAATTCTTTCAAAAACCAGACAATGTGATTGTCTGGATTTGTTTCCACATTTTGTCTCTCATAGTTGAGGTATACCTATTATGACAATTACAGGCCTCTCATCTTTTTAAGTGGGAGAACTTGCACAATTGGTGGCTGACTAAATACTTTTTTGCCCCACTGTATACTTACCTCCTCTTTGCAGTTGGTTTTGCACAGAGCAGCCTGGATCCTCCCCTTCTCGGATCCCTCTTTGCTGCTCCTAGTCCCTCCCTCCTTTGAGTGTCCCTCAGCCAGCAGCTTTCTACAGGGGTCACCCAAGCTGAGTCAGAGCTCTGTGTATCCATTTAGACACAGAGACCCATTTAGACACAGAGACCCGACCTGGCCCCGCAACCTCTCTCCCCTGATTGACTGAATGACTTTAACAGCTTTGGGAGCCAATAGCGCCTCTGCTCTGTCTCAGCCAATCAGGAGGAGTGTACTGGATCGTGGACATCGCCAGGTGGAGAGAAGGAACTCAAGTAGATAATTGGGGGGTGCTGGGGTGGCTGCTACACACAAGAGGTTTTTTTATCTTAAAACATAGAATGCATTAGAATAAAAAACCTTCTGCCTTTGATTTAACTGTTCCCAAAACAATTACATTCAGGACATGCATCTGGTGGTAACGGTCACAGTTGCCAGTGTGCTTATGTCAGTTCTCAACTGATCCTTCAAGCCCTCAAAGGGCTGGTGTCATAAAGGTAGGCCATACGTGATTGATTTTTTTTTTTGTTCAACCAGGTTGCATGAAAAAAAAAAAAGACTCAATTCTTCCAATGTGGATGGGGGGATCACTCCCACTGAGCTATTGTATTCTGCAACCAGCATCTGTGTTTCCAGCTATAGCAGGCGGCACCGATCGTTCGTAAAAAACCTGACAGGCTTGTTGTACAATTTCAATCCATGTATGGCCGGCTTAAAATGAAAACATCTATGGATGTAATAGATAAAATGGTTTAGTTCTGCTTTAATACTTGCAGTATTTTTATTGTATAACCCTTGTTGATCGATGAACAGTGTCATCTTTATTATTTCTAGGCATCAAACACGAGTGGCAAGTGAACGGCATGGATGATATTAAAGACCGAAGCACCCTCGCGGATAAACTAGGTGGCAATGTGGTTACTTCCCTTGAAGGTGTTCCATTAAAATGAACGCAATTCCTTTTGTTGTGGAAGCTTATAGTACCTACCATATCAGTTCCTGTTCTGACCATATGGAAGGTTCTAGGTTTTTGTTTTATTTATTGAATAATGTTTTTGAATATTTTCCTCTGTGAAAACAATAAACCATGTTGGTGCTTGGAAAAATGAAGTGAACTAACACCATACAAAACTGTCATATCATTAAAGCATAAGGAACAGCGTGTTTTTACAGGGTTATCATGACTTTTTTCAAGCTTCTTTGCATTCTTCTACACAGGTTCCTCACAGTCATAAAAATGTGTCTTTTTAAGGTCTCTTTAATACTTGAGACACTGGATTGACACTTTTCTGTGCACATTGTAGTGATTTTGGTAATGAGCATGTGCGCGAATGATCCCATATAGTCTTCCTTTACTTTTCACACTAAACTGCAGATAATACATATGAACCACCCTAATAGGAATGAAAGAGATTTTTACTTGAAATGCATGACTGCTGAGAAGCATAAGCTCATTTATGGCCAACCAATAAACCAATACCGTACTCTTTAAGTTGGAAAAAGGGCAAGGCCACAGCTTTATTGAACTTTTCAAATGTAACAACTTTCCAATGCCAGTCACGGTTATACTCTGAGCATCCATATAACAAACTCACATAGTCTAAGAGGGCTGTCTTTACCATCAGTGCCAGAAAGGTATTATACTGACCCCAGAAATTAACTTGACGGCATAGCCCATAAAGCAACATCAATTGCTGGCAAGGTCAAAACCACCAATAAAGCAGTGACAAAACATCACAACGGGTGAGTGGGTGGTCAATGCTTGTGACAGTTGAATCTCTTTAGAGCAGTGGGATGTGCCCCAAATTAGCCTTTTTCTTGAGTTTGGGCTACACCTCGTCACCTCAGTACTTTGTAGCCATTCCTAATAGAGCCACTTAACCTTCCTGTGTTAGGTTAATGCCCACGGAGGTGCCATGCTTCCCGCAGTCATGGCTCACTTTTCCTAAGTGGGGTTCATGGGGCTTTCATGTTCATGGAGATCAGAGACATTCTGATCATAGAGGCGATGTCAAAAGATCTCTAAAGAAAAATGGCAGTTACTGGGGGTAAAATGGCCATGGCTTCCTAGCACCCATACCATAGCTCCCAACTGTCCCTGATTTCGAGGGACTGTCCCTGATTTGGAGCAATGTCCCTCTGTCCCTCATTCCTCCTCATTTGTCCCTCATTTTGGTCTGATCTATATAGATGTATATAAAATTTACTTTTTATCTATCAAAAAGTGTTTCCCAGTGCTAAACCTTTCATCTGATTTCTAAATTGCTGCATTTGTAAGTTCCAAAAAGCCAATATAAAGGAATAGTAGTGGTACAAAAAGCACTTGTGGGTTTAACCAATCTTGATTTTTTTGTACAATTCTCCTTTAAGGGGGAGTGGCAAGGGGTGTGCCCTATGCCTGCATGCTTTTGCTGATAGGTGTCCCTCATTCCAATCTCAAAAATTTGGGAGGTATGCCATACTGTGACAATAAATGAAAAGTGGACTTTCCTAGGTGTGTAGCTAAGAATGTGTAGGTGTGTTCATGTAAGCATTCATGAGGATATGCTTGTGGACGCACATGGAAGTGTATAAATCTTTGTGCCAATGCTACTAGGATGAACTCATCAGGATCAGATATGCTACTGGATTGAACTCTACATTTATGTGCAGTCACATGGTTTACTGTTAAAAATATAGAATTTCCTACCACGCATTACACCTTGACTGTACAATTGCCCTTAGATCTACCAGTGTACACCTATACTTTGCCTGATTGGATGCAGATGGAATGGATAGTTTAGATAGGTCATCATATGACATAGTTTTAGTAAATGTAAGGGCAATTCTACAGTCAGATTGTACAGTCAGTCTGTAACATGTATGGTGATTTTAAGTGTGCTTAATTTTAGATAAAAATAAATATAACAGCAACAGGAAAGGGGTTAAGAAAGTTTGAGAGTCTCTAACCTATCTCAATCCATTAATATAATGATGAACCCAAAATAATATGAAGCATAGTTTTACTAAAATATACACCTAAAGTAAATCTTCATAAAAAAAAAAAAATCAGGTACCTGCAAGACATTATATCAATAAAAAAACCTGCCTCCTCTAAAAAAAAAAAAAAAAAAAAAAAAAAGAACCGCAAATGCAGTTTGAACTTTAAAACTGACAGTGCTATGCATGGTACAGATGTGGTCCTTTGCACTGTCCTTTTGCGCAGCAGCAGCATAGCCGCACCATAGCCGCACCATAGCTGTTCTAAAGCTATGATATTCAAACACTTTATTTTTACACAATAGTTATTTTGTTTGCTTGAGTAAATGGTTTTAAAGAGACCTTGCCACCAACCAAAATGCTGGTAAAAGTACAGAAAAATTAAGTATTTTAAATGCTTATTTGCAGTGTTTTTCTTTTTCATAAATTATTTTATATGTTCACTTGCAATTTGCCTTTGCACAGCTTCTCCCTCTTTGCGTGCCATAGCCCTCTTCTTATCTGGGAATGTCTAATTACTGTCTGAGCTGGCCCAGCTCCTCCACCACTCGCTTAATTTCCCTATATAATCTATTATGTAGCTGCCAGCGAAGAAGTAAAGTGGAATACTATAGACTAGAGTGTCATTTGATTGACATATCTGAGTCAGCTGACATCACATCCAAGATAGTGGTGTCGAGCATCAGTCTCAGGGCTTTTGGATGTCTACACAAGGTATAGTTTAAATGTAAATAATAAGCACAAAATATGTTAAATGCATAAGATTAATCTTATGGGAAGATTGCTGTTGAAATGAATGGCCTGATGACAGGGTTTCTTTGCAATCATCGTTGCATTAAAGCTGTTGCCCATCAGTGTGTGGGGGCAGTCCCAATGGAGGTGGGTCCTTTTGGAATGTCACACTGAGAATCATGAGTTAATTTGCTGATGAGTTGTTCATTGACATGTCATCTTGTATTACAGTGGATATGTGCATTTCAAGGGTGCCAAAACCACTTATCCTTAGGGAGTCACTTGAGCAGTATTGTCACTGTAGGCGCACCACAACACATAGGCGCAATCTGAATGGGCCCCAAAGGTATCCATATGAGGTTTATACATAATGACTATGTTACTGTTATGCCACGTACATACGAGCGGACTGTACGGCAGACTTTGTCCGGCGTACTTTTCGACTGACTTTCCGAATGAACGGACTTGCCTACACACAACCAAAGTCTGACGGATTCGTACGTGATGACGTACGACCAGACTAAAACAAGAAAGTTCATAGCCAGTATCTAATCTAAGTCCGTCAAACTTTTGAGAAAACAAAGTCCGCTGGAGCCCACACATGATTGAATTGTCCGACAAAATCCGGTACGCCGGACCAAGTATGCCGTAAAGTCCGATCGTGTGTACGCGGCATTAGTGCCCAATCATATTTTTTCCCCTTCTCTTCCATACTGAACACGGAGAGCAAATGAAATAAAAAAATAAAATTAAATAAGATAGGGGGTTAATGGGCAAAAACAATTCCCCTTCCATCAGAAACCTTTGATAAATGAGATCTGTTTTTAGTCCCGTGTACAAATATTGGAAGAAGGATTTGTCAAAGGCATCGAATCACACATAAGCATTTATTTCCTAATTCAAAAGAAAAAACATAACTGCTGGAAGATGGTAGGCTGATGAAAGACACTATTCTTTCTGTTTATATAAATAACAGTGCTTTAAAAATGCAATTGTGCAAATAAAGTAGTAGACGCATATAGTCATGAGGTATACAGTTACTATTTTTTTTTATTATTTGCATGGTAGTTTTGCGTCTGTGAAGATTTTCCAGGTCAGGGGTCTCCAAACTTTTCAAACTTTTCAATATGAGGGGAATATCGTATAATTTACAAATATTCTCATGCTGCGAAGAAAAAAAAATCAGTTTTATTAATAAATTAATCAAACCTAAAAATGAATGGATACGTTTTACTAATTTTTTCTAAATCAATATGATATGATTTAGAAAAGAAGAAAAAAACTTCAGTAACATAAAGCAAAAAAGTTAAAAAAAAAACAAGAGCCAACCAGAGCCCCCTTAAATCAGAGTCTCCCTTATATCAGAGTTGCCCTTATATCAGAGTCGCCCCATATATGAGAGTCGCCCCATCAGAATCACCCCTTACAGCAGACTCCCTATCAGAGTCCCCTCTTACATCAGAGGGCTAGATAAAATCTTGCAACAGGTAGGATTCGGCCCATGGGCCGTAGTTTGGAGACACCTGATCTAGGTCATGACACAGCTAGAAGTATTTAGTATCACTTTCAGTTGGACTTGTTCTGTAATGTTGAAGATATTTCATAGCTTATCAAAACCACTTCCTCAGTTCTAATGAGTCTCAGGAGACATACCCAGCATTTCATATCCACACCAATAGCACAGACACAGGGTAGCACTCCGTTCCTGTTCATGGACAATCAGTATCTGCCTTGACATAGTCCATGAACATTGGATTAATGTGTCTGTGCTGGTGGTGTGGATATTCATGCTGGGGAATGTCTCCTGACACTCGTTAAAACCAAAGAAGTGACTTGGATAAGCTATGAAACGTCTTCAACATTACAGAACAGGTCCAGTTGAATATAGTCGTTTTGTGTTAAATTTAAAAAGAGCACCATTGATATATATACACTAAGGGATCTATTTATCAGCATTTTCACTCAAGAGTCACACATTTCTGAAAGTGAAAATAATGGGAATCTTGGGTGAAAAGATAAATAGACCCCTAAGAATCCTCAACAACTCACAGGGCGCAGTCACAGAAAACATGAAGCACGGTAGATTAGGTAATAAAAAGACATTTGCATCTCCACCTGTCACCCCAATGTTGTCACAGTTTAAGTATTAAGTATTTAAGTATTAAATATCTTAGAAATGTTAGTCTTTGACACTCTGACCTGCACTATAAAGAATGCACTCCACAAAAGCACCATCATACCATGCCAAATGAGCTGCCAGCTAATATATTTTTGGACACTTGACCAAACTTCTCATTATTAAAAGGTTTAAACTTTGCACAATGTATTGCTGTTCCCGAGTGACACCTGAAAAGCAAAGAAATGTTTTTATCAGTTTGAATTGCCAACTAAAACAATGTTTTATGAAATATCGTGCCAAACAAGAATAAACTACGTTCAAATATTACACAAAGCTTTGTTCTAGATTAATATTCTGAATGGCAGTTATGCCCCGTACACACGAAAGGATTTTCCGATGGAAAATGTGTGATAGGACCTTGTTGTCGGAAATTCTGACCGTGTGTAGGCTCCATCACACATTTTCCATAGGAATTTCTGACACACAAAGTTTGAGAGCTTGCTATAATATTTTCTGACAACAAAATCCGTTGTCGGAAATTCTGATCGTGTGTACACAAATCCGACACACAAAGTGCCATGCATGCTCAGAATAAATTAAGAAACAAAAGCTATTGGCTACTGCCCTGTTTATAGTCCCGATGTACGTGTTTTACGTCACCACGTTCAGTACGATCGGATTTTCCGACAACTTTGTGTGACCGTGTGTATGCAAGACAAGTTCGAGCCAACATCCATCGGAAAAAATCCATGGATTTTGTTGTCGGAATGTCCGATCAATGTCCGACCGTGTGTACAGGGCATTAGACTGGAATTCCAGGTTATTTCTAACTAAACCTGCTCCTACCTGCCTTCTAAATCCTGTTCATACTACCCTGTAGTAGGGAGGTGCTTATACTTACCGTATAAAAACTGGGAAAACGTATTGACTCGAGTATAAGCCTAGGGTGGGAAATGCAGCAGCTACTGGGTAAACAATGCCCATCTGCAGCCTCACTGTGCCCATTTGCAGCCTCACTGTGCCCATCTGCAGCCTCACTGTGCCCATTTGAAGCCTCACTGTGCTTATTTGCAGCCTCACTGTGCCCATTTACAGCCTCACTGTGCCCATTTTCAGCCTGATTGTGTCCATTTGCAGCATCACTGTGCCCATTTGCAGCATCACTGTGCCCATCTGCAGCCTCACTGTGCCCATTTGCAACTGTACCTGTGATCACTAAAACAGCGGGTGTCTCCCACTATGTCATGCAGTCTGTGCGGCCTTCCATTGTAACAAAGCCTCGCCTGTGATAGACGGAACACTGATAGAGTTTGCCAGCATTGTATCAGTGTTCCGTCTATCACGGACGAGGAGGAGGCGGGGCTTTGTTACAATGGATGGCTGCACAGACTGCATGACACAGCGGGAGACACCCGCTGTTTTAGTTATCAAAGGTACAGCTGCAGATGGGCATGACACAGCGGGAGACACCCGCTGTTTTAGTAATCACAGGTACAGCTGCAGATGGGCACCCTCACTCGAGCATAAGCCGGGGGGGGGGTATTTTCAGCCTAAAAATTGTGCTGAAAAACTCGGCTTATACTCGAGTATATACGGTACCTATTCTCAGGGTGCTCCAGCCCAGTCACGTGATCTCCCATGCAGCTGGCTGCAGGGGAGAGGAGAGATCGCCAATAACAGCTGCAGAGCCTGGATGATGACGTAGCCCATAGACTTACTATGGGGCAGCTGTTGTCTGCTGTCCCTCCTCTACACTGAAGCCTCCATCTGATCATGTGACCAGACTGGAGCACCTACAGAATAGGTAAGAATAGGCATCTTCCTTCTACATAGTTAGTATAAGATTTATAAGGGGGTGGGATCAGGTTTAAGCTTGGTTAGGAATACCCTGGAATTCCACTGTAAAGTGGAATTAAATCCTCAGCTTTTTAAACAATTTCAACAGCTGATTTAATCACTTACTGAGTATGCAGCTTCTTCATCTTTTAAATCCTTTTCTATGCTTCAGTTTGGGATTGTGCTATGTGCATTGCCCTAGTGATTTCATTTCAAGGTAGCTGATTTCTCTCGCAGCAGCCTACAAAGCCACCCTTGCATGCAGGGATTGTGTCTCCATACAGTGTGTGCATCAATAGGAACACACAGCCTCGTAGAGACTGCACTCTATACTGTTAACTCTTTCCTGTAAAGACTGGAAGTTCAGGAAAGCAGCTCCAAGACAACAGGAGTCAGCAGCATTAAAAGTTGTAAACTGAAAGTGCTGGGTTCGGAATTTGAACAAATAGTTTACTGGGGAATGTTTATCTTAATGTGCTTAATGTGTCACACTATAAAACACTAGGGGGTTTAAAACTACTTTAAAGGAAAAATGTTTGTTTCTGTTTGTGTTAACCACTTCAGCCCCAGAAGGATTTGCCCCCTTAATGACCAGGCCATTTTATGCGATACAGCACTGCGTCACTTTAACTGACAATTGCGTGGTCGTGCGAGGTTGTACCCAAACAAAATTTACATCCTTTTTTTCCCACAAATAGAGCTTTTTGGTGGTATTTGATCACCTCTGTGTTTTTTATTTTTTGCGCTATAAACAAAAAAAGAGCGACAATTTTGAAAAAAATATATATATAAAAAGACAAATGTATTCATCAGTTTAGGCCGATATATATTCTTCTACATATTTTTGTAAAAAAAAATCGCAATAGGCGTATATTGATTGGTTTGCGCAAAAGTTATAGCGTCTACAAAATAGGGGATATATTTATGGCATTTTTATTTTGTCTTTTTTAATTTTTTTACTAGTAATGGCGGTGATCTGCGATTTTTAGCGTGACTGAGACATTGCGTCGGACTTATCGGACACTTTTTTGTGACCAGTGACATTTATACAGCGATCAGTGCAATAAATAGCCACTGATTACTGTGTAAATGTCACTGGCAGGGAAGGGGTTAGAACTAGGGGGCGGTCAAAGGGGTTTAATGTGTTCCCTAGGTGTGTTCTAACTGTGGGGGGTGGGCTGCCAGGGACATGACAGAGATCGCTGTTCCCGATCCCTGGGAACAGTAGATATCTGTCATGTCACCTGTCAGAACGGGGAATCGCCTTGTTTACAAAGGCAGTTCCCTGTTCTGCCTCTGTAATTGGCGATCGCGGGTCACCGGCGGACATCAAGTCCACCCGACCCACGGGCACGCTACTGCAGCGAGCCGCTCTAGAGCTACGGCAGCTGGTTGGAAAGTGGTTAAAGTCCAACTTCAACAATTTTTTTTTTCATTTTTGGATAGACTTAGGAATGATAAATGCATCTGTTATGTTTTCATACCTACCCGAACCACTGTTGAGGAAATTTCTCCTCACTTCCTATCCCTGTAACAGCAGAACAAGAAATGAGGTGAGTGAGACAGAAAAAAACAGACTGTAATATTAAAGTGGATATAAACCCACTCTCATCCTTTCTAAACTACTGCCATAGTGGTTATCTATAAGGATATACATGCCTCCTGCATGTATCCTTACCTGTCAAATGTCTCCCCTCTGTCTGTTATGAGAGCTGAAAAACTGCAGATTCTGTGGGTGGGTCTGTTGTCTGGAGCTCGGTGGGTGGAGTTGTGATGTCAGTAGACTCCCCGCCCACCTCTACACTCCCCTTGTCAATATGCATTTTCTGATGTGTATTTCTTACACTGAACTTCTGCTATGATCACTAACATCCAGTCAAAACCCAGAAAAGTTACCACATGACTTCAGCATGCCCAATCATGCTGAGGTGTGGAGCAGCCAATCCTGGGAGAGCTGAAGAAGAAAGGAGGGGATCTGAAGTACACTGAATGTTTCTTTCAGGCTCCTGCATGGGATATGTAAATCACCTGTCACTCACAGCAAGGGGAAGAAACAGACTCCTATTTCTCTGTCTGTCCATTTTTATCTCACTGAAAAAAAATAAGACTGCTGAGAGCTGGATTAACTCTTCGTGGCAAGACTGGGCACAGATGACATGAAATCCTATACTGTACAAGGTGCAAGCCTTAATTAAAAAATGTTTTTTCGGGTTTACATCCACTTTAACCCTTCCTCATTTTACTGAAAAAAAAAAAATTCTTTTGCTGCGATTTGTTTTCTCATTGCAGAGATTTTTCATCAAGGTGTGTGTTCAAATGAATGACAGTGCATCACATGTAATGTACGCAGTTCATGTTGCAATGAAGCACTCAGTATAAATTCTGGATAAACCCTCTGAACACTGCTATATACCCTTTCTAGCAAACTTTGCATTAAAAAAACAGGAATTTTTAGTTCACACATATTGCAATACATGTTTCTTGTTTCTGAAGCACACAGCATTATACATGTTACTGGTACGAGATAGTGCAAATGGATCTTTAGAACCAGACCTTAAAGTTGGAGTAAACTCCCATGATTGATTTTTACCTATAGGTAAGCCTATAGGTAAAAATAAGGCTTACCTATAGGTACAGTAAATATCTCCTAAATGTGCACCGTTTAGGAGATATTTACTTGTAAATGGGCTGGTGGCATCACCGGCACATGTGCTCTGAAGGAATGGCATGCCCGCGCCGTTCCTTCAGAGTCCTGTGCCATGAGCAGCTTGTGCGCAGGAGGGACGTCATTGCGGCTGGTCCAATCAAAGGACCGCCGACCCAGAAGAAATACCGGGTGAAGATAGGAGCCCTGTCAGCGGTGAGAGCGTGACGCTGGAGGACTTCGCTTTAAGGTAAGTTTCACATACTGTGTTAGTATGTGTTACCTACTAGCGCACTATAACTTTACCTTGCAGGTTTAAAAAAAAAAAAAGCATAGTGGTTTAATACCGCTTTAATACAATTAAACCAGGCCTAGCTACTGCTCCCATCAAAAAAAACCTCTATGGGTATGAAAATGTACTAAAGATGTAGGATAGGTACTATATAGACTACTCATAGATTAGCACTGTTGTACACAGCTCGACACCC
The DNA here is from genome assembly GCF_042186555.1 of Aquarana catesbeiana. Lineage (NCBI taxonomy): Eukaryota > Metazoa > Chordata > Amphibia > Anura > Ranidae > Aquarana > Aquarana catesbeiana. The sequence continues at coordinate 95,696,231 of NC_133336.1, read as the reverse complement.
ACTTTAGCACATTTCACCAATGCACAGTTAGTGCACCATCTTCCATTGACCTCTGTGGTGATCACAGTAGTAAAATACACACACTAATAGGGCGTACACACGGTCGGACTTTGTTCGGACATTCCGACAACAAAATCCTAGGATTTTTTCCGACGGATGTTGGCTCAAACTTGTCTTGCATACACACGGTCACACAAAGTTGTCGGAAAATCCGATCGTTCTGAACGCGGTGACGTAAAACACGTACGTCGGGACTATAAACGGGGCAGTGGCCAATAGCTTTCATCTCTTTATTTATTCTGAGCATGCATGGCACTTTGTCCGTCGGATTTGTGTACACACGATCGGAATTTCCGACAACGGATTTTGTTGTCGGAAAATTTTATCTCCTGCTCTCCAACTTTGTGTGTCGGAAAATCCGATGGAAAATGTCCGATGGAGCCCACACACGGTCGGAATTTCCGACAACACGCTCCGATCGGACATTTTCCATCGAAAAATCCGACCGTGTGTACGGGGCATAATGCATTTTTCTCAAACAATAGGTTCTGGAACTCAACCACGACCCCCCAAAATCCCTCCCCCCCACACACCCTCCAAATCACATAAAATAGTGGGTGTGGTCATATTTCACAACCGTAGAAGGGTTTTAAAGGGGCATTAAATATCAGGATTGCATTACATACAGAGTGCAGAGTTCATGGGGGTTACACACAGAGTGTAGAGCTGTCACTTGTAAACACAGAAACCAGACTTCTGTGTTTACAAGTGATTGTGGTGAGCAGGCACCAAAGGGTCTGAGCCAGAGGTGGTGGAACTGAGTTCCACCAAGTTCCCCCTGAAAAAAAGCCCTGGCAAGGATACATAAGATATGGGGTAGGGTTTAGCAATCAGTACAACAATAAAAAGGTGCTTGCAGCAGAAGAACTTCCACGTCTGCCCAATCATCACAGCAATGAAAAGGATGTCTAGGCAATATAACAGGATGGAATGTCTCTTGTCTTTTGCTGATTTAATATAATATTTAGGATAATTATGGTGTACACCTTCAGTGCTATGGCATTTAATTCACAGACTGGGATACTCTTCAGGAACCCTAAAAATAAATGTTTATAATCTATTGACTAACCCAGTGGAATTTTGTTCCTTCAGAATTTAATTTCTAGGCATATGAAGGAACACAAAAGTCTTCTTAAATTCACGTTCTCGAATAGGATGTTCTGATGCATTCTCTGAGGACTAGCGGTAGGACTATAGGACATGTAATCTGCAGAAACATTAATCTGTAATCTGATCCAGCATGCAGGCCCTCATACACCAGACTATTAATAGCAAACACATTCCCAGTCTTGTCATCGCTGGACACAAATGGCAAAGCTGTGCACTTTAGGCTGTCAGTCCAGAATGACTGAACATCCAGAATAAAACATTTCTCTAACCTCTGGGTTTGGACAATGTAGTATTTTTATATATATATATTTATTTCTTTTAAAACTGCAGGGATACATAATATGTCCAACATTCTTCTGTGCATAAAAAAAAACATGATATAAAGTCACATTGGTTTCAGACCCATGTTGATAGATGGAATAATCAATTAATTTTGCTTGATATCAGAAGAAAAGTAAAACACAAATAATGCCATAAGAGTATTCAAAATATACTATTATTTCAACATCCCAGCAATAATGCATTTTTTCAATAAGCAGACAAAACAGGAAAGAACAATTATTTAACAAAAAATAAAATAAGCAAAAAAAAAAAAGTGCCACAGTAGTATTTACTTCTACAGAAACAATGCGTGATGTTACCTAGTTCCCTCGACATGTGATATTGCTGTTATTGATTACAGTGTTCTGTAACTTATAGATCTATTACCTTAAAGCGGAGCTCCACCCAAAAGGGGAAGTTCTGCTTTAAGGACTCGTTCCCTGCTCCTCTTGAACAATTGGCACTTTCGAGGAGTGGTCAGGTTTTGACAGGTACCTGCTTCCCATTCCATTCGGAAGTTCTCCTCCCTCCCCCCTGCAGTCTTCTGGGACACAAGGCCCAAGGGCAGATGGTAGCCTCCTTCCAACCTTAAAAGCGACACCTTACAGTGATACCAGACAAATCTTTGGCAGTCAGCTTCTCCTTAGCACCTAGGTCTCAGTATTCCTCTCCTCAGGTCGCGCCAACTGCAGCTTCTGCCTGGGAGGGCAGCGAGCCCCCCAGGTTGGACTCATCCACTATGGAAAAAGACCCAGAACTCCATGTGCTTCCAGAATATATGACGTCTCCCAGCATTCCATCAGAACAAGCAAGCAAAAATCTACCACGCTTGGAAGTGATACTCAGATACTACAGTCTCTTATTCCTTTTACTCCAACCTTGGCTTGCTTAGACATGCCACGCTTTGCTGCCCTCTCGAGACTGGGGTAGTCTAGATACACTGTCTGTAACCATAAAACAAACAGAGGGCGCACCAGCCTAGTGCATTATCCTAAGATATCCTTTTTTATTGATTATATAAATTATATACTCACAAGCCAACAAATGTACAAGCTTGTCAAAATAATTCCAGCTCCAGACCATCAGCACATTTCATCACACATAGGAATGACATACTGTGGGTCAGAAAGGTTTCAAGGGACTTGCCCTCTTCCTCAGAGCCCAATCAGAGGAAGCCATCAGAGCCTGCCTCTCTAGGATAAGCCAGGGCTGCTTCCATATTCATGCTGTCATCTGCATTGCTCTACACCTATCATCCAGAAACTTCTCTTACCTGGATACAGAGGGAACTATCAGGCAGAGTCAAAGCAGTAGAGCATACAGAACAGACCTACTAAACAAAATTACAGCCATACTGACTACAGTGTGGCAGTTAGATTTACCTATAACAAAACACACTAACACCTACTCAACTATCCTAGCACCTACCTAGGAGGGTGCTACCCATAACATGCACACAAACAAATAGTATGCAAAATTGCATCATTTGTTTTCAAACTAAAGCAGTAACAGCCCGAATAATATCTCTGTCTCCTGACAGCATGCTGCAGATTGTGGGCCTTGTCTCTGTGGGGAAGCATAGATCTCTCTGCAGAGGTCTGACACACTCCCTGCTGAGTCAGAGCTCTTCAATCAGCAGGGAGCATGAGCTTTACTAAATGCACAGCTAGAGGTCATACTCAGAAGGGTTGTGTTCGACTTCTTCAGGGAGACCACTGTTTCCCCATAGAAACCAAGGGTCCTACTTTCATACACAAGCAGCAGCCCAGCTATCCATTGAACACTGCTTTAACAACAGGTCTGCTTAAAGTAGTATTAAACCCCCAAAAAACATTTATTTTATTACAGCTTACCAATTATTAGAAGTGATGGCTGCAGTAGTTTTTTTTAAGCTTTCTCTGTTTTATTTTCACTTGGTGATCCTGCCAGTAAGTTTGCTGTTTTTCAACAGAACAAGCTATCCTGCAGATGTAGCAGTTAGAGGGTTGAGACAAACAATTTTCCACTGACAGCTCTTTTTAATTTAAGTAAAATCTTTTTCCCAAAAGAAACAAAACTGTTGCTGTAACTGATTAAAAAGTGTGAGCTGGAGTTTGGCTTCATTTTGTTAGTGTATCCAAATCTGCTAGATCTACCCCCCCCCCCCCGAGGCTGACAATGCTGCTGTCCAAAGGTGTCCCTGTTTCTCCTTCATCTAGAGTGGTGGCACTGTGTGTCAGTCTTTCACACCGCAACTCCGATCCTGGTATGGAGCCTATGACAGAGGCTTCTTATGTGTTCAGCTGTGACAAATCACAGCTGATCATCACGTGAACTAGAAAGTGTCAGTAAACAGCTTTCCTCGATTCACGCTGACAGGAGAGCCAATCGGTGACTCTCCCTGTCGGGGGGGGGGGGGGGTCTGCGCTGATAATCAACACATTGATTATCAGTGCAGTCCCCATCAGATGTGTCCATCACCTGCCAGTATCAGTATCAGTTTCATTAGCAGTAATCAGCATAGATTCATGAAGAATTGTTCTTGCCAAACCAATCTATTAACCTTCTATGAGGAGGTGAGTTGCCATCTAGATAAAGGAAGGCCCGTAGACGTGGTGTATCTGGATTTTGCAAAAGCATTTGACACAGTTCCCCATAAACATTTACTGTACAAAATAAGGTCCGTTGGCATGGACCATAGGGTGAGTACATGGATTGAAAACTGGCTACAAGGGTGAGTTCAGAGGGTGGTGATAAATGGGGAGTACTTGGAATGGTCAGAGGTGGGTAGTGGGATCCCCCAGGGTTCTGTGCTGGGACCAATCCTATTTATTTTGTTCATAAATGACCTGGAGGATGGGGTAAACAGTTCAATCTCTGTATTTGCGGACAATACTAAGCTAAGCAGGGCAATAACTTCTCTGCAGGATGTGGAAACCTTGCAAGAAGATCTGAACAAATCAATGGGATGGGCAACTACATGGCAAATGAGGTTTAAACACCCCTTCCCGCCGACCGTACGCAGATATGCGTACTCGGCTTTCCGGGGTTATACCGGGATGATGCCCGCAGCTGCAGGCATCATCCCGGTACCGTTGTTTACAGCGGGCGATCGGCTACCCGTGTATAATAACCGATGCGGCTAAAAGCCGCTCGGTTGTTATACCGGAGGAGCGGGAGGGGACATCCCCCCCCTCCCGCCGCCTCCCGCCGCTGTTACCGGGCCTCCCGTGCGATCGGGAGGCCCGGTGTCCATTCGGCTGCCTTCGGCGGCTGGGGGCGGACTGGAACGAAGCTGTGAGCGGCTTCGTTCCAGCCTTCTCATTGTAAACGCGGAAGCGACGTCATGACGTCACTTCCCGTTTACTCGGCTGCCAATGGCGCCGAATTTAAAAAAGTACACAGTATTCAGAATCGCCGTTTTCGGCGATCTGAATACTTTGAAGTGTAAAGGAGGGATGGGGGGTCTTTTAGACCCCCCATCCCTCCATAAAGAGTACCTGTCACCACCTATTACTGTCACAAGGGATGTTTACATTCCTTGTGACAGCAATAAAAGTAAAAAAAAAAAAAAATTTTTAAACACAATTTATAAAGTAAAAAAATAAATAAAATAAATAAAAAAAAAAAAAATTTTTCAAAGTGCCACTGTCCCCGCGAGCTCGCGCAGCGAAGAAAACGCATACGGAAGTCACGCCCGCATATGTAAATGGTGTTCAAACCACACATGTGAGGTATCACCGCGATCGTCAGAGCGAGAGCAATAATTCTAGCCCTAGACCTCCTCTGTAGCTCAAACCTGGTAACCGTAAAAAAATTTTAAAGCGTCGCCTATGGAAATTCATAGGTACCGTAGTTTGTCGCCATTCCACGAGTGCGTGCAATTATAAAGGGTGACATGTTTGGTATCTATTTACTCGGCGTAACATCATCTTTCACATTATACAAAAAAATTGGGGTAACTTTACTGTTTGGATTTTTTAAAATTCATGTCACTTTTCCAAAAATTTGCGTTTAAAACACCGCTGCACAAATACCGTGTGATAAAAAATATTGCAACAATCGCCATTTTATTCTCTAGATTCTCTGCTAAAAAATATATATATAATGTTTGGGAACTCTAAGTAATTTTGGAGCAAAAAATACGGATTTTAACTTGTAAACACCAAATTTCAAAAATAGGCTTAGTCATGGAAGGGTTAATGTAGAAAAATGTAAATGCATTTGGGTGGCAAAAATATGAATGCAATATATACACTGGGGGGAGAAACTCTGGGGGAATCTAGGATGGAATAAGACCTAGGGGTCCTAGTAGATGATAGGCTCAGCAATGGCATGCAATGCCAAGCTGCTGCTAAAAAAGGCAAATAGAATATTGGCATGCATTAAAAAGGGGATCAAATCCAGAGATAAAACAATAATTCTCCAGCTCTACAAGACTCTGGTCCGGCCGCACCTAGAGTAGGCTGTCCAGTTCTGGGCACCAGTCTTCTGGAAGGATGTACTGGAAATGGAGCGAGTACAAAGAAGGGCAACTAAGCTAATAAAGGGTCTGGAGGATATTAGTTATGAGGAAAGGTTGCGAGCACTGAACTTATTCTCTCTGGAAAAGAGACGCTTGAGAGGGGATATGATTTCAATTTATAAATACTGTACTGGTGACCCCACAATAGGGATAAGACTTTTTCACGGAAGGGAGTTTAATAAGACACGTGGCCACTCATTGAAGTTAGAAGAAAAGAGGATTAACCTTATCCTACGTAGAGGGTTCTTTACTGTAAGAGCGGCAAGGATGAGGAATTCCCTTCCACAGGTGGTGGTCTCAGCAGGGAGCATCGATAGTTTCAAAAAACTATTAGGTAAGCACCTGAACGACCGCAACATACAAGGATATACACTGTAATACTGACATAGAATCACACACATAGGTTGGACTTAATGGACTTGTGTCTTTTTTCAATCTCACCTCAGTAGTGTATTTAGGTTTTGTGCTGCCCTAGGCCTGACTAAACTTGTGTAGCCCCTAATTTAAATATGACCCACCCCTTCCTGTCAACACCACACCCCTTGCTGTTTAAGACCTGCCCTGAGATTTTAGAGTGGGTACACTAGTTCTGAGGCCCTGGGTGGGGGGGCAATGGATTCCCTTAATTTGCATAGATTTCCTCTCACTTCCTGTTTGGTTATGGGGCAGGAAGTGAAGGGAAATCTCTGAAAAGGGACAGGAATGGTAAAAAATAAACTGACAGGGGCTATAACTCTCTAAACCTCCCTTACTCTATCCAAAATGAAAAAAAAAAGTGTTGCCTATAGTTCTACTTTAAGCACAAATTTCTGATAATTTTATGGAGAGGGCTAAGAAGATATACCCATACCAATGGTGCAGCAGAAACCATAGCACAGTTTTCACTAAATTAGAAGCGGCACCCCCCCAGTAGTGGAATGCCGCCCGCATACCGGAAGCAGTGCGGCCGCTTTATGGGGACGCTAGACTAATTTGCCTCTCAGCCCAGTCCACCCCATAAGACTGCTGCTACACTAACAGTGTGGCGCAAGCTGGCGGGGACTCTTCTTTCCGTGCTGCCCCCCTGCAAAGTGCTGCCCTAGGCCTGTCGGCCTAGGCCAGGATACAGCATTACCTCACCTACTATGTAACTATGTAACAGACAACAGGTTTTCAGACGTTCACCCTTTACTAACCCCAGTTACAATCATAACCTTCGGCGCCCTTCGCTCCTCACACGAACTACTGCTGTGGGAACATTTTCGATATCTTCAACACCATCACTTTATTCAGAGCCTCCTTAGGTCCAGCGCGACACCTTACCTTCTTTTCGTCTTCGAGAGCATTTGTAGGTCGCGCCCGCATTCCACAGGTATTATCTCCTTGATATACGCTTCAATTATATCCTCTAGGAAACATCCAATGCGCCCCTTCCAACAACAATGGGAACGTGAACTATCGGTGGAGCTGGAATCAGCGGTTTGGCAGATTATGCTCCAAGCTGCTTCTAAGAGCTCCAGAAATGTAGTCACTCTAGAAAATGCCTATAAGGTAATTTATCGATGGTACTATACGCCTGCACGCCTGGCACGAATAATTCCCCAATAATCGCCATATTCGTGGATGTTCCCAGCCGGGGACGATGTTTCATATCTGGTGGTTCTGCCCCAGGGCGACTAGACTTTGGATCCGGGTTTGCGTACTTTTACGAACATTATTTCACTCAAATGTAAAGAGGAACCCCCCATGAAGCCCTTCTATTCAAACCTATAGAATCCTTATTACGAGTAGCATGCAAGCTGGCAATGCACCTCTTTGTCACAACTAAATTAACTATAGTGAAAGCATGGAAAACTCCTGCACTCAGTTTTGGAGCGGTAAAAAATTGCATAAACAATTTTATGTTCAATGAAAAGTTAACAGATGTACTTTCTGATTCCCGCAACCATGTTCTACGAGTCTGGCAACCCTGGATATCCTATGCTCACCCATCATGCTTTGACCACACACTACTGATGCTTATGATACTTTTAGAAACATTGCCCTCTGAGACCACCCCATCTTCTTTTTCTCCTCACTTTCCTTTCTCTCTACAGTATTCTTCTCCCCCTTCTTCTCTTTAGCTGAAGAAGTCCTCCTCATACTATATCTCTCTCTACACCATAACAGACTGACAGCCATACTATGGCTTAGCAGCTGAAAAGGGATAATAACTCAGTGTCTCTCTCTCTACAGTTTTGAGGCTTGGTCGCCTCTAACTTTTTTGTTTTTACTTGTTATTGTTTTTTACAGATTGTTATACTTCTTTTACAGAGCACGCTTGAACATTACCTTGCTTACAGTGGTTTAGCTTACCTAGCGTATTATTTTAATTGCTTTTCTCTTCACTTTGGATTTGAACCCTGTGTAAAGTCTCATGTATTGTGTTTTTTCCATTGCCTGTCAGTTGATTCTTTTTATATATATCCATGCTACTTAATAAAAAATACCTTTATAAAGAAAATGTGGAATAGACTCCCTCTAGAGGTGGCTCTTGCCAGCTCAGTAGATTGCTTTAAAAAAGGCCTGGATTCTTTCCTTAACATACATAATATAACTGGGTACTAACATTTATAGGTAAAGTTGATCCAGGGAAAATTTGATTGCCTCTCGGAGGATCAGGAAGGAATTCTTTCCCCTGCTGTAACAAATTGGATCATGCTTTGCTGGAGTTCTTTTGCCTTCCTCTGGATCAACTGTGGGTGAAGGATTGTGTATATGGGATTGTATGGTTTTTTGGGGTTTTTTTTGGTTGAAATGGATGGACTTGTGTCTTTTTTCAACCTGACTAACTATGTAACTATGTAAACCTTTCCATTTAATTTGTACTAACAAAAACCATCATTAACACCTAAACAGAATAAAACAAGGTTACAGTGGGCTAAAGAAAAGCAATCATGGACTGTGGATGAAAGTGGTATTCAGTGATGAATCACCAATCTGCATTGGGCAGGGTGATGATGCTGTAACTTTTGTTTTGTGCCGTTCCAATGAAATCTATGAAGATGACTGCCTGAAGAAAACATGCAAATTTCCACAATCATTGATGATATGGGGTTGCATGTCAAGTAAAGGTTCGGGGGAGATGACAGTCATTAAATCTTCAATAAATGCACAAGTTTATATTGAGATTTTGGACACTTTTCTTATTCCATCAGGATGTTTGGTAATGATGACATCATTTTTCAGGATGCAATCTGATGCAGATGTTTGTTTTAGAACTGCAAAGTATATGGCGATTCCATAATATTTTCCTCATAAATGAGTGATTCCATATTTTTTTTCCCATGCTTGATCTGCAAAAACTGTTGCAACTGACTAGTTTTCTTCCTTTTTTTATTTTTGTAACAGTTTCTAAGACCCCTTTCACACCGAGCCGCCTAGGGCATCAGCGGTAAAGCGGCGCTATTTTTAGTGCCACTTTACCGTCGCTTTAGCGGCGTTATTCGGCCACTAGCGGGGGCGGTTTTAACCCTCTGCTAGCGGCCGAAAGGGGTTAAATACGCCCACAAAACACCGCCAGAACGGCATTTGCCGGTGGTATCGCAGCGCTGCCCCATTGATTGCAATGGGGAACAGCAGTGGAGGAGCGGTGAGTTCACCACTCCTTCACCGCTCCAAAGAAGCTGCTGGCAGGACTTTTTGTGACGCACCTGCCAGCACACCGCTCCACTGCGAAAGCCCTCGGCCTTTCACACTGGAGCGAATGGAGCCGCTTTTTTCAGGCGCTATGCAGGCGCTATTTTTAGCACTGTAGCGCCTCAAAAATGCCCGCAGTGTGAAAGGGGTCTTAAAGCCAGAATGTTTGAATGTTAAATGAAAATAGTTTAGGCATGTCTGTGATTAGTTTTTTTTTCTACACAATGAAACAATTGAATCAACATTTTCCAAGAGTGGTGATTACATACTTTTTGCCAGGGGATATATGTATGTAATGGACTGTAGTAACATTAGCTGTAAGTGGCAATGCATGCTGTGATTTTTTGTCTGCTGCCAAATATAAAGAGAGCTGGACTTAGCGTTTCCCCTCTATTCAGGAGATGCCTTGTATATTTATTAATAAACACATTGGCCAAGGTGGAGAGGCTGGTGGATGACATCACAAGCTCCAATCAGAGGAAGTATCTTTTTTTTAAATCAGGAAATAAATGTTTATTGAAATACCAAACATCTCATACAGATATACACTGAGTGCAGAATATTTTACCTTCAGTATTCATAGAGATGAGGTAAGTAACCAACATATATATAAATAACAACTAATAAATAATAGTAACAACTATTGAATGCTAAAAAATGCATAGTACATTTCACATTTACCAGATTAATGTTGGCATCTTCAGCAGGAAGTAACATGCTGTATATATAGTGAAAATAGAAAAAAAAAATGGAAAAAATAAATAGATTACGAACAAAATCTAAGTACCATGGCCTAAGCATTTGTAACATAATATATACATGTTTACGCAAAGTAACATCAATTGCCATCAGGACAGGAAGTATCCTAATAATAATGCAAGACTACTCCTGAATGGAGAAAACTCAGCCTGACTCTGAGTATAATCAGCAGCAGACAGGAAGTCGCTCATATCACTGCTAGAACATAGCGCCACCTACTGCATGTACATAATTTTACAATCCATTACAGCGCACACAGCACCCACACCATTCTGTAATGGAAATTGTTTGTCCCGGTGTCTTGTCAAATACAGTCCCCCATCATATAGTGTCCTCCCTGTACTGCGCAGGCGCAGTACGGAGGACAATCGAGACGCCTAAAGTCTCCGAAGTTTAACAGCTGATCATCAGCTGTACACGGCGCCTGCGCTTTTATTCTCACCCTATGTCCAGGATCATTCCCTACTATCCAAGTGGACATAGAGTGAGAATAAATAGTTGCCGAGCGCAGCGAGGCCGTGCCCGAAGCGTGGCGAGCGAAGCGAGCCCGCGAGGGGCCCTCTTACACAGCCATCGCTAAGAACTGCCGAAGCGCCGTGTACAGCTGATGGTCAGCTGATCAACTTCGGACATTTTCGGCATCTCCTTCTGCTCCGTACTGCGCAAGCGCTGCGCCTGCGCAGTACGGAGCGGACACTATCCGATAGGAGGACACTATATGGCAGAACACCGGCTTGGCCAAAAGAACAATTTAACCACTTCAATACAAGGCACATTCACCCTATTTCCTGCTCAGTCCAATTTTCAGCTTTCAGCATTGTCGCATTTTGAATGACAATTGCACGATGGTGCAACACTGTACCCAAACAAAATTTGTATCATTTTTTAACCACAAATAGAGGTTTCTTTTAGAGGTTTCTTTTGGTGGTATTTGATCACCACTGGGGTTTTTATTTTTTGCACTACAAATAAAAAAAAATTGAAGAAAAAAAGTCTCTTTGTATCTGGTACAAAACTTTGTAAATAAGTAAGTTTTCTTCTTCACTGATGAGCACTGATGAGGCTGCACTGACAGGCACTGATGAGGCAGCACTGATTGGTCCTGATGAGGTGGCACTGATGGGCACTAATGATGAGGCACTTATATGCAGCACTGAGGGGGACTGATAGGCAGCACTGATAAGCAGCAATGATGGGCACTGATAGGCAGGGCCGCTGTTAGAAATCATGGGGCTCCCTACAGCCTACCTGACAGGGGCCCCCTTCAACCACACCTTTGATCCCACCCCTGGCCCTGCCCTTAACCCTGGCTTGAAACTAAATGCAGGTTTGTTGCCGTTTACATATGCGTGTGGAGTCAACTCATATGTTTGCAATTAATAAGCACGAAGAAGCGGGGGCAGTTTAAATTTCTTTTAAATTGTATTTTATTACAAATAAATGACATTACATTAAATTACATTTTTTTTTTTCTTTTTTGCTTTCACAAGGGATGAACAACATCCCTTGTGATAGCATGGGCCATGACAGGTCCTCCTTATGAAAAGATTTGGGGTCTTTTAGACCCCATATCTGTGCTCTGGCCTCCAAAGCATCTGATCAAACCAAGATCAGTTTGAGCAGATGCTTGTTCAAGCTGGTAATGGCTTCTTTACATGAGACCAAAACCGGAAGTGATAAAATCCTTGTCAATTCCGGTTTCTGACGTCACATAGTGGGAGAAACAATATCTATCCCTCTCACTGTGTCCCAGAACCCGGATGCTACTGGTCACATCTTAAAAGCAGTAAAGGTGGTGGTGGGATCCCGCCACCGGCACGTTTACTGCTCCCCCAAATGAAGTGTAAAGTAGCATCTCACCATTTCTTATGATCATCAGCATTATGATAATCACACAGGCAGCACAATAAGCAGGTGCTCTATCATGGCTCTGTGTCACATTGCTTTTGGGTGCTGACTTTTTTTAACTTATGGCTGTACTGTATATAACAGACTGTAACACAGCACAACCATAACAAAGTCAGCACCCAAAAGCAATGTGAACTGGAGCCATGACAGAGCCATGATAGAGCACCTGCTTATGGTGCTGCCTGTGTAATAATTGTAATGCTGATAACGTGCTGTGAGATACATAATAGGACACAGTGAGTATTCTATGCTCTATTTCCCACTTACTGTGTCTATTGCAGCCACGCTCTTTTCCTGCTCTTCCTGTCAGCCGCTCAACTTCTTCACATCTTGCGAGGACTGCAGCTGGGATGGGAGCCGAACGGAGAATCACAGTATCACTCCACCAGCCGGGACTCCATAAGCAAGTAGGAGCAGGGGAGGAGTTTAGAATTTTTTTTTTTAATGCAGTAACGAACTGTAACGAGGCGCGGGCCCCGCTGTGTAGCTGATGGGGGCAGGCCCGGTACAACAGGGCTGGTTGTTCTGCCCTATCAGCAGCCCTGCTGATAGGTGGCACTGATATGCAGCACTGATAGGTGGCACTGATGAGCACTCATAGGTGGCACTGATGGGCACTGATAGGTGGCACTGATGGGTACTCATAGGTGGCACTGATAGGTGGCACTGGTGGGCACTTATAGTTGCCACTGGGTGGCACTGATAGGCTGCACTGATCAGGAGGCACTGGCAGGCATCACTGATGGGCACAGAGTGCCATCTCTAATGGGCACTAATTGGCACTGATGGACATCCCTGGTGGGCTCTAGTGGGCATACCTGGTGTCCCGCAGTGGGCATCCCCGGTGGTCCTGTACTGATAATCAATGCGCTGACTATCAGCGCAGACCCCCCCCCTGTAAGGAAAGCAGCTGATCAGCTCTCCTCTACGTGCGCCTGTCTGAAAGAGGAAAAGCTGAAAAACAGCACTTCCTGGTTATCATGTGATGATCTGTGATTGGACACAGCTGATCACATGTAGAGAGCCTATATCATAGGCTCTTTACCTAGATCAGAGATGCGGTGTATCAGACTAACACATCACACCACCAATCAACGCACTGCGCGCCCCCGCAGGCGCGTGCTAGCGGCTTGTCCAGCTGGATGTCATATGACGTCCAGTCAGGATAATACATCACTTTCCGGCCGTCATTTTGCTATATGGCAGGTGGGAAGTGGTTAAAGTGACATTAAACACAGAATTCTACTTTAAATTCAGTGAACATGACTGGATGTTTGAAGTTAATTTTTAGCTAGCTAAAAAATATTTATTTAACAACCTGCTATAGTAAAAAATGTTCTACCCTGTATTTAGATGCAGATAAGAATTCTTGAATGTCACCTTTTAATACATTGTAATATTGACATTAGCAGAAAGGTATTGTTTAACCCACTTTGTAAACTACTGTACATTCAAGAACTCCCTACCTGGAGACAAATTACTTTTAAATATGTGAATATTTCCACACTTAAATTGTAATAGAATAATGCATTTATAAGTAAACATTTTGATAAACAGCCTGAACGCTTTAAGCTTGCTTCTGTGATGATTAAATGAATGAAGTGCTAGTCATCTTTTGCTGCTGTTCTGCCAGTGTGTTGAGTTACAGGTTCTTGGTAATAGGACAGCATACCCCAGCTGGCAGCTGTCAAGTCTCATCAGAGGTCAACTTCTTTTTTTTTTCTCTTGAAGATAAAATGAGATTTTTGATTGGTGGATGTTGAGTTTGGACTTTTATTAACCTAGACTATCCAAACTTTAATGCTGCATACACATGGTCGGAATTTCCGACAACAAATGTTCGATGTGAGCTTGTTGTTGGAAATTCCGACCGCGTGTAGGCTCCATCAGACATTTGTTGTCGGAATTTCCGACAACAAAAATTTGAGAGCTGTTCCTCAAATTTTCCGACAACAAAATCCGTTGTCGGAAATTCCAATCGTGTGTACACAATTCCGACACACAAAATTCCATGCATGCTCGGAATCAAGCAGAAGAGCCACACTGGCTATTGTACGTCATTTTTCTCGGCTCATCGTACGTGTTGTACGTCACCGCGTTCTTGACGTTCGGAATTTCCGACAACATTTGTGCGACCATGTGTATGCAAGACAAGTTTGAGCCAACATCCGTCGGAAATAAATCCAGGATTTTGTTGTCAGAATGTTTGATTGCGTGTACGCGGCATAACAGTTTAAAATATGATCTTGACATGTTAAATTGTACTTTTGCTTCTAGTAAAAAAAAAAAAAAAACAAAAGAAAAAAACATAAGGATCACAATGGCTATGTGAAAAAATATCCAGCTACACATTTACATCACCTAAAGCAGGGGTCTCCAAACTTTCTAAATAAAGGGCCAGTTTACAGTCCTTCATACTTAACGGAGGCCAGACTATGGCCATTGGGAGCAGAAAAGGTTGTCAGTGGGAATGAAAAATGCCCCATCTTTGGTGTCAGTGGGAGGAATAACGCCCCATTGTTGGTAGGAATTGTGCCCCATCATTGATGTCATTGGGCCCCACTGTTTTTGTCATAGGGAGGAATTATGCTGTATCTTTGGTGTCATTGGGACAAATTGTGCCCCTTTGTTGGCATCATTGGGAGGAATTCTTCCCCTTCATTGATGTCAATAGGGGGAATTATGTTCCATTGTTGTATCAGTGGATGTAAATAGTGCCCCAAGTGCTGGATAAGCAAAGGGCCTGCATCTGCCCCCCCCCCCCCCCCCGGGCCGCAGTTTGGAGACCACTGACCTAAAGTGTTGATATGCTGCTAAAATGAATGACAGGTTTAGCAATGCTTATTGCTGCACTGGAATCTGTCTGCTATTACTGCTCCATAGTGTTTTAACAGAGACATCTGCTGGCCCTGACTGTGCTAGGTAATGAGCTACTGAGTCATCACTGAGAAAAACATATGTGGTTAGTTTGCAATGCTGATTGACAGGGTCTACAGTGGTCTCATCAGCACTGAAAATTTTGGACGAAAGCCACCAGTCTGTTGGTGCTTGTTATACATTCATTGCAAAGTTTGACGAAATATCACACCGTGTAGCAGAAATGTTTGGGTGAGAGGCTAGGAAAAGCTAGAGCATGGCCATAATGCCACGTCTTTCACAGAATTTAAAATTATTATCTTTTTTCTGTTGAATAATGTAATGAGCAATTTTA
The DNA here is from genome assembly GCF_042186555.1 of Aquarana catesbeiana. Classification (NCBI taxonomy): domain Eukaryota; kingdom Metazoa; phylum Chordata; class Amphibia; order Anura; family Ranidae; genus Aquarana; species Aquarana catesbeiana. The sequence continues at coordinate 95,680,701 of NC_133336.1, read as the reverse complement.
ATATCTCCTCTGCAGGGGAAATACATGAAACTCAGTCTCGATTTGTTGCAGACAAATCTGACATGAATCATGAATTTTATGGGTCTTCAGTTTTTTTTTACTTTGTGATACAGGAAAGGTACCTGCACTATTTTTACATGTATTTAAGGAAAAAAAAGACATGCGGGTAAAGATTTATGGGAAAAGTGTTTTCTTTATCGCATCGCAGATTTTACATATATGTAAGTAGAGCCCGGGATGCCTTGTGCGTGGCCATAGCGAGCAGGCGAGTCACCCTGCAAGTGGTACTGACTTCCAGGGAACACACACTTCTTAACCGAAATTGTACCCCCTGTGTGAGGATGATGACCGGAGACCAGACCCCTCCACCCTTCTGGCTGTGCGTGTTCAACCCCCTCACCCTCAATGGTATCCACACACTGGCCCCTCATTCCTTCCCAGGCTTGACAGCCAGGTTTACACAAACAATGTCTACTATGATAAGCCCCAGGTTTGGCTGTGGATCACATCCCTTGTGCAAACATTCACATGGAGGCCAAAGTTGATCAATAAACTTCTTTACTGTATAAAGTCAAGTGGCAGCATGACAAAACCAACTTAATACACAGCTGTTCTCAACAATGATAGAAGTAGTGTACTGTATAACTGTCCAACTAGGAGATGCTCACTCCTCAGCTTTGGCTGGAATAATTAGCCTGCATTCTCCATCTACTGCCTTCCATACTTCCTTCCTCCTGAAGGGGGGTGGTCAAGTCCTTACTGCCTCTTCCTCAGCTCTGATGTAGCGGAGCTTTACCTTATCTCCAGGAGTTCAGAAAAGGGCATCTCCATGGAGCCCTGCTCTCCCCCAGGAGGCGTTAGAGCAGGAGCACAGCAGCCTTCTCCTGTCCACTTGCTCTCTTAGGCCTCTCCCTCCTTCCCCTTCCCTCTTTGCTTACAAAGAGACTCCAGTGCTCAGACCACACGCCACACACTGCATCAAATTGGTCTGCAAGGCTGTCGTCCCAGAAGGAAGCCTCTTCTAAAGATGATGCACAAAAAAGCCAGCAAACAGTTTGCTGAAGACAAGCAGACTAAGGATATGGATTACTGGAACCATCTCCTGTAATCTGATGAGACCAAGATAAACTTATTTGGTTCAGATGGTGTCAAGCATGTGTGGCGGCAACCAGGTGAGGAGTACAAAGACAAGTGTGTCTTGCCTAAAGTCAAGCATGGTGGTGGGAGTGTCATGGTCTGGGGCTGCATAAGTGCTGCCGTCACTGGGGAGCTACAGTTAATTGAGGGAACCATGAATGCCAACATGTACTGTGTCATACTAAGGTACAGCATGATCTCCTCCCTTCGGAGACTGGGCTCACCTCCAAGACAACCACTGCCTTGCTAAAGAAGCTGAGGGTAAAGGTGATGGACTGGCCAAGCATGTCTCCAGACCTAAACCCTATCGAGCATCTGTGGGGCATCCTCAAACGGAAGGTGGAGGAGCGCAAGGTCTCTAACATCCACCAGCTCCGTGATGTCCTCATGGAGTGGAAGAGGATTCCAGTGGCAACCTGTGAAGCTCTGGTGAACTCCATGCACAAGAGGGTTAAGGCAGTGCTGGAAAATAATGGTGGCCACACAAAATATTGACACTTTGGGCCCAATTTGGACATTTTCACTTAGGGGTGTACTCACTTTGTTGCCAGAGGTTTAGACATCAATAGCTGTGTGTTGAGTTTTTTTGAGGGGACAGCACATTTACAGTTATACAAGCTATACACTCAGTACTTTACATTGTAGCAAAGTGTCATTTCTTCAGTGTTGTCACATGAAAAGATAAAATATTTACAAAAATGTGAGGGGTGTACTCACTTTTGTGAGATACTATATATATAGCCGGGTGCTAGGATAAAGTACTCTCTTTAACCACTTCAATATCAGGTACTTTCACCCCTTGCCCATGCCAATTTTCCGCTTTCACTGCTGTCGCACTTTAAATGACAATTATGTTGTCATGCAAGACTGTACTCATATGAAATTTTTATCATTTTTTTGAAACAGATAGAAACTTTCTTTTGGTGGTATTTATTCACCATTGGGATTTTTATTGTTTGCTAATCAAACGAAAAAAGACAGAAGATTTTGAAAAAAAAAAGTTTTCTTACTTTCTAATATAACATTTTGCAAATAAGTCATTTTTCTTCACTGATATGCACTGATGAGGCTGCACTGATGGGCACTGATGAAGCGACACTGATGAGGCTGCACTGATATATGGAACTGATGGGCACTGATAGGCGACACTAATGGGCACTGATAGGCTGCACTGATATACAGCACTGATAGGCAGCACTGATGGGCACTGATAGGTGGCACTGATGGGCACTGATAGGCGGCATTGATAGGCGGGACTGATAGGCGGCAGTGATAGGTGGCACTGATTGGCACTGATGGGCCACCCTGATCATCAGGACACTGATAATCAGTGCCCTGATTATCTGTGTAAATGTCCTCTGTCACACTTGCCAGTTACTGGCTCTTCTTATACTATGACATTGTGATTGGACACAGCTAATCACATGGTCAAGAGCCCCTCTGATTGGACCTTTACCAGGATCTGTGATCAGCTGTGTCCGAAGGACACAGCAATCACAGAGGGCACGGGGGCGTGGTTCTGGGAGGACATCCATGGACGCTCTCCCAGAGCAAGAGAGCCATGCTAGAGCTATCTTTCGGCTATAGCGTGGGTCTAAGGTGGTTAAAGAAACAAGGTCGAAAAGGGCTCTGTAAGGTGGTTAGTAGTACAAGTCTCAGTGTGAATTTTAATACAGCCTCTATAGGCACCTCATATTGCCCCCCATCCAATTGGTTATGATTGATTAGCAAGAAGGAAATGTTGACAAACAAAGGAGGTTGAGAAATATATATAATTTTGGTACATGACACATGACACCACTGCAGAAAGGAAACTACAACTCCCAGGGGGAAGAGGGAAGCATTGAGGTGGAAAACCTCTAAAAAATTCTAGGTCTTAATGATCAGACCAGAAAGGAGGAAGGATGCAGGCTTTTGAGCACTGAGCCTGGTAGATTTGCCTGTCCTGCAGGGGCACAAACCAATGAGTGGCCGGGATCAGTAATCTGATACTCAATATAGGAGCTTTGGTGGCCCTCAGGCAAGCTACAGGATCCAAGTGAAGCTGTTAGTCTCACCCGTGGCCATCATTACCTCAGAGAGAGGACTGTAGGCATCTTTAACAGTCAGCAATATCTCAGAGAAACTTTTAGTTTCCACCCGCAGCCACCATTACCTCAGGGAGAGAACGGCAGCCATCTGAGAGAGGGTTGTCAAACCCACTTTACACAAGTTACAGAAACAAACAGATATTGCTATATCACTATGTATATGTATATATTCTAGGCCATCTAATAGAAATAAAATTCATCCTACTCTCTCCTCATATTGGAGCATGTTTCAAATTATCTTCACATATCAGTGTTTCCATTCTTTTCTAAAGTATAACCTTACAAACACCTCTGGAAGGACCTAGGAAGGACCTAACCAAGATTCACCATTTGTGCAGCGCCTATGAAGGGCACCAAGCTAGCAAAAACAAAAAAGAAAAGAAAAAATGCATTTTGGGAACAATCACCTCTTATCTTAATTATTAGCACTTGTTTAATTATTTATTTTGTTAAAGATATCCCTGAGCCACCGAGGTAGCTTAGCTAAAAAGACATTTTTTTACATTGTTTTAGCTACTTTAGCTGTTTGGACTCTGGTAGTCCTGTTACAGGTCAAGTTATAAATGTGGTGGAATCTGGGCCCATTCACTTTTAGTACAGGAAAATCTCCAGTCTGTTTTGTGACTGCATTGCATAGTAGTGAATTATTAGAACGTTGTGATTATAGTTGTCTTTTTTTACTCACTTACCTTCAATATACTCAAGGTCATTTTAAACCGTTGTAGTTGAAATGACCTTACACCCTGGTGTAAGGGGTGTGTCAAAGTGGTCGAGGTATTACAACACTCAATTTGGTAAAAGCAGGATAACTCCAGAGAAATTACCAAACTAGTGGATTCTGTGAGTGTGGCACTCATGGGTCTTGCATCAGAGATAAATCAAAAGAACATTTCAATGGAGTTTTACAAATTAGAAATAAATATTATGCGATGCATACTAGCACATTATGACATTACCTTGCAGGTTTAAAAAAAAAAAAAATCCATCGGTTTACTATCGCTTTAATATAAATTACCAAATGTAGAATCAAATGTACATATAAACAACAAAGGTCATAAATTACACAATCATCATAAATCGTGTGCAGAAAAAATTTGGAAAACATGAAAACAATCCCATTTATCATCCAATTAGGTTCTAAGTAAAAAAAAGTGCGAACAGTTGCATGTTTTATCCAATTAGATTGTACAGTAAGTGTCCAGAGGAAAATTTGAAAAGACTCCCACATATTATCCAATTATGGTTTAAGTAAAAAAATATGAGAACAATTCCATATATCATCTAATTCGATAATAAGTGTCCAAGTGCCCTCCTGATGTGGTGGATGGCTTAAAATAACCAAGGTGGTCAAAAGCACTTTAATCACATGGGCAACAGATCAGCATCACCCAGGTCACCTCTCCATGTTACGCAGCTCTTGCATAAAAAAGCTCAAAGAAATATATTCATAGAAGATCCAATAGCGTAATATTGGCAGTGACCGTTTAATAAAAGAATAATGTAAATGTGTGTAAATGTGAGTAATGCTCACAATGCGCAAGCGCTATTCACAGCACGTATACACACTGTGCAGATCTGTCAGCTCAGCAAGATTATGCCTGGCCCCTGCCAGCATGGTGTTGTCACACTGGTCCGCCCACCTCACGTGTATCGTCCCAGGTGGGAGGGACCTATGTGTCTTCTTGCTTATTTTAGGATCCTCAGCTCTCCCAGGACCAGGATTAAATCAAAAGGTCTGTGACATCATACTCACTAAAGTAAGCCAAGTTGTAGGATAATGTGAAAAAAGAAAACTAAAGCGCTGATGTGGATTCTCTATAAAATAACAAAACACCAGAAAAAAACAAAACACCAGAAAAAATGTGTGAGCTGCAACCAACCAATTAGTGCTGTGACACCGTTGCTACAAATCAATATAAAATATGATGGTGCGCTTATCAAACTCTCCCCATCTGTTGGAGTGGTGCTTGTATACAAAATGCTAAACCATAAAAAATATCCTGACATCACGATCAGTAAAGTGACGCCAAAAATTGCGTGCAAGGACCAGAGTTCGTCGCTACTGGACCCATCCATTTATTGCGCAGCGCATGTCAGTAGGATATTTTACCAACATGTACGTACAGCTGCGTATCTACCCCGATACATTTTTAAAATTTTGTCCATTGCCTCATTTGACATTATACTAGAGAAAGTTCGGCCCAGTCTGACACGCTTGGACACGAACATGAGGAAGAGTGTGCCACCAGAGGAACGACTGTTGGTGACTATCAAATTTCATGAAACTATGTTTGATCACGTCGGTGGTCAGGCTCAATGGTGGGGTCATCTTTTTCAGGTCTAACAACATATGGGTCAAATTACAATTATACTTTGTAAAACAACATTGCTAGTGGTGTATTGGATTGGATCAAGGGCTATATATGGTTTATGAATCATTGCAAGTAATTACCAGTTTTTAAATTTTTTTTTTATGTTTTCTCATCGTTTTCCATGATTTTTTCCACGAAAACGCGGCTAAATGCCGGTAGCCGCATTTGGCATCTGAAACGTGGAAATCTTCGGTGTCTGAACAAATTTTTTTGCCTTCAAAGAAAGGCTGTTAAACGCAACTGCCTAAAAATGACTGAAAACAAAATTGTGTACATGGTCACATAAGATACTGTAACATTGAATGAGTTCAGGGGCAGTTGAAAAAAGCATCCAACTGCCTCTGAACGTGCGTTTAGCAGCAGCAGTGTACATGGGGCCTAACAGTGTTTTTTTAAAGGGTGGGGGTATAAAAGTTAAGTGACCTTGTATCTTTATGCAATTATTTTTCATGTCTAAAGCCCTGTACACACGATCGGATTTTCGGACGGGAAATGTTGGATGTGAGGTTGTTGGCGGTAAATCCGACCGTGTGTATGCTCCATCGGACAATTGTTGTCGGACTTTCCGCCAACAAATGTTAGCTAGCATGCTCTCAAATTTTCCGCCAACAAATGTCTGTTGTCGGACTTTCCGATCGTGTGTACACAAGTCCAAAGTACAAACAAGCATGCTCGGAAGCAGAAGCGGATGGTCTTGTAAACTAGCATTCATAATGGAGAATTAACATTCGTGACGTGGCAAATTATGAAATCTCTAAATGCAGCGCACAATTCTCTTCTTCTTTAATGGGATAATAATGAAGCTGCTTTGCTGGTGATACTGATGGAGTTATTGCAAACTATTTTTCAATGGCTTTTTTTTTCTAGTGATATCAAGAATAATATAATTATGTTTTTTTTTTTTTTTTTTAAATTTGTGTAAGTTACCACAACACCATTATCCCGTAGTTTTTAAGAACAAAGATACAACTAGAGAGGAGGTGGAATCCTTATGGGTAGAGCTCCAAAGGGATGAAGCTAAGGGGAAGCTAAGGGGAAAATAATACTGGGAGTATGCTATAGGCCCCCTAACCTGAGGGAGGAAGTGGAGACGGATCTCCTATCACAAATTGGATTAGCAGCAAGGATGGGAAGTGTTATCATAATGGGGGATTTTAATTATCCAGACATTGACTGGGCGGAGGGAACCACGCATTCATTTAAGGCTCGCCAGTTCCTTAATGTCTTGCAGGACAATTTTATGGGTCAGATGGTAGACGCACCAACTAGAAATAAAACATTACTGGATCTACTGATTACCAACAATACAGACCTGATCACGGATGTGAAAATACGGGACAATTTAGGTAACAGCGATCACAGGTCAATTAGTTTCAGTATAAATCACACAAATAGGAAACATAAAGGGAACACAAAGACACTGAATTTCAAAAGAGCCAACTTCCCTAAACTACAAACCTTGCTAAAAGGCATAAATTGGGATAAAATATTAGGAACAAAGAATACGGAGGAGAGATGGGTTTGCTTTAAGAGCATATTAAATAAGGGCATTAGCTAATGTATCCCATTGGGTAATAAATTTAAAAGAGCGAACAAAAATCCTGGATGGCTTAACTCCAATGTAAAAATGCATATAAAAGCAAAGGAGAAGGCCTTCAAAAAATACAAGGTTGAGGGTTCATCCTCAGCATTCAGACTTTATAAAGAATGCAACAAGAAATGTAAGGGTGCAATTAGGACGGGTAAGATAGAACATGAAAGACACATAGCGGAGGAGAGCAAAAAAAATCCCAAGAAATTCTTTAAGTATGTAAACAGTAAAAAAGGGAGGACAGACCATATTGGCCCCATAAAGAATGAGGAAGGACATCTGGTTACAAAGGATGGGGAGATGGCGAAGGTATTGAATTTATTCTTCTCCTCAGTCTTCACGAGTGAATCGGGGGGCTTCAGTAACCAAAACTGCAGTGTTTATCCTCATGACACAACACAGGAAGCACCTCCATGGTTAACAGAGGACAGAATTAAAATTAGACTTGAGAAACTTAACATTAATAAATCCCCGGGACCAGATGGCTTGCATCCGAGGGTACTTAGGGAACTCAGTCAAGTGGTTGCTAATTTTTACAGACAGTCTACTGACTGGAATGGTACCAGCTGATTGGAGAAAAGCCAATGTAGCACCAATATTTAAAAGGGCCCAAAATACATCCCTGGGAATTACAGACCAGTTAGCCTAACATCAATAGTATGTAAACTCTTGGAGGGGATGATAAGGGACTATATACAAGATTTTAGTAATAAGAACGATATCATTAGCAGTAATCAGCATGGATTCATGAAGAATCGTTCTTGCCAAACCAATCTATTAACCTTCTATGAGGAGGTGAGTTGCCATCTAGATAAAGGAAGGCCTGTAGACGTGGTGTATCTGGATTTTGCAAAAGCATTTGACACAGTTCCCCATAAACGTTTACTGTACAAAATAAGGTCCGTTGGCATGGACCATAGGGTGAGTACATGGATTGAAAACTGGCTACAAGGGCGAGTTCAGAGGGTGGTGATAAATGGGGAGTACTCAGAATGGTCAGGGGTGGGTAGTGGGGTTCCCCAGGGTTCTGTGCGGGGACCAATCCTATTTAATTTGTTTATAAACGACCTGGAGGATGGGATAAACAGTTCAATCTCTGTATTTGCAGACGATACTAAGCTAAGCAGGGCAATAACTTCTCAGCAGGATGTGGAAACCTTGCAAAAAGACCTGAACAAATTAATGGGGTGGGCGACTACATGGCAAATGAGGTTCAATGTAGAAAAATGTAAAATAATGCATTTGGGTGGCAAAAATATGAATGCAATCTATACACTGGGGGGAGAACCTCTGGGGGAATCTAGGATGGAAAAGGACCTGGGGGTCCTAGTAGATGATAGGCTCAGCAATGGCATCGAATGCCAAGCTGCTGCTAATAAAGCAAACAGAATATTGGCATGCATTAAAAGGGGGATCAACGCAAGAGATAAAACGATAATTCTCCCACTCTACAAGGCTCTGGTCCGGCCGCACCTGGAGTATGCCGTCCAGTTCTGGGCACCAGTCCTCAGGAAGGATGTACTGGAAATGGAGCGAGTACAAAGAAGGGCAACAAAGCTAATAAAGGGTCTGGAGGATCTTAGTTATGAGGAAAGGTTGCAAGCACTGAACTTATTCTCTCTGGAGAAGAGACGCTTGAGAGGGGATATGATTTCAATTTACAAATACTGTACTGGTGACCCCACAAAAGGGATAAAACTTTTTCGCAGAAGAGAGTTTAATAAGACTCGTGGCCACTCATTACAATTAGAAGAAAAGAGGTTTAACCTTAAACTACGTAGAGGGTTCTTTACTGTAAGAGCGGCAAGGATGTGGAATTCCCTTCCACAGGTGGTGGTCTCAGTGGGGAGCATTGATAGCTTCAAGAAACTATTAGATAATCACCTGAATGACCGCAACATACAGGGATATACAATGTAATACTGACACATAATCACACACATAGGTTGGACTTGATGGACTTGTGTCTCTTTTCAACCTCACCTACTATGTAACTATGTAACTATGTTGGTGTCCCTTGTCAATTTTACATTGTATTTTTTAAAATGTAACTGTCTACTCCCAAAATGTCATTTGAAGTAAGACACATAGCCAAGTATTATTCTCCACAATTTTTTTTATTGTGCATTAAAAAAATAAAACAAATAAAATTAGACTTGCTATCTGCCAATAGAACTTAACCAAAAAGTGCATTCTATGCATCCAAAAATATAGAAAATATACCAAATCAAATCACTATTCAACCAAAAAAATTATGTCAAAGCAATAATTCCAAGGCCAATAATAAATAACATGTTATCTCCTCCGAACATGGCTAGTTAACGAACGGCCGTTCAGAAACAAACGGAAAAGCACAAATCACTCACCAAACTTCTACTAACACGAACTTAGCAGAAGGAGCCCAAAGTGTGACGCTAAAGAGCTGAAAAACCTTGTAGTACGTCTAGTACATCACTACGTTCGTAATTGTTGGCCAACATTTGTGTGACCATGTGTATGCAAGACAAGTTTCGAACAAAATTCCACGGTTTTGTTGTCGGAAAGTCCGATCGTGTGTACGAGGCATAACAGTTCATTATTATGAACAAAAGATAATATGCAAGAAAACAACAATTTCAACATGGCAGATGTATGGACAACATGCCTATTTTAGGATAAATAAGTATTCTTTAAAGTTTGAATTAGAACACATTAAGTTAATCAATGAAATGGCATCATATATATTGTAGCTTTCCAGCCTGTATTAAAGCCCTATTTCCCTCCGCCACCCACTGCTGTTCCTGGGTTCTCCTGTCCTATCAGGGAGCCCGGGATAGCTGCAAGTGGTCATGCTCAGGCCAGCTGCAGACAGTGGACAGGGAGGAACATTCATTCCTCCACTTACTCTGTGACAAATGTGTATTGCGTCACTTCCGGTTTCAGTTCTTTGTTTAAAAGCTGGTACCGGTCAGTGAGCCAGCCGAACAAACCATCTCAGTTTGATTGGCTGTTTTGGAGGGCAGAAGAGAGATCAAGGGTCTAAAAGACCCCAGATCTCTCCATAAAGAGGACCTGCCACTGCCCCAGCTATCACAAGGGATGTTGTTTAGCCCTTGTGATAGCAATAAAGTTAAATAAAAAAATTAAAGTGTAAAAAAAAAAAAAGTAACATAAATGATTTAAAAAACATTTAAATCACCCCCGTCCCCCTTTAACATGTATGTAAGAAATGTGAAAAGTGGCCTGGGCAGCAAATGTTTCCACTTCGCTTCTCAGTGCGGTACAAGAAGAATTAAGAATAAAGAATTTGACTGTTTGCTCTCAGCTACAGTTCTCTTTTATACACTGGTAAATCAAAGTCATAGACAGCAAAGAGCTTTGTTTAAATCATGCGCAGAGCAATGATAGAGTGCAGTACAGGATAGCAGCCAATTGGAAATTCTTATATAAATCAAGTTATCTTTTTGGTTGCTTCAGGTTAGTACACTTTGCACAGGCGGGGCATGACTTTTTGCACTGCATATTCTGAAAGCCAAACGTTGAACGCAGCGCTGTTATTGCACCCAGAGACATCTAGATGGCACTGTGGAACTAACAAGTCATCATGCTGCATAGCCAGTACTACGTTCATAGGCACATTATAGTTCCAGTTAGTGATAAATTGCATGTAACAAAATGGGTAAAATGTGCCAAAAATGCAAAAAAAAGTACACTGCACCTAAAACACACTACATCTCTCACGCAGAGATGTGACTGTAGCCTTAGGGCTCATTTACACCATAAGCAGTCAAAGAAGTTTTTAAACTCAGTATGAACACATCTTCAAGAAAAATGAATGCATTTCAACAAGCCCAGTTTACACTATTGTGGTGCATTTAAAAATGACAACATACTGCATTTTTTCTCACTGGAAAGCACTGCAAGCTCATTTCAATGCAAAAAATGCAAAAAAACACACCACAAAAGTCCCACAATTGCATTACAATCACATGTAAATTTGCATATGGAACCACATACTAAACACGGTGTAAACTATCCCTTAGGTGGCTGCTGCTCCTTTCTAGTCCATCACTAATGGTTAGTGCTGTCATGTATGGGAGCTTGCTTAGCTGTGTGCAAGTTATGACTTTCAGAGATTTGAAACCTACGTAGTGATTTTTTGGGACTCTGGTGGTAGGTTTATGTCTGTCCCGGCCGGGAGGGTAGGAGTTAATGCCTTTCCTTGTTCTTTGTTTTTTTTGATGGGTTCTTTTCTGGGTCTGGCCAACTAATCCTGTGATATACAATATTTAAATATGGGACAGTGGTCCAGTGCGAGGAGCCCCCGAGAAGCCTGCAATAGGTATGGAGAGCTTGCTCGCTTGCAAGTGTAGAGCCAGAGTGGTCTGTAGGGCTGCCACCTTTACGGTATTGAGCCGGACAGTCCGAGTTTTGACACTTATGCCCAGGTTTCAGTCCATGTGAAACCCAGATTGAACATACCTCCAGTCCCAGCCCTCAGGTAAATCTGTTCGGGGGATGAAGCCAGTGCTGGTCAATGAGGACTCCTGTCGGCTACATAGCACTTGTCTGTGGTCTCTGCCTCCCCCGCCCGGCGCCCCCCCCCCCTCACCAGCCTCAGTGATCTCCTTTGAAGTCATTGGTTGCTAAGACTACCTGTGTCCTAGCAAACTCAGGGAGATACTTCCTGTTTACAATAGTATTAATAAGCAGGCCATGGCGTCTTCAACGGCATGACGTCCGGTCACATGACCTGATTCTCGTATTTCCAGCTAACTGCTGGAACGCATAGAGGGGAGGAAGACACCGCACTCAGAACCAAACCTCCTTTTGAAACCGTTACTGAGAAACATACTCGGTCACAAAATACCCTCATGTGACCCGCTCTAAGGGATGGTACCAGAGCCTTTGCAGAAAAAAACTGGCAAACGGGTACAATACAAGACCACCATGCTGATAAAAGTTACTATAAATTACCAAACAATATAAATCGGTAATAACCATATGAAGAAAATAAAAAATGTAAACTATAAAAATCATTGCTGAGTTTAAAAAGATGACATTTCTGCAGCCAAAAATTTTAATTTGGCGGGGGTGCGACCGTGAAACTATTTAAAATGTTTGGAGACATTATGTGTGACGAGACCTTTTTTAATATTTGTAATGTGTTCTCCAATGCTAATATGTAGAGGTCTGGATGTTCTCCCTACATATTGGAGGCCACATTGACACTCCATAATGTACACTACCCCTGATGTAGAACATGTGATGAAATCTTTGATTTGATAGACCTTCTTCGTTGCCGTGACCACAAATTCTTTTTGTTTTTTGGCATTGCCCTTTACATGTTTACATGGTGGACACAGGCATAGAAGCCTGTCAGTACATTACATATCCTATTCTTGAATGGGACAGGTGGGTCCCAGGGGCCAATTTATCCCTTAAGGATGGTGCCTTCTTATAAATAAACTGGGGATGTTCTGAAAGTACTGGACCAAGTACTCTGTCTTGTTTGAGGATGGGCCAATATTTTCGAACAATCCTTTCAAATTTTTTTATATTGGACGTTGAAATATAAGATCATTTTAATATTCCCAGATACATCCTGTTTAGCCTAAGGACTATTGGACACCAGAGTCATTCTAACCAACGGCCGGACATTCTCAATATCTCTATCGATACCAGATTTGGGCTGACAAAACCTGTGATTGTACAAGGTAATCACTTTCATATGTGCAATTACGCCTAATGCGTACAAATTGTCCCTTCGGAATGTTGCACAACCACTGGGTGTGGTGGCAACTTCCTAGGGGAATGAACGCATTGCGATCAGTAGGTTTAAAGTGATTCATCAGCTTTAACTGATTGCCCTCCATAGAGATGTCCAAATCAAGAAAAACTATCCGATCATTGCTCACATTCCAGGATAGGACAATATTTCTATTGTTCCTGTCTAATTTCTGCATGAATAGATCAAGAATTGACCTGTCACCTTTCCAGATCATGATGATGTCGTCTATGTACCTCTGGTAACAGACAAGTTCTGGGGGTGTGTTTTTAAAGATGACATCTTCCTCCCAGTGTGCCATGAATAAGTTGGCAACACTGGGAGCAAAATGAGCCCCCATCGCTACACCCCTAGTTTGAAGTCTTCAAACAGTCTAAGACAAAATTCTTATGTCTTCTAGTCAAGTCTGATGTTCTGAATGCCACTGTACAGAGGTCAAGGCATCCTCATGACTGAAGATTATCAAATCCGCCGTTATCAAAAAACAGGGAGACGAAAGGGGAAGAGATTCGAGGATCTGAATAATGTGTTTAGTGTCCTTTAAAAAGGAACGAGTTCTCGTGACCATAGTTTGAAGGAAAAAGTTGATATACTGGCCCAGTCCCATTGACTATTGGCCGGCCTGGTGGATTAATACTGTTCTTGTGGATTTTTGGCAAAAAGTATATTATTGGAGTACGGCAAAATGATGGATCAAGATATAATGCTTCTTTAGTATTAAGAACTCCTATATGTTTCCCTCTTTCTATAAGTTAGTGCAACTCCTCTTTGAACTGAAACATAGGGTCCTTGGTGAGCATTACATACGTATTATAGTCACTAAGCATGTTCTCTATTTCGTTGTTGTAATATGCTTTGCTAAGAACAACCAGGCCTCCACCTTTGTCCGCCGGACGTATCACTAAATCTTTACGCTCCATCAATGATTTTATACCCTTTTTTATGTGTGCTGGATCATTCACCTTCTGGATCTTAAGTGATTCAAGATCTTTTCTAACCATGTTTTTAAAAACATCAACGTGTTTTGTATCGATGTTAGGGGGATTAAAAACAGATTTGTTATGATGGGTGGAGTGTAAACCCAATGGTTTAATTGTATTGGATTCAGTTCGAATTGTAGTGTTAGAAAGATAGTATTTCTTAATGTTCAAATTCTTGATAAATTTTTGCAGGCTAATGTATTTCTGAAATTTATTTAAATTACGGGTAGGAGCATATTTAAGCCCTCTATCTAAAACCTTAATTTCGTCCTCATTCAGGGACGAACCACTAAGGTTGTAGATGCCCGCTCCTAATGGGGTTTGACTCTTTTGAGTTCACCTGCCTCCTCTCCTTCCTCTCTGATTTTTCTTTTTCTTAATGATCCATTGTCTGTATTGGTAGGGGGGGGCTACATCCAATCCCCCTCCTTGGTTGGGTGGGATAAATGGAGCTCCCCTCCCTGACCCCCTTGAGGTCCTGTAAAAATCCAATCCCCTTTGGGGTCCAGAATTGTGCAATGGTGCAAAGCGATTCTGAATGGGTATTGGATTCCCATGTGGTTGGGAGACCCTACCTCTATTATAAAGGATATTGTTAGGTTTAGGTACATTCTGGTATTTATTCAATTGATAACCAGAACTTAAACCTCCACTGTTATAGGCCCCATTCGGATCCCCTCCTGGGTAGTGGTCGTCATGATAATGATTGGGACCCTTATGTGATTCATTATGAATATATGGGGGATTCCATGGGTATTGTCTATACAGGCACTCACAAGAATCTCCCTTTCGGCCCCGACCTTTTTTATTTTTGCCTCTCTTGTTGTATGCGATCTTATATTACTATTAGGGGTGTCCCAACATTAGTATAATCAAAATGGTCATTGAAACCCAACTCCTCCCTAGGGGTAGGTAGGGGTGTGTTGGAAAGTTCTAAGGTGGAAGGGCCTGGATGTAGTTGGACCACAGTTACATCCACAGGTTTTGTTTGCCATTTGTACACATTCCCTTTCCCAAAGTCCTCTAAATCTCTGATGTATTTTTTCTTCTTTTTATTTTGTGTCTCAAAATCCCATTTAACAAGCTTGTTTTTTAACTCAGCTGATAATCTAAGAAATTCCTCAGATTCCTTATGAGACTCAATAGAACTCTTGAGTTCTATAATCTGAGTTTCTAGCTGGGTCATATTTCTTCGTTTCTGTGACAACAAAAAATCAACTAATTCCAGGCCTTTACTGGTGAAAAAATCCCCCCATTCCTTCATGGAATCATCATCCATAAGGCCGTCGTTGGGAGGTACTTCCCACCTACGCCTAGGGATCAGTTTTGCAGTCAAATATTGTTCATATGAGACAATGTCCCACCATGTTTTGACTTTTTTCTCAAATAAGTGTCCTAATTTCCTGAAACCTAGGGCCAATTCATTTGCTTCTCCAGAATTTTGATTTTTTGAAAAAATCTCTCCCAAGGTAATCTCTCTTTTTTCTAGATATTGAAATATCTCCATTGTAGATGCTGCTAGGCTGTGATATATTGTAAAAATCAGTATAGAAAATGGGGATACAGTCAGCGCAAAAACATTAACCTATCAAAAATTGCAAGCAGCTGAACACTAAAGGTAAATATATAAACCCTTTGCAAGTACAAAAATAAAATAAAATGACAGTGCAGCGCTAAAGTAACAACCAGCAGACTAAAAAAGATTTATACATAGCATAAATGCATGAAAAGTCCCCTATTTTAAAGAGAAGAAATGGAAAATGTTGAGTTGATAGAAAGGATTCTCCTCTGCGGTGATGAGGGTGCTTCATACAGGTTCAAAAAGTGCAACTCAATCCGTGATACCACCACCTGCTAGCCAAACTGCTCACCTTGGACTATGGACCCCTGAACTAACATTTGGGTCAAACAGGCATTCACCACTTGATTTGGCTATAAATGGAATCTTGGGTAAGTAGACAAGCACACCCCTTGAGAAACTGCACTCAGTTGCTTTAAATTCTCATCTGTAATAACATGAAATATAAAGGATAATATAGTGCACACTGTATGGCTAAAAAACTTCCTTTATTAAAAGACAGGTACTCACATATGAAGCACTAAACCCTAGTGCTGGGATCAATGATGTAATGTAACATCAAGATTTGACATCGGTGGATCAGGTGGCTGCAGTGACGTCTCAGGGTACTCCCACACGCGTATCGTCCAAATCAGGACTTCCTCAGCGGTAGTAGAGTCACATATGTCTGATTGCTATATATTGTATGCCCTTTATCGCTTTCACCTGTGTGGCAGACCCAAAAGGAAACCGTCCAATCAGAACAGACCGCTCCGAGGTCAAGGGAAAAGCTTCCTGTATGTGTTCTTAAGTTACCATAGTGATCGTGACGTCATCGACGGCATGACGCCCGATCACATGACCTTAAACTCAGGGAGATACTTCCTGTTTACAATAGTATTAATAAGCTGGCCATGGCGTCTTCAACGGCATGACGCCCGGTCACATGACCTGATTCTCGTATTTCCAGCTAACTGCTGGAACGCATAGGGGGGAGGAAGACTCCGCCCTCAGAGCCAACCCTCCTTTTGAAACCGTTACTGAGAAACATACTCAGCCACAAAATAACCTTATGTGACTCGCTCTAAGGGATGGTACCAGAGCCTTTTCAGAAAAAAACTGGCAAACGGGTACAATACAAGACCACCAGCAGGCCCACTGATTAAAAGGTTAATGTAAAATGCTGATAAAAGTTACTATAAATTACCAAACAATATAAATCGGTAATAAATGGTTATTACCATATGAAGAAAATAAAAAATGCAAACTATAAAAATCATTGCTAAGTTTAAAAAGACGACATTACTGCAGCCACCTTTAACAATGTTAAAGAAGTGTAATCACCATTTGATCATGTAACAAATATAACACTAAGTGAGACCAAAAACATTTTCATTAATTTTAAAATTTCTTTTAAAGAAGACCAATATATCTTAAAATAAAAAAAAAAAATCTTACAAAGAATAGGTATTAATGATCAGAAATGAAACAATTTAAATCGAACTCGACATTGAGCCCCATAGGTACCCCCACCCGGGTTTCATAAACCTAGAAGGACTCTCGGCGGGTCAATTGTCGAATATAGTCCCCCCCTCCAGTGTGGGGTCACTTTTTTGACCCCCCCAAAATTTGAATGTCTCTCATCTAACTGACTACTGATCTAATGGTTGGTGACCCCTCAGCACCCCTCCCCTACAGACCCCCCATTATATCAGATTCACCTTATATCAGCAAATCTACCCCCTCCTTACAGACCCCCATTAGATCAGAGTCCCTTTATATTAGCAACCCCCCCCCCCAATTATATCAGAGTCCCCTTATATCAAAGGTTGGTCTCTAAGAGCATGGGTCGCTGATATAAGGGGACTCTGATCAAAAAAAAAAAAAAAAATTAACAGTAAAACTAAAAACTCAGTAAATAAACTCACTGTTGGGTTACTAGCACTGATACAGTATGTGTTCGCACACCTCAAAAAAACTAAAAATCAGACAATGCAGCACAACCTCCCCCCACCAATTCTATTAATTCATATGTGAAAAAATAATTGTGAATGTAGGTGGAAACCCCCAAGGGTAATCCAAATATTAATACACTCCAATTTTATTCAAACATATATACTGTGCAATCTTAAAACACATAATATTATATGGATAGTGGTGGAAACCTCCAGTCCATTCCAAAATGTGTGCTGATATCCAACTTATAAAGTCCTTTTGAGTTGTATAAGCTGAATATTAGCAGAACACATTTTGGAAGGAAAATTCTCACAGGCTTTTCTTTGGCCCTTTGGGACTTATTCAGTTACGTATTTGTGACCACATTTTGTCAAATTTGCTGCCTTCATATTGTAACAATTGACTGTATGTTGCCTGTGTATTGTGAGGGGGGGGGGGGGGGCTTAATAGGGTATGGTTTAGTAACACCTGAGCCTACTTTCCTCTAAATCAACAGTGCAGGCCCAGGTGTGCACTGCAGGTCACCATCAGAATCAAGGACATGGCGGTAAATAATCCATATCCTTACCTCTCGAAAGGAGGTCTTCATAAGCCAAGAGGGGAGAGACTGGGAAGACCACGTAATATAAGCATGTGACATCATCAATAACCCCAGACACAACGAGGAGCAGATATACTCTACTCCTTCTCCAGGCCAATCACAGAAATATTGCTAAGATGGATTACACTGCAGCCACTTGGGCAGGGGAGGCAATTATTAAAGCTGGAAATAAAATGGGAAACATTCTTTTAACAGGGTACAAAATCGGGGACATTTTTTTTCCAAGGACAGCCCCTATAATCGGGGACCGTCCCAGGGACGTCTTGTAACTCTATTCTACATGTGCTGCAATGCCCAGATGTGTAGTGGGTCTTATCATTTTCCATTGCCAGTTGGAGGCCAGCAAGGCCTGCCAGGCTCACTGACATTAAGGTCTATGACTATCTGCTTTATGCCTCCTTCTTTTGCTCCAGATAGATTTTCCCCTAAAAAATGTGCTCACTCACTGCCATTATCAGACCAAAATTGCAAACTAGATGTCCCTGGAAACATTTGTATCTCTCTTTTAATGTGTAGCTTTCTTTCTTTGGGGATATGTGGCACTCTCCCTTCTTTGATAACAATGATAAAACATACCAGATGCCAACAGTTTAACCTCAAATGTTCAAGTTAGGGGCTTGTTCACACCACAATGCACATGAAAATTAACAGTAAACAGTACACATGCGCATTGACATGCATGTTTTATTTAACTTCTTTTTTTTTTAACTGTTTATTGTGGATATGACACATATACAGAATACACACAAAAAGAATAATCAATTATTAGACATCAAAATGTGACGGCATGTACCTTGCAATAATAAACAATCAGAATAAAAAAAAATGTGCAAACAAGCTTCTGTCTCCTATATCTTCACCAACATTTTCATTACCGGAAGAGCAATAACAGCGTGCAAACACATAAGACTGATACCTTAATTAATATATTAATACCCTGGACAAGCCTGGATCTTTGATAGAGTTCTGAGTTCTTATAGGTGAGAGTGGATGTACTTCATCTCTCCAATATTTTCCAATGCTTATAGGAACAATTTCTAGTACCGTGTAGCACCCTCTAGTGTGTGCTAGAAGTTAGTGCAGGTAAATTTACTGGCTCATGGTAAAAAGTAGTCTTTTGAATCTGTGTCAGGAGTTTACTAAAGTTCAGGGCTGGGTAACTCATCCTGGCAGCTCTCTGGTGCCTCCTCCTGGTCTAGAAGGTTGGAGAATCTTCTAGAACTAAAGGGTGGAGGTCAGAAGCTGCCTTAAATATTTATGCAGCCTTGGCCAATCCCCAGGGTACAGTAGGCTGGCAGGGAACTGAGACCACTTCATAAATAGACATGGGCCATGCCAGTAGGGCAGTCAGGTGGAAGATGGAGATGCAGTGTTGAGGAGGCTGTCAGTGGCCCTCAGGGGCACCCCCTAGTCTTGTGGGTGTCCTGCCTTGGGCTTGGGTACTGGAAGGTATCTGCTAAAACACACGGGAGCCCCCCGGGGGCATGCATAAGCTGCTTGTTCTGAAGGATGTCATATGACATCCAGTCAGATCAAGTAAACCACTGCCTGGCCATCGTTTTGCTCTAGGCCGGGCGGGAAGTGGTAAACAAAAGTTTAAAACCTATATTCCGAGTCATCCTAGGCTACTGGAATGCATAGAAACCTTTGTGTAGCAGAATACAAAAAGTAAAAACTAGACAGGGACTCATTGCTATAGATAAAAATAGTATAATGTATACCTCTGTGTAACGAGATGCAAAAAGTAAAAACCTCCATCAGAGAACTCCTTTCATATCAGATCCTCTCTTCCACATCAGATCCCCTTCTCCACATCTGGGTAGCAGTGACCATAACATGATTTCAGTTAAAGTGCTTGTAAAGCTTCTCTTATACTTACCTCCTCTGTGCAAGGGTTTTGCACAGAGTGGCCCGATCCTCCTTTTCTGGGCTCCCACTGCGGCCCTCCTGGCTCCTTCCCTTCTCGAGTGCCCCCACGGAAAGCCGCTTTCTATAGGGGCACTCGTGTGGGCACGCTCTCCAGAGTCCTGCTGCTGCATCCATTGACACAAACAGCAGGACTTGACCCCGCCCCTGGCTCCCGTATCACTGGATTTGATTGACAGCAGTGGGAGCCAATGGCTCCTGCTGCTATCAATCTATCCAATGGGGACCCGAGACAGCGGCTGGAGCTGCTGTGCTCATTTCAGTCACTGGAACGATCAGGTAAGAAAAGAGGGGGGGGGGTCCTGGGGGGTGGGGGGGTGATACATCACAAAAGGTTTTTCACCTTAATGCATAGAATGCATTGGGGTGAAAAACTGTGAGGGTTTACAACCCTTTAATGTTAGCTGTAAGCAGCAAACACATAACGGAAATATAAAAACACCTAACTTTAAAGAGAGCAAATTTTCCAAGGATGAGGGCTGCTCACCAAGACTAAGACTGGGAGGGAATATTGGCATTGAACACAGAACAGAAATGGGAATTCTTCAAAGAGACTGTGTCATGAACAGGTGTGACCAGAACCGTGTGATCTGCGACAGAGGACACCCCAACGTATATAAGTGAAAATATAATAATTTATTAAAGAAAGTGAGTAATATAATACAACCAATATGACACAGTGCAATAACCAACCACAGACAGAGACCCACAAATAACAACAGATAGATAAGTGCAATAAATGGGAAATACCAGGTTCATAAACAATAGCCAGGCCAGGGTCATACACAGCAGATCAGCAGATGGACAAGGGATGTTCCAGAGACGTAAACGTAAGCCAGGCCAAGGTCATACACAGGGAGATCAGCAGATGGGGGAAGGAACGCAGGACAGGGAGAGGATGGATGGGTCAGACTGCAGGCAGGGATACAAGGTAACAGATGGGACAGGATAGGGTCTGAGACAGGATCAGGATCAGGTTCAGGTTCAGGGCACAGGATCAGGATAGCAAGCAGGTCAGGAGGCAATGAAGAAATCAAGGCAAACATGTGAATGTTTGCCGGGTATTTATAGGCCTATGATTGGCCTCAAGTGACACCTGATTGTAGGAGGTACTGTCTGCTCCACACTGCCAGGATCCATCCGCTGGTGGATGCCAGTACTGCGGCCCAAAGATGATATATTATTAACAGGGAAAAGCTCTCCTGACAGTTCCAAACTGCCAGGAGACACCTGCTGGTGGACCTCAGTACTGCATGCCAAATAACAGGTCTTACCAGCGGATGGAACATTTCCTGACAGTACCCCCCCTCAAAGGAGCGACCTCCGGACGCTCCAACCAGCCGTTGCTGGGGAAAGTCCATGGTGTCCAGCTGGGCAGTGGGCACATCAGGCTGGGCAGCGGACGGGAACACTCCAGGCTGGGCAGCGGACGGGAACACTCCAGGCTGGGCAGCGGACGGGAACACTCCAGGCTGGGCAGCGGGCTCCGGCACTTCAAGCTGGAGGGCAGCTGGCACCGGCACTTCAAGCTGGAGGGCAGCTGGCACCGGCACTTCAAGCTGGAGGGCAGCTGGCACCGGCACTTCAAGCTGGAGGGCAGACACCCGGACATCAGGCTGGAGGGCAGACACCCGGACATCAGGCTGGAGGGCAGACACCCGGACATCAGGCTGGAGGGCAGACACCCAGACATCAGGCTGGAGGGCAGACACCCGGACATCAGGCTGGAGGGCAGACACCCGGACATCAGGCTGGGAGGCTGGCACATCCGACTGGGAAGCTGGCACATCCGACTGGGAAGCTGGCACATCCGACTGGGAAGCGGGAGCAGGTTGGGTTACTGGCAGGATTGTATGAGTGGGGAAGAACTTCCGTTTCTTCTTTGGCTTAACTGCTGGAGATCTGTAGGTGGCTGTAGGACTGTAGACAGGAGGTGAGGCATACTGAAAGGAAGGGCTGGGATATGGCAAGGAAGGGGGAACAGCAGCCAGAGGGAGTTCTTGTGGGGAAGTTGCAGATATTAGAGAAGAGGCAGGTGGGTTAAAGGCAGGATAGGTACAGGAAGTAGAAACAGGGCATTGATACTTGGTGGGGAGCAGGGTATATTGGGCTGTAGCTGAGGTTGCCATGAGCGATGGGGGAATAGATTCTTGGGAAGGCAGGTGATTAATGGCAGGGCTGGGTTGTTGTGGCTTGGCTAAATTAAGGAGATCTGACCATGCCTGTAGCACAGGATGAACAAACATTGATTCACACACAGCCAGATTAACCAGCGATTGCACTGAATGGATGCAATCAGACAACACCTGCTGTGAACAAGAGGCATAACGTTCCATGAAAAAGGCTGGGTCATCCTCTAATAACCACACCAGAGACTCAACCTGATCAAAACTGAAGGGGTGAGAAAAATCATCCCTGTCCTCTGGAGTACTGGACAAGGCTAGCTCTGCACACAGCTGGATCAGAGGCTGAACATTTTCAAATAGCAATCTACCCTGATCAACCAGAGAATGGGCCAGACGGATACACTCCAGGAGCTGATCCCTGGCCCACTCTTTCAATACCAGACGACAGTAATTGTTATCATCCAACACCAGTGAGGCAAGGAGAACAACTGTTTCTGATTGCATTTTAATAGCACTACAATGGTTCCTTTGCGCAGTCACTTCTGGTCAGAGATGGCCTTGATTTACTGTCATGAACAGGTGTGACCAGAACCGTGTGATCTGCGACAGAGGACACCCAAACGTATATAAGTGAAAATATAATAATTTATTAAAGAAAGTGAGTAATATAATACAACCAATATGACACAGTGCAATAACCAACCACAGGCAGAGACCCACAAATAACAACAGATAGATAAGTGCAATAAATGGGAAATACCAGGTTCATAAACAATAGCCAGGCCAGGGTCATACACAGCAGATCAGCAGATGGACAAGGGATGTTCCAGAGACGTAAACGTAAGCCAGGCCAAGGTCATACACAGGGAGATCAGCAGATGGGGGAAGGAATGCAGGACAGGGAGAGGATGGATGGGTCAGACTGCAGGCAGGGATACAAGGTAACAGGTGGGACAGGATCAGGGCACAGGATCAGGGCACAGGATCAGGGCACAGGATCAGGGCACAGGATCAGGGCACAGGATCAGGGCACAGGATCAGGGCACAGGATCAGGGCACAGGATCGCAAGCAGGTCAGGAGGCAATGAAGAAATCAAGGCAAACATGTGAATGTTTGCCGGGTATTTATAGGCCTATGATTGGCCTCAAGTGACACCTGATTGTAGGAGGTACTGTCTGCTCCACACTGCCAGGATCCATCCGCTGGTGGATGCCAGTACTGCGGCCCAAAGATGATATATTATTAACAGGGAAAAGCTCTCCTGACAGTTCCAAACTGCCAGGAGACACCTGCTGGTGGACCTCAGTACTGCATGCCAAATAACAGGTCTTACCAGCGGATGGAACATTTCCTGACAGACTGTATGCAAACTCACTGCAAAGTATATTCCCATGGGCAATAAATTTAAAGGGCTTAAAATAAAACCTATATGGCCCACGGCCAAAGTTAAGAAAGCTATAAATAATAAGAAAAGAGCTTTAAAAAAGGTGTATATGGTGTATACACCGCTCCTAAAGTGCCCCTGCCCATTGAAATCAACGGGCAGCGCCACCGAACCGCCGGCAAATCGCCGCTGCAGATGGTTTTAACTCTTTTTCGGCCACTAGCGGGGGTTAAAAGCGCCCCGCTAGCAGATGAATATCGCTGCTAAAAAATAGCGACGCCCCCAGTGCCTCAGTGTGAAAGCACTCTAAAAGAATTTACCAAATAACTATAGACCTGTTATTTTACCTTTTATAGTCGGGAAGATACTCACCCGGAGCGGCACCAGGTGGGTGCTCAGTCCTCCGCTTCATTGGGTCGCAAAGGGGTCTGGCAGGAGCAGCCTCTTACTTTGTCTTCAGCTGCAGTACGATTAGCCTCATAGGGGTGGCAGCCTGTAAGGACTCTCTCTGAAGCCTGTAGATTGTTCTGGGGCTGATCGAGATGATGGGCGGGCCGGGGGTTGTGGCTGACTCCCACATACATCGGTGTCCTCTCTGGCTGAAAATGCACTGCACTAGGATGAGGAGCCGAGATCTGGAGATCTGTCTATAATGCTTCCCCCAGTACATACTGCCCTCACTACATACTGCCCCCACTACATACTGCCCTCACTACATACTGCCCCACTACATATTGCCCTCACTACATACTGCCCCCGCTACATACTGCCCTCACTACATACTGCCCCCACTACATACTGCCCTCACTACATACTGCCCCCACTACATACTTCCCTCACTACATACTGCTCTCACTACATACTGCCCCCACTACATACTGCCCTCACTACATACTGCCCCCACTACATACTGCCCTCACTACATACTGCTCTCGCTACATACTGCCCCCACTACATACTGCCCTCACTACATACTGCCCCCACTACATACTGCCCTCACTACATACTGCCCCACTACATATTGCCCTCACTACATACTGCCCCCACTACATACTGCCCTCACTACATACTGCCCCCACTACATACTGCCCCCACTACATACTTCCCTCACTACATACTGCTCTCACTACATACTGCCCCCACTACATACTGCCCTCACTACATACTGCCCCCACTACATACTGCCCTCACTACATACTGCTCTCACTACATACTGCCCCCACTACATACTGCCCTCACTACATACTGCCCCCACTACATACTGCCCCCACTACATACTGCCCTCACTACATACTGCCCCCACTACATACTGCCCTCACTACATACTGCCCCCACTACATACTGCCCTCACTACATACTGCCCCCACTACATACTGCCCTCACTACATACTGCCCCCACTACATACTGCCCTCACTACATACTGCCCCCACTACATACTGCCCCCACTACATACTGCCCTCACTACATACTGCCCTCACTACATACTGCCCCCACTACATACTGCCCCCACTACATAGTGCCCCCACTACATACTGCCCCCAGTACATACTGCCCCCACTACATACTGCCCCTAATACATACTGCCCTCACTACATATTGCCCCCACTACATACTGCCCCCACTTCATACTGCCCTCGCTACATATTGCCCCCATTACATACTGCCCCCAGTACATACTGCCCTCACTACATATTGCCCCCACTACATACTGCCTTCAGTACATACTGCCCCCACTAATGGAGTTAATGTTGGCAAGAAGGTGAGAAAGTATCCCTGTACAAAAATGGGCAGGGCAAGGGGGTGGAGCCAAGGGGGCGGCAAAATGAGGTTTCGCCTAGGGTGTCAAAAATCCTTGCACCAGCCCTGCATAGATGAGTTCTTGCTGGAAAAAATATTTTAAGCAACAGACAGCATGGATTCATGAAAGACAGAAGTTGTCAAACAAACGAGATTGATGATGCGGTGCGTCAGATTGACATGCCGCACCACGATCACCGTGCTGCGCGCCCCCTAGGGCGCGTGATGGCTGCTTATCCTGCTGGACATCATATGACGCCCAGTCAGGATAACTGAACCACCGCCCGGCCGTCATTTTGCTATAGGCCAGGTGGGAAGTGATTAATGTTGATCAATGTAAAGTTATGCATTTAGGGGCTAAGAATATGCATGCATCATACATACTAGGGGGAGTACAACTGGGGGAATCCATAGTGGCGAAGGATCTGGGGGTTTTGGAAGATCATAAGCTTAACCTCTTACCCACTGGGCACTTAAACCCCCTTCCTAACCAGACCAATTTTCAGTTTTCGGTGCTCTCACATTTTGAATGGCAATTACTCAGTCATGCAACACTGTACCTGTATGAAATTTTTGTCCTTTTTTTCACACAAATAATGCTTTCTTTTGGTGGTATGTAATCACCGCTGGGTTTTTTTTTTTGTTGCGCTATAAAAGAAAAAAGACTGAAAATTCTGTAAAAAAATGAATTTTTCTTGGCTTCTGTTATAACATTTTGAAAAATAGTAATTTTTCTTCATAAATTTTGGCCAAAATTTATACTGGTACATATCTTTGGTAAAAATAACCCAAATCGGTGTATATTATTTGGTTTTTGTGAAAGTTATAGAGTAAACAAGCTATGGTGCCAATCTCTGAAAATTGATCACACCTGATGCACTGATGGCCTATCTCATTCTCAGACCCTAACAAGCCAGGAAAGTACAAATACCCCACAAATGACCCCTTTTTGGAAAGTAGACATTCCAAGGTATTTCAGATAAACAAAATGAATCAGCGCGAAATGATATAGACTAAAACAGCAGCTGAACACTAGGGCCAATAATCAAATCCCTCAATAAACATCAACAAACAGACAGTGCAGCGCTAAATTAATGGAGAAAATAGAATAAAATTGAGATAAAACACAATACAATCCACCACGGTGTAAAGATAAAAAAAGTCCATATAATCAGGTCCAAACAGATCTTCAAGGTAGAAAGGACTGTGTGTTTGCAAATGGTGTTTCCAGGAGCCCACCACCACAGAAACAAATGGCCTCTCACCTGGTGTCGTGGACCCTTTAATTATAGAGGGTCATAAGCGCTCTTGGCATATAATATGCAAATATTATGCGGCTACACAAATCTTCATCAATGACCATCAAGGACCCAATATAGGACACTCCAATAAGGACATGTAGGAAATAAAAGTGGCGAAAATAGTGCTCTCCGTATAAAATGATCTTTATTACTATATAAGAAATGGTAAAACACTCACAAGTGAAGTACTTGGTAATAGCAGACAAGCAGTAGTGGCAATCTCCTGTTCCTTCGAACAGCAGAGCAGATGCGCAGTGGCCGCGGGTGACGTCACAACGCTACCTCGTTCTGGACGCGTTGCGTCCCAGTGGGCGGGGACTTCATCAGCAGATGAGGAACGTCGTGGGCACCCGCGCTAAATACCAGGTAAGTAACCATGGCTACAGTACACTAAACGGAATTGACCTAAGGATCACCCGGAACTAAATCCGGACGTAACCCCTTATACAGGAATACAAAACAAACAGAAATGGCTCTCCCAAAAGCAATAGGAAAAGGCATATCTGTGACAATAAAACGCATCAATCCTGGAGGGAGAAGTGCATAATTCCTGAAATGGAATATTACCATACCAAGGAAAAAATTAGATATTAAAAATATATATATATAAAAACATATATATAAAAAAAGTATTATCATTGTAAAAATAAATATTCATAAATTTTCAGAACACCATAAAAATGTTATAAAAATAAGAAGTGAGTCATCCGCGGCCACTGTCATCAAATATAAATAAAATAAAAATGAAATTCAGCGATCTGATATAAAGCAATTTGTATCAAAATCAACGTTTAACCCCTCAGGGCAAAGAACCCTGGTTTCGAAGATCCAGTAAGATTCTCTCTTACTCAGTTGCCTTATAAAATTGCCCCCCCTCCAGTGTCTCGTGACCCTCTCTATACCCCAAAACCTCAAACTTTTGGGATTCTGATGATGATGGAGTTTGAAGTGTCTAGAGACATTGTGGGTTTTCAGGCCTTTCTTAATGTTGTTAACGTGCTCAGCAAGTCTCACATGTAGGGGTCGGGATGTTCTCCCTATATACTGGAGCCCGCATCCACACTCCAGCATATACACGACCCCTACCGTGTCACAGGTAATTAGCTGTTTAATATCATACTCCTTACCAGTAGCTGAGGCTAGGAATTTTTTCCTTTTCTTTATGTTCCCCTTTGCATGCTTACATGGGATGCATTTGCCGCATGCATAGAAACCACTCAGAAAAGAAAATAACCTATCGGAAGAGGGAACAGGAGGGTTCAGAACACTAGGGGCCAGACGGTCCCTTAATGATGGAGCCTTCCTATAAATAAACTGAGGGCGGTCAGGGAGCACTGGGCCCAAGACTTTATCTTGTTTCAAGATGGGCCAATTCTTCTGAACTATTTTCTCAAATGTGCACTATTTTCGCCACTTTTATTTCCTACATGTCCTTATTGGAGTGTCCTATATTGGGTCCTTGATGGTCATTGATGAAGATTTGTGTAGCCGCATAATATTTGCATATTATATGCCAAGAGCGCTTATGACCCTCTATAATTAAAGGGTCCACGACACCAGGTGAGAGGCCATTTGTTTCTGTGGTGGTGGGCTCCTGGAAACACCATTTGCAAACACACAGTCCTTTCTACCTTGAAGATCTGTTTGGACCTGATTATATGGACTTTTTTTATCTTTACACAGTGGTGGATTGTATTGTGTTTTATCTCAATTTTATTCTATTTTCTCCATTAATTTAGCGCTGCACTGTCTGTTTGTTTATTCCAAGGTATTTAGCAAGAGGCATGGTGAGTTTTTTGAAGTTGTAATTTTCTTCCCACAGTTCTTTGCACATTCAAATTTTTTTTCACAAAATTGTTACATTAGCAGGTTATTTCTAGGGATGAGCCGAACACCCCCCGGTTCGGTTCGCACCAGAACCCGCGAACGGACCGAAAGTTCGCACGAACGTTAGAACCCCATTGACGTCTATGGGACTCGAACGTTCGAAATCAAAAGTGCTCATTTTAAAGGCTAATTTGCATGGTATTGTCCTAAAAAGGGTTTGGGGACCCGGGTCCTACCCCAGGGGACATGTATCAATGCAAAAAAAACTTTTAAAAACGGCCGTTTTTTCGGGAGCAGTGATTTTAATGATGCTTAAAGTAAAAAAAAAAAAGTGAAATATTCCTTTAAATATCGTACCTGGGGGGTGTCTATAGTATGCCTGTAAAGTGACGTGTGTTTCCCATGTTTAGTCCCTGCACCAAATGTCATTTTTAAAGGAAAAAATCTCATTTAAAACTGCTTGCGGGTTTAATGTCATGTCGGGTCATGGCAATATGGATGAAAATCAGTGAGACAAACGGCATGGGTACCCCCCAGTCCATTACCAGGCCCTTTGGGTCTTGTATGGATATTAAGGGGAACCCCGCACCCAAATTAAAATAAGGAAAGGTGTGGGGCCACCAGGCCCTATATACTCTGAACAGCAGTATACAGGCGGTGCAAACAAGACAGGGACTGTAGGTTTGTTGTTAAGTAGAATCTGTTTGTAATTTTGAACATTTTTAACGTGTTTAGCTCCAGCCAAAAAATCTTTTCTAAGCTTTTTGGAAAACATAGGGAAGGGTTATCACCCCTGTGACATTTGTTTTGCTGTCTTTCCTCCTCTTCAGAAGATTTCACCTCACTTTTTTGTCCCAATGAAAAATGTTTTTTGAAAATTTGGGTTTTTTTGTGGAACAAGGATTGGAAAGCATCAGTGGAAAGGAGAAATTGTTTTCCCATATTAACTCTTACAGGAGAGAATTTCCCTTCCTAGGGGTAGATTTCATCTCACTTCCTGTTGTCTCCTTCCGTTTGCAAGTAGGAGTCGTTTGTAAGTTAGATGTTTGAAAGTAGGGTCCTGCCCTATATACTCAGCAGAAATTTGGGCCTTAGGTGTTGCTGTGGCCACAACACTGTAAGCCCTCACAGGGCCCTGCTGTGAAATATTAGATCAAGAATTGTAATTACATGCCCCTGTTGAACAGGAGCTGAAAAATTAGGCCTTAGGCACTGGTGCTGGTGCCACAACACTGCAACCCCTCACAGACACTCTAGTTGGAACGCAGGAACGAGCCCTGCTGCAAAGTATTGCATCAAAAATTGTAATTACACGCCCCTGTTAGACAGGGGCAGAAAAATTGGACCTTAGGCACTGGTGCTGGTGCCACAACACTGCAACCCCTCACAGACACTCTAGTTGGAACGCAGGAACGAGCCCTGCTGCAAAGTATTGCATCAAAAATTGTAATTACACGCCCCTGTTAGACAGGGGCAGAAAAATTGGGCCCTAGGCACTGGTGCTGGTGCCACAACACTGCAACCCCTCACAGACACTCTAGTTGGAATGCAGGAACGAGCCCTGCTGCAAAGTATTACATCAAAAATTGTAATTACACGCCCCTGTTAAACAGGGGCTGAAAAATTGTGCCTTAGGCACTGGTGGTGGCGCCCAGAACCAAAAATGTTCTTACAAGCTATCAGCGTGATGATTGAGGAGGAAGAGGATAATTACTCAGGGATAGTCACTCAGCATCAGCATAGGCAGTCTTTGAAGGGATCTGAGATTTCAAAAAAAATTATTCGGTTACATCAGCATCAGGTGCTTGGTAGCTGGTGGTGATCCAAGACTCATTCATTTTTATGAAGGTCAGCCGATCGACCGAGTCGGTGGACAGACGCACCCTGTGATCGGTTACCACGCCTCCAGCAGCACTGAATGTGCGTTCCGAAAGAACGCTGGATGCAGGACAGGCCAGTAGCTCAATTGCATACTGTGCAAGCTCTGGCCAGTGATCCATCCTCAAGACCCAGTAACCCAGAGGATTTTCGGTGGGAAAGGTGTCCAAGTCTGATCTTGCCCCTAGGTATTCCTGCACCATGTAAAACAGACGCTGGCGATGGTTGCTGGAACCGATCATACCTTGGGGCTGCGGACCAAAAAATTGTCTGAACGCATCGGTCAGACGGCCACCTTCTCCACCGCTCCTTCTTTGACTGACCGAAGCCTCAGCAACACGTTGTCCAGAAACAGGAGTTTGTAACCTCCCAGTCTCTGGGAACGCGTTGCACAGACCTTTCTGCAAGGCCTCCCGAAGATGTTTCATCCTCTGCTCCCTCTGCGATGGCAAGATAAGGTCCGCAACCTTACCCTTGTAACGTGGATCAAGGAGGGTTGCCAGCCAGTATTGGTCCTTCTCCTTGATACCACGAATACGAGGATCCTTACGCAGGCTTTGCAGGATCAGGGAGGCCATGCAGCGTAGGTTTGCTGAGGCATTCGGTCCGGAGTCCTCTGGGTCACTAAGAACGACATGGTCCGCAGCCACCTCCTCCCAGCCACGTACAAGTCCATGTGTTTCTTGGGACTGATCCCTTAAAGACTGCTGCTGATGCTGAGTGCCAGGCTCCACCTCCATACTGACACAATCTTCCTCCTCCTCCTCTTCCTCCTCGTCCTCTTCCTGTGTGATCGGCGGGCACGCAGGAACACTGTCTGGATAAAGGGGGCCTTGAGAGCTAAGGAAGTCCTCCTCTTCCTGCCTCTGTTCTGCCTCAAGTGCCCTGTCCATTATTCCACGCAGCGTGTGCTCCAACAGGTGGACAAGGGGGACAGTGTCACTGATGCATGCACTGTCACTGCTCACCATCCTCGTGGCCTCCTCGAATGGTGACAGGACAGTGCATGCATCCCTGATCATGGCCCACTGGCGTGGGGAAAAAAAAACAAGCTCCCCTGACCCTGTCCTGGTGCCATAGTCGCACAGGTACTCATTGATGGCCCTCTGCTGCGTGTGCAGCCGCTGCAGCATGGCCAACGTTGAGTTCCACCTGGTGGGCATGTCACAGATTAGGCGGTTCTTGGGCAGGTTAAACTCCTTTTGGAGGTCCGTCAGCCGAGCACTGGCATTATATGACCGGCGGAAATGCACACAGACTTTCCTGGCCTGCCTCAGGACATCCTGTAAGCCCGGGTACCTGCCCAAGAACCGCTGCACCACCAAGTTAAGGACGTGAGCCAAACAGGGCACATGGGTCATTTGTCCCTGTCGGAGGGCAGAGAGGAGGTTGGTGCCATTGTCGCAAACCACCATTCCTGCCTTAAGTTGGCGTGGCGTCAACCACCTCTGAACCTGCCCCTGCAGAGCTGACAGAACCTCTGCCCCAGTGTGGCTCCTGTCCCCCAAGCACACCAGCTCAAGCACCGCATGGCATCTTTTGGCCTGCGTACTTGCGTAGCCCCTTGAACGCCTACGGAGCACCGCTGGTTCCGAGGAAGAGGCCATGGAGGAAGAAGAAGAGGAGGGGGTGGAGGAGAGAGGTGTGTCACAATCAGCATTTTGGAGGCGTGGTGGCGGAACAACCTCCAACACTACTGCACCTTGTCCTGCATCCTTCCCAGCTGCCAGCAGAGTCACCCAATGCGCCGTGAAACTTAGGTAACGTCCCTGTCCATACCTGCTGGACCATGAGTCAGCGGTAATATGCACCTTACCGCTGACCGCCCTGTCCAGCGAGGCATGGACATTGCCTTCCACATGCCGGTAGAGAGCCGGAATCGCCTTCCGTGAGAAAAAGTGGCGTTTGGGTACCTGCCACTGAGGAACCGCACATTCCACAAACTCACGGAAGGGGGCAGAGTCTACCAACTGAAAAGGCAGCAGTTGAAGTGCTAGCAATTTTGCCAAGCTAGCATTCAACCGCTGGGCATGTGGATGGCTGGGAGCAAACTTCTGTCGGCGGTGCAGCAGCTGGGGCAGGGAAATTTGCCTGGTACAATCTGACGTCGGTGTACCAAAAGCAGATTGCCCACAAGTACTTGGCTGTGACACACCTAATTCTACACCTTCATTCCTCTCACTGCAGGTCTCAGAGAGGACTGAAGGTCTAGTGGGGTTGGAAATCTCAGCTGATGAGGAGCAAGGAGAGATCCTCTTTGTTCTTTGGTGTGGGTCTTTTAGATACGCTTGCCAACGAACTGCATGGCAGGTCAACATATGTCTGGTCAAGCATGTGGTACCCAAGCGGGAGATGTTTTGGCCACGCGAGATACGCTTGAGACATATGTTGCAAATAGCAGCGGTGCGATCTGATGCACTCGTCTCAAAAAAGGCCCACACCAAAGAACTTTTTGAATAACGCGCAGAGACTGCAGCGCCCTGCACATGTGGAGCTTTGGGGTGTGATGCAGTCAATGTGCTGCCCTTAGGCTGGCCCCTGGAGGGCATCCTGCCTCGTTGGTGATGTGCTGCCGCCTCCTCCTCCTCCTCCTCCTCCTCCTCTCTCCTATCAGGCACCCACGTTGAGTCAGTGACCTCATCATCCCCTCCCTCCTCATCACTGGAGCAAACCTGGCAGTATGCTGCAGCAGGGGGAGCATGACTGCCAGATTGCTGTCCTTCTTGGGCACCCCCTCTGTCCGCGCTCATGTTACTGCCTTCATCGAGCTCAGTATCGTCATCAGAGCCTTCCAAACGCTGGGCATCCTCCTGGAGCATGTACCCAACACTGTGGTCAAACAGTTCGAGGGAATCCTCATGAGGACATGGTGGAGCTAGGGAAGGAGTCACTGATGACATTGAGCTGAGGGAAGAGGCCGCTGCTTTGCCAGACAAAGCACCCTGGGCATGGGTGAGAGAGGATGAGGAGGATGAGGACGGCTTGGTCATCCACTCGACCAAGTCTTCCGCATGTTGCGGCTCAACACGGCCAGCTGCCGAAAAAAAGGCCAAGCGTGTCCCATGGCCACGTGCTGATGAGGATGCACCGTCTCCACGACCAGCACTAGACACAGAGCCTGCTTGCCCTCTCTTATTGGCTTGTGACTGTCTGCCTCTCCTTCTTGGCCTTCCAGACATACTAATGGCCTGTAGCTGCACTAAGCTGGGATAGAACACCTGTAATTTTCTTCAAGTAGCTTTATATACTGTAACCAGACAAGCCTGCCTGTCAGTAGGAAGATAACAGGAACGGATCTAGCTGAACACTGTGAGCAGGACGCACTGTACTAAATGTAAATAGTCTAGCTGCCTGACCGTGGTACTAATAGGATCAAATAGAACACCTGTAATTTTCTTCAGGTAGCTTTATATACTGTAACCAGACAAGCCTGCCTGTCAGTAGGAAGATAACAGGAACGGATCTAGCTGTACACTGTGAGCAGGACGCACTGTACTAAATGTAAATAGTCTAGCTGCCTGACCGTGGTACTAATAGGATCAAATAGAACACCTGTAATTTTCTTCAGGTAGCTTTATATACTGTAACCAGACAAGCCTGCCTGTCAGTAGGAAGATAACAGGAACGGATCTAGCTGAACACTGTGAGCAGGACGCACTGTACTAAATGTAAATAGTCTAGCTGCCTGACCGTGGTACTAATAGGATCAAATAGAACACCTGTAATTTTCTTCAGGTAGCTTTATATACTGTAACCAGACAAGCCTGCCTGTCAGTAGGAAGATAACAGGAACGGATCTAGCTGTACACTGTGAGCAGGACGCACTGTACTAAATGTAAATAGTCTAGCTGCCTGACCGTGGTACTAATAGGATCAAATAGAACACCTGTAATTTTCTTCAGGTAGCTTTATATACTGTAACCAGACAAGCCTGCCTGTCAGTAGGAATTTAACAGGAACGGATCTAGCTGAACACTGTGAGCAGGACGCACTGCACTAAATGTAAATAGTCTAGAAGATAACAGGAACGGATCTAGCTGAACACTGTGAGCAGGACGCACTGCACTAAATGTAAATAGTCTAGAAGATAACAGGAACGGATCTAGCTGAACACTGTGAGCAGGACGCACTGCACTAAATGTAAATAGCAGGAACGGATCTAGCTGAACACTGTGAGCAGGACGCACTGCACTAAATGTAAATAGTCTAGAAGATAACAGGAACGGATCTAGCTGAACACTGTGAGCAGGACGCACTGCACTAAATGTAAATAGCAGGAACGGCTCTAGCTGAACACTGTGCGCAGGACGCACTGCACTAAATGTAAATAGCAGGAACGGATCTAGCTGAACACTGTGAGCAGGACGCACTGCACTAAATGTAAATAGCAGGAACGGATCTAGCTGAACACTGTGAGCAGGACGCACTGCACTAAATGTAAATAGCAGGAACGGATCTAGCTGAACACTGTGAGCAGGACGCACTGCACTAAATGTAAATAGCAGGAACGGATCTAGCTGAACACTGTGAGCAGGACGCACTGCACTAAATGTAAATAGCAGGAACGGATCTAGCTGAACACTGTGAGCAGGACGCACTGCACTAAATGTAAATAGCAGGAACGGATCTAGCTGAACACTGTGAGCAGGACGCACTGCACTAAATGTAAATAGCAGGAACGGATCTAGCTGAACACTGTGAGCAGGACGCACTGCACTAAATGTAAATTGCAGGAACGGATCTAGCTGAACACTGTGAGCAGGACGCACTGCACTAAATGTAAATAGTCTAGAAGATAACAGGAACGGATCTAGCTGAACACTGTGAGCAGGACGCACTGCACTAAATGTAAATAGCAGGAACGGATCTAGCTGAACACTGTGAGCAGGACGCACTGCATTAAATGTAAATAGTCTAGATAGAAGATAACAGGAACGGATCTAGCTAAACTGAATACAGTGTATATATATATATGCAACACCTGGGATGCATATATATACACAATACACTGTAAGTGCAGCTAACTGACTGACTGTTCTGCCTAATCTATCTAACTCAAATCAAATGACACTGTCTCTCTCTCTCTCTATCTCTCAGCACACCGGAACACACACTACACAGGGCCGCCGTGCAGGCGGCCTTATATAGTGTGGGGTGTGTACTAAATCCCCTGAGCCATAATTGGCCAAAGCCACCCTGGCTTTGGCCAATTACAGCTCTCTCTACTGATGGCGCTGTGATTGGCCAAGCATGCGGGTCATAGTGCATGCTTGGCCAATCATCAGCCAGCAATGCACTGCGATGCCGCAGTGAATTATGGGCCGTGACGCGCCACACGAATTTAGCGCGAACGGCCCATAACGTTCGCAATTCGGCGAACAATCGAACAGCCGATGTTCGAGTCGAACATGGGTTCGACTCGAACACGAAGCTCATCCCTAGTTATTTCTCACACACAGCCATAGACGTGCGCACAGGGTGTGCCAGGTGTGCCTGGACACACCCTAATCACTCCGTGCTGGGCAGATTCCCCCTGCTGCTTGGCTGAAGAGAAATGGACTGGGGAATCTTTGTCCCCAGCCCCTTTCTTTGTCTCAAAAGTGAAACATCAGGGGCCTGTTTAGACCCCTGATATTTCACCAAAGCCCCCAATGGGGCCCCTAAAAAGATTGTAAAAAACAATAATAAAAATGAAATGTAATAAAAAAATAAACTACTGACATAGTCCACTGCTCTACCGATGCTGTCCATTGCCCTACTGCCCTATATATTTATACACACACACGCAAGTGTGTTAGAGCTTTGGGGTGCACACCCTAATGCAATAGCTGCGCACACCTATGCACACAGCAAAAGCATAGCACAAATTACACCCCAAAACACATTCTGCTACTCCTCCTGAGTACAGTGATACCACATGTGTGAGACTTTTACACAGCGTGGCCACATACAGAGGCCCAACATGCAAGGAGCACTGTCAGGCGTTCTTGGAGCATAAATTATACATATAATTTCTTGACTACCTCTTACACTCTTGAAAGCCCTGAAGCACCAGGACAATGGAAACACCCCAAAAATTACCCCATTTTGGAAAGAAAACAACCTAACGTATAATCTATGAGGCATAATAAGTCTTTTGAACATGTAATTTTTTCTACAAGTTTTTGGAAAATGTGTAAAGAAAATGAAAACGCATTTTTTTTTTACACAAAGTTGTCCATTTATACAATATTTCTAACAAATAGCATGTACATGCCAAAAATTACACCCCAAAATAGATTCTCCTACTCCTCCTGAGTACGGCAATACCACATGTGTGAGACTTTTACACAGCCTGGTCACATAGAGAGGCCCAACATGCAGGGTGCACCGTCAGGTGTTCTAGGGGCATAAATGTCAAATCTAATTTGACTACATATTACACTTTTGTGATGCACTCTAGTGGCATGGATGAGAACTGATGTGACATGGATGAGCATGAATGGGGATGGATGAGCCGTGGATGGGGATGGCTAAGCATAAATGAGTATGCCTGAGTACGGCTTGGTACAGCTGAGTACGGTTGAGTAGGGCTGGGTATGGATGCGTACGGCTGGGTACAGATGAGTACGGCTGGGTGCGGCTGGGTATGGATGGGTACGGCTGAGTACGGCTGGGTGCGGCTGAGTATGGCTGGGTACGACTGGGTACGGCTGAGTACAGCTGGGTACGGCTGAGTACGGCTGGGTGCGGCTGAGTACGGCTGAGCATGAATGAGTATGCCTGAGTACGGCTGGGTACAGCGGAGTACGGCTGGGTGTGGCTGGGTATGGATGGGTACGGCTGGGTACGGCTGAGTACGGCTGGATATGACTAAGTACGGCTGAGTACGGCTGGGTGTGGTTGAGTACGGCTGGGTGCAGCTGGGTATGGATTGGTACGGCTGGGTACGGCTGGGTACGGCTGAGTACGGCTGGATACGACTGGATACGGCTGGGTGTGGCTGAGTACGGCTGGGTGCGGCTTGAGTGCGAGTTGAGTGCCGCTGAGTGTGGCTGGGTACGACTGGGTATGGATGGGTACGACTTGGTATGGATGGGTACGGCTGAGTACGGCTGGTTATGGATGGGATGGCTGAGCATGGATGGATGGATAGTACTGCTGAGTATGGATGGATGGATGAGTATTGCTGAGTATGGATGGATGGCTGAGCATGGATGAGTATTGCTGAGTATGGATGGATGGTTGAGTATTGCTGAGGATGGATGGATGAGTATTGCTGAGGATGGATGGATGGATGGATGAGTATTGCTGAGGATGGATGGATGAGTATTGCTGAGGATGGATGAATTGATGAGTATTGCTGAGGATGGATGGATGGATGAGTATTGCTGAGGATGGATGGATGGATGGATGGATGGATGAGTATTGCTGAGGATGGATAAATGAGTATTGCTGAGGATGGATGGATGGATGAGTATTGCTGAGGATGGATGGCTGAGCATGGATGGCTGAGTATTGATGAGGATGGATGGCTGAGCATGGATGGATGGATGGCTGGAGTTGTCACATATCAGCGCTGTGGGCACTGCACATCCAGCCCACAGCGCTGCTGCCTCTGATAT
Source organism: Aquarana catesbeiana (assembly GCF_042186555.1). Taxonomy (NCBI): domain Eukaryota; kingdom Metazoa; phylum Chordata; class Amphibia; order Anura; family Ranidae; genus Aquarana; species Aquarana catesbeiana. Next base: position 95,642,804 of record NC_133336.1, on the reverse strand, counting down.
CTCTCCTCTCTGTACCGATCGATACAGAGGGGGGAGAGGAACCGGACTTGACGCCGGTTTGTCTACAAGTGATCGCTCCGTCAAAGATCGCTCCGTCATTTGACGGAGCGATCACGTGGTACTGTGAGCGGCCATTTATCATGATCCGTGATGCGCTGGGTCACGGATGTTCCTGGGTGCACGCTGGAGCAAGATTGTGGGAGGACATCAATGTACGCCCCCGACCGCGCTGCAGCCGTCATTCGGCTAAAGCGGTCGCAAGCGATTAATAATAGCATGTAATGCCAAGCTGTGGTTTCCAAAGTCCTTTCTTGTATTGTGAGAGGTATGGACTTTAGAGAGAGAGATATCATTTTGCCCCAGTACAAATTGTTAGTAAGACCTCATCTGGAATATGCAGTTCAGTTTTGGGCACCAGTTCTCAAAAAGGATATTGGGAACTGGAGAAAGTGCAGAGAACGGCAACCAAACTGATAAGAGGCATGGAGGAGCTCAGCTATGAGGAAAGATTAGAGGAACCGAATTTATTCTCTCTTGAGAAGAGGAGATTAAGGGGGGATATGACAAACATGTACAAATACATAAGCGGTCCATATAGTGAACTTGTTGGTGAGTTATTCACTTTAAAGGATAAGTTCACCTTTTTTTTTCCAGCTGTCTTATGTACCGATATAGCATTCATGTACTTTTGTTGAAAAAATATCAAAGCTTTTGATGAAATCTACAGACACTTACTTCACTTGTCCTCATCCATGTTTCCAAGTGTATCCATTGCTGCTACCTTACTTCCTGGACAGACTTTAGGTCATGACACAGGAAGGAGTTGACCAGCTGACCGCGTTAGCATACACCCTGCATCATCCACTCTCCTACCTACCAACCAATTCCCAGCTGCACATTTTTTAACCGCTTCAGCCCCGGAAGATTTTACCCCCTTCCTGACCAGAGCACTTTTTGAGATTCGGCACTGCCTCGCTTGACAGTGGACAATTGCGCGGTCGTGCAACTTTGCACCCAAACAAAATTGACTTCCTTTTTTTCCCACAAATAGAGCTTTCTTTTGGTGGTATTTGATTTTTATTTTTTGCGCTATAAACAAAAAATAGTGACAACTTTGAAAAAAACGCAATATTTTTTACTTTTTGCTATAATAAATATCCCCCAAAAATATATAAAAAACAATTTTTTCCTCAGTTTAGGCCAATACATATTTGTAAAAAAAATCGCAATAAGTATATATTGATTGGTTTGTGCAAAAGTTATAGCGTCTACAAAATAGGGGATAGATTTATAGCATTTTTATTAATAATTTTTTTTTCACTAGTAATGGCGGTGATCTGCATATTTTATCGTGACTGCGACATTATGGTGGACACGTCTGAGAATTTTGACACATTTTGGGACCATTGGCATTAATACAGCGATCAGTGCTATTAAAAATGCATTGATTACTGTAAAAATGTCACTGGCAGTGAAGGGGTTAACACTAGGGGGCAGTGAAGGGGTTAATGTGTTACCTAGTATGTGTTCTAACTGAAGGGGGAAGGGACTGTGCAGGGAAGATAATAGATCGCTGTTCATACTCTGTATGAACAGACGATCTGTCCCTTCTCCCCTCAGAGAATCGGAAACTGTGTGTTTACACATACAGTTCTGGGTTCTCCGTGTCTCAGCGGCGATCGCGGGAGCCCAGTGGTGATTGAGACCGCCGGGCACTCGCATCGGCTCGGGGGGCGAGTGTGGGGTGCGCGCGCCCCTTGGGCCACAAGACGAAGCAACGTTACATAACGTCGTTTCGCCCAGCCATGCCATTCTGCCGCAGTACAACTGCGGCGGCTGGTCGGCAGGTGGTTAAATGAAATGCAATCAATCAGTGATCACCCTTCTCACTAAATATACAAAATACAATCAGATTACATAGTGTATGACCATCTTAATACAAGTACATAGAAGGGAGTCGACAGAAACACTCAGCTGTCAAGCCCCATTCACATCTCTGCATAGTGGGAACTCACATTTTGCGTTTTGTTTGTTTTTTAGTGGGGGGGAGGTGTTTTGGAGCATTTGCACTCATTACCATAGGGCAGTCCATCCACCTGAATGAGTTGCCCTACATGCAGCAATTGCCCCAAAAAAGCTTGGTGCTTTTTATTTTACTGTGATTTTTGGTGCAGTGCATTTCTGAAATGCAAGGAAACGCACAGATGTGAATGGAGCCTCATTGTTCTTGTGTAAACGCACCAATTTCACTTTCAGGCCCCATTCACATCTAGCACAGTGGGAGCGAACGTTTTGTGTCTTGTTTTTCCTTTAACACGCATAGGGCAGCCTAGTGATTTCAGTGAGATGCACTACATGTGGCTTATGGGACATTTTGACGTTTTGTGGGTCGCGTGTAGCGGTCACTTACTTTCAAGTAGGTGAGCTTTCTGTGTTTAAATGACAAAGTACGGTTTCAGGTAAATTTAGGCAGGCTTGCATTGTTATTCCAGGCCTGGTTGTTTATTTTGAGAACTGGGAGTGTCAGTGTAGTGCAGGGTGTGGCCACTTGTGCTTGGACCCAGAGATGCCTCCTCTTGCTTTCAGAGGAAATGGTTCTGGAAGAGAGGTTGGACTTGGGATCTGAGTGACAGGCAGCTCATGTGTGGAGTTCTGGCCAATCATTAATTTGTTTGCCAGGAGGCGGGACTCCCATATAAGCTGGGGTCACATGCTGCGGGGGAGTTCGAGAGAGGGAGAGATCAGAGAGAGGGTCCCCTGTGGGGGTCCAAGCGGAGCCCCGCGCCCCCCCCATATGGGGAAGGGTTGGGACCAGGCCACGCGGAGGAAAGGAGTTAGTGACACCGCACAGCATGTAGTTGCTGGTGTCGCTGGATGCCCCCCTGCAGGAGGGGAGCATGCCAGACTGGAGAGAAGGGATGGAGAAACCATTCGGAAGAAGTAGCAACTAAGCGGAAGAAAACTGGGCGACCGATTGATTGTGAGTGGCACATGGACTGTTGATCAAGTGAGTGAAAGCCCAGGGGAATGGTACTACCAGAGGCTGAGGGATGTTGGTATGCAAGTCAGTAAGACAGGTGATGATGGCCTGTGACTTAGGGTTCAACAATACCCCGGGATTCCAATCAATCAGACGGGAGGAATTATTCAGAGTAATCTCTTCCTTAGCTCAACTTGGAAGTACCATGCAGATGGGAAGTAGTGGTCAAAAGGTGGTGGTAGAGCGCCGAGCACAAATAGAGATACAGATTGTTCTAAGAAGGTCTACGGGTGAAGAAGTTATTCAGAGTGACTTTTCACTACAATAGCCTATGTATTCTCTAATAAACCTACCCAAGTCTATATGCAAAGAGTTATTCAGAGTGGCTCTTTGCTATTCATTTTCATTGTTCTCAAGGACCAGACTACTCCCATCTTCCCAATGAAAAGTTATTCAGAGAGACACTTCGTTATCCGCAATGTTCTAAGTCTTTGCATGAGAGGCAAAGGAAAGGTTATGAAGCAACAAAAGAGCATCTCAGAAAACCCTTTTCCTATCCCAGTTCATGTTATACAAATAAACGCAAGAGAAAGGTACAATATGGACTGTTTCTATTTCTATGGGCTAGGTGGTAAATGTGATTTACGGATAGAACACACAAATTGCAGCTCCTACGGGGGTCGTGCGCTACACGTGTTTTTATACTGTGTGTTTTGCAGCATTTACCACTCGTTTTTTTTTCACATGGCAAAATGTGTGTTTGGTGTGCTGTTAACAATTAATGACAATAAAAGCGTTAAGGTATATAAAGATGGCCATTCACTATACAATCTGATTGTACAATCTCCTTTAGATCTGCCATCAATAATGTAGTGCAAGGGCCTGCCTGATTGGATACAGAGTGATCGGCTAGATAGGTGTTTCCTCCCATTATATAAATTTGGTAAATCTAAAGGAGGTTGTACAATCAGATTGCATAGTGTATGGCCACCTTTTACACCTAAAATTACCTAATTGCGCTTTCAGTGCCATTCATTGGTAACGACACACCAAACACAGGCACCAACACGCATTTTGCCATGTGAAAAAACGAGTGGCGAATGCTGCAAAATGCACAGTAAAAAACCCACAAAACGCCGAAATGTCCCATAAGCCACATGTAGTGCATCCCATTGAAATCAACAGGCTGCCCTATGCGTGTCACAGGAAAAACGAGCCACAAAACGTTCGCTCCCACTGTGCTAGATGTGAATGGGGCCTGAAAGTGAAATTGGTGCAGTAACACGAGAACAATGAGGCTCCATTCACATCTACGCGTTTCCTTGCATTTCAGAAATGCACTGCACCAAAAATCACAGTAAAAAAACACACCAAGCTCTGCTCTAAAAAAAAAAAAAAAAAAAAAAAAAAATTCTGAAGCTTCTTTGGGGCGATTGCTGCGTGTAGGACAACTCGTTCAGGTGGATCGGCTGCGATATGTGTGATGAGTGAAAATGTTCCAAAACACCTACCCCCTCACTAAAAAAAAAAAAAAATAAAAGAATAAAAAAAAACGCATGCGAGAATGCGAGTTTCCACTATGCAGAGATGTGAACGTGGCTTGACAGCTGAGTGTTTCTGTCCACTCCCTTCTATGTACTTGTATAAAGATGGCCACACACTATGCAATCTGATTGTATGTTATGTATTTAGTGAGAAGGGTGATCAACTGAGTGCATTTCATTTAAAAAAACGTGCAGCTGGGAATTGGTCGGTAGGTAGGAGAGTGGATGATGCAGGTTGTGTGCTAATGAGGTCAGCTTGTCAACTCCTTCCTGTGTCATGAAGTAAAGTCTGTCCAGGAAGTAAGGCAGAAGCAATGGATACGTTTGGAAATATGGATGAGGACAAGTGAAGTAAGTGACTGTAGATTAATGTAAAGCTTTACATTTTTTGCAAAAGTACGTGAATGCCATATTGGTACATAAGGGAGCTGGAATTTAGGAAAAAAAAAAAAGTTAACTTATCCTTTAACCACTTGCCAACCGCCTCACGCAGATATACTGCGGCAGAATGGCACGGGCAGGCAAAATCACGTACCTGTACGTGATCTGCCTCCCGCGGGCGGGAGGGTCCGATTTCTCCCACCCCCCCCCCCCCGGGTGCCCGAGGCGGTCAGCTTCTGTCCGGGAGCGATCAGAGGTGAAGAGGTCAAGAAACCGGAAGCTACAAGCATTTCATAAATTAGATTTCGCCGGATATAAACAACGCCATTGGGAAATTGGGAAGGCATGATCACTGATCTTGGTGTGGTCAGATGCTTTGAGGGCAGAGGAGAGATCTAGGGTCTAATAGACCCCAATTTTTTCAAAAGAGTACCTGTCACTACCTATTGCTATCATAGGGGATATTTACATTCCCTGAGATAACAATAAAAATGATTTAAAAAAAAAAAAAAAAGGTACAGTTTAAAAATAAGATAAAAAAATAATAAAGAAGGGGAAAAAAAAAAAAGCACCCCTGACCCCCCCCCCCCCCCGCTCTCGTTCAAAGGCGAACGCAAGTATCGGTCTGGCGTCAAATGTAAACAGCAATTGCACCATGCATGTGAGGTATCACCGCGAAGGTCAGATCGAGGGCAGTAATTTTAGTAGCAGTAGACCTCCTCTGTAAATCTAAAGTGGTAACCTTTAAAGGCTTTTAAAAATGTATTGATTTTGTCACCACTGCATGTTTGTGTGCAATTTTAAAAGAATGTCATGTTTGGTATCCATGTACTCGGCCTAAGATCATCTTTTTTATTTCATCAAACATTTGGGCAATATAGTGTGTTTTAGTGCATTAAAATTTTAAAAAGTGTGTTTTTTTTTTTCCCAAAAAAATGCGTTTGAAAAATCGCTGCGCAAATACTGTGTGGGGGGGGGGGGGGGGGAATGAAGCACCCAACATTTTAATCTGTAGGGCATTTGCTTTAAAAAATATATAATGTTTCGGGGTTCAAAGTAATTTTCTTGCAAAAAAAATTATTTTTTCATGTAAACAAAAAGTGTCAGAAAGAAAGTCTTCAAGTGGTTAGAGTGGGTGATGTGATGACATAAGCTTCTAAATGTTGTGCATAAAATGCCAGGACAGTTCAAAACCCCCCCAAATGACCCCATTTTGGAAAGTAGACACCCCAAGCTATTTGCTGAGAGGCATGTCGAGTCCATGGAATATTTTATATTGTGACACAAGTTGCGGGAAAAAGACAAATTTTTTTTTTTTTTTTTTTGCACAAAGTTGTCACTAAATGGTATATCGCTCAAACATGCCATGGGAATATGTGAAATTACACCCCAAAATACATTCTGTTGCTTCTCCAGAGTACGGGGATACCACATGTGTGAGACTTTTTTGGGAGCCTAGCTGCGTACGGGACCCCGAAAACCAATCTCTGCCTTCAGGATTTCTAAGGGGGTAAATTTTTCGATTTCACTTTTCACTGCCTATCACATTTTTGGAGGCCATGGAATGCCCAGGTAGCACAACCCCCCCCCCCCCCCATGACCCTATTTTGGAAAGTAGACACCCCAAGCTATTTGCTGAGAGGTATAGTGAGTATTTTGCAGACCTCACTTTTTGTCACAAAGTTTTCAAAATTGAAAAGAGAAATTTTTTTTTTTTTTCTTGTCTGTCTTCATTTTCAAAAACAAATGAGAGCTGCAAAATACTCACCATGCCTCTTGGAAAATAGCTTGGGTTGTCTACTTTTCAAAATGGGGTAATTTGGGGGGTTTTGAGAGCCATCTGGGCATTTTATAGTCTTCAAAACTTTGATAGGTAGTGAGGAGTGAAATCAAAAATTTACGCCCTTAGAAATCCTGAAGGCGGTGATTGGTTTTCGGAGCCCCTTACGCGGCTAGGCTCCCAAAAAGTCCCACACGTGGTATCCCCATACTCAGGAGAAGCAGCTGAATGATTTTTGGGGTGCAATTCCCCATATGCCCATGGCCTGTGTGAGCAATATATCATTGAGTGACAACTTTTTGTAAATTTTTTTTTTTTTTTTTTTTTTTTGTCATTATATCACTTGGGACAAAAAAAATTAATATTCAATGGGCTCAACATGCCTCTCAGCAATTTCCTTGGGGTGTCTACTTTCCAAAATGGGGTCATTTGGGGGGGGGGGGGTTGTACTGCCCTGCCATTTTAGCACCTCAAGAAATGACATAGGCAGTCATAAACTAAAAGCTGTGTAAAGTCCAGAAAATGTACCCTAGTTTGTAGACGCTATAACTTTTGCGCAAACCAATAAATATACGCTTATTGACTTTTTTTTTTTTTTTTTTTACCAAAGACATGTGGCCGAATACATTTTGGCCTAAATGTATGACTAAAATTGAGTTTATTGGATTTTTTTTTTGATAACAAAAAGTAGAAAATATCTTTTTTTTTTTTTTTTTTTTTTTTTTTCCCCAAAATTTTCGGTCTTTTTCCGTTTATAGCGCAAAAAATAAAAACCGCAGAGGTGATCAAATACCATCAAAAGAAAGCTCTATTTGTGGGAAGAAAAGGACGCAAATTTCGTTTGGGTACAGCATTGCATGACTGTGCAAGTAGCAGTTAAAGCGACGCAGTGCCAAATTGTAAAAAGTGCTCTGGTCAGGAAGGGGGTAAATCTTTCCGGGGCTGAAGTGGTTAACCACTTCCAGCCAGGTCTATCCTGACTGGGCTTCATATGACATCCGGCAGGATAACATGCCGCCGCGCTCCCGCGGGGGCGCACAGCATGGCGATCGTGGCATGTCAGTCTGACACGCCGCATCTCCGATCGTGGTAAGAAGCCTCTCACAAAGGCTTCTTACCACGTGATCAGCTGTGACCAATCAGCTATCATCACCTGAACCAGGAAGTGCCAGTAACAGGCATTCCTCGGTTTGCGCTGACAGGGAGAGCCGATCGGCGGCTCTCACTGTCGGAGGGGGGGGGGGGTCTGTGCTGATAATCAGTACATTGATGACAGTGCCCATATCAGTGCCAATTAGCGCCCACATTGCCAGTCAGTGCCCAGTAGTGTAGTAAAACCTGTCAATACCTCATCTGTGCTGCATATCAGTGCCCCCTGTTAGTGCCCATCAGTGCCCATCAAATCTACATATCAGTGCTCGTCAGGGCCGCCTCATCAGTGCTGCCTCATTAGTGCCCGTCAGTGAAGGAGAAAACTAAATTTTATAACTGAAACAAAGAAAAGCTTTTTTAAAAAAAATTTGGTCTTTTTTTAGTTTAGCAAAAAATAAAAACTGCATTCAAATATGCAGATTGCAGTCAGCCGCTGTGGACGAAGCTCCTCCCACGCGTTACATCACTGACACGTGACGGATCCTTGAAAAAGTCACGTGTCAGTGATGTAACTCGTGGGAGGAGCTTAGGACGTTCAGTGCTGCAATACACCCGAAGGTTAACAGCAGCGGTTTCTCAATAGGAAACTTCGTCCACAGCGGCTGATTGCAATCTGCATATTTGAATGCTTCTAATAGACCGGGAGTTTGTGAGTGTATCTCTTGTCCCTGTTTTTCTTGTGCACTATCTAGTAAGTTCACTGCACAATGATCTATTTTTTCTTTGCTTGCTTTGCATAAAACCTTTATCCTGAGAGTTGAATCACCAGCAGTATTATGGCTGAAGTTTGATGCAAGAAAAACTAAATATCCTGAGACAAACGATCTAACCCAGTGAGTCAATCAATCTGGATTAAGGGAAGGAACTGTTTAATTATTTTTACTTTCCCCCACTATTTATCTCTATCTGGACATTGTACTCAGAGTGTCATTATTATTTTATTTATATTCACCGTCACATCACCAATTTGAAGATTTATTTTGGCAATTTTGGCAGCAGGTCTAGATAGAGGGTGGGAGGCCCTGGACGCCCCTGCTATGGATCAGTGTCTAACTAGCACAAAGCAATGCATGACGTTGTGTGTTGTGCTCTGTGTCATTGGTTGTTATGGTGTTGGCAGCTGCCTGCACCATGGAATCACATAATGCAAATATAGAATGAGTTACTAAGGGCCAGGTAAAAATCTTCACTGCAGTCAAGCCAGCCGTGGTTTAAAAATACACGGTCTAGCCAGCCGCCAAAAAAAGTGTGTGCGCCTATTACGATGAGTACGGTAATGACAGAAAACGCGCGCGCACACACACACCATCAGGAGCCCGCCCCGAGGTAGTGGCTTTGCAGGGGGCGGGTGCGAGGCCAGTCGGCACAACGATCCCCTTCTCTGGTCGCGGCTCTGATCAGTCTCGGCAGCGGCTGTCACAGCTAGGGTTGCCAACTCATCCCTTTAAACCCGAACACATATGAATTACACAGGTTCTGAGGCCAATTTAATGCAGATAAGGCACCAAGTGAGTTTAATTAACACCTTAATCAGCCACAGAACCTGTGTAATTAATATGTGTTCAGTTTTAAAGGGATGAGGTGGCAACCCTAGTCACAGCCGAGCAGAGTGAAGCCGACTCCCCCTCCTCTATGTCTACACAGTGCTGTGCATGCAGGAGGGGGAGGCGGCTTCACTCTGTTCAGCTGTGACAGCTGCTGCCAAGACTGATCAGAGCCGCGACCACAGAGAGAAGGGGATCGGTGTGCTGACTGGCTCGGGTGCGAAGCCACTACCTCGGGCTCTCTGTGTGTGTTCTGAAAGGGGGGTCTGTACTGTAGCGGGGGTCTGCACTTTAGGGGGTCTGTACTGTAGGGAGAGGGTCTGCCCTCTAGGGGGTCTGTGTAACATGCAGGGGGTCCAGAACTGTTAGGGGGTGTCTGTGTAACATACAGGCATCCAGAGCTGTGGGGGGCTGTGTAATGTAAAGGGGTCCAGAGGTACAAGGGCTGTGTAATGTAAAGGGGTACATAGGTGCAGGGTTCTGTGTAATGTGAGGTACAAGGGCTGTGTAATGTGAAGGGGTCCAGAGGTGCAGTTGTGGAGAGGGGGTACACAGTAGTGACAAAAAGATATTGAAGGATGCAGGGGGCACAATGTGATGTTTTTACATTTCAAGGTGGAGGGGGTGCCAGATATAGGATCCGCCCCGGGTGCTAAATGCTCTAGGTACTCCCCTGCGATAATTTCAGTAACAGCAGAGAGAGAACGCGCTTTTAGAGCGCTCAAGTTGCCCATATCTGTCTGTCTGTCTTTATTTCTCTCTCTCTTTCTCTTGAATTCTTCTTTTTCTTTTTCTTTTTCTCTCTCTGTGTCTCGCTCTCGCGCTTATTATCTTTCTCTCTCTTTCATTGTTTTTTTTTCTTCGTTTTATGAAAAGCTTTACAGCACAAGCACTTATTTGTTTATCTTTCTTTCTCACTCTCTGTTTCATTATTTATCTCTTTCTCTTTTCTATCTTTTATCCTTTTTTAACCACTTCCTTACTGGGCACTTAAACCCCCCTCCTGCCCAGACCAATTTTCAGCTTTCAGCGCTGACGCACTTTGAATGACAATTGTGCAGTCATACAACACTGTACCCAAATGAAATTTTTATCATTTTTTTCCCCCACAAATAGAGCTTTCTTTTGGTGGTATTTAATCATCGCTGGGGTTTTTACTTTTTGCTAAACAAAAAAAAAAATGGAAAATTTTGAAAAGGAAAAAAAAAAAGAAATCATGTTTCATAGTTTTGTTATAAAAATGTTTTAAACATGTAATTTTTCTCCTTTATTGATAAGCACAGATACGGTGGCACTGATGGGCACAGATAAGGTGATGGGGGGCACTGGTGGGCGGCACTGGTGGTCACTGGTAGGCAGCACTGTGCAATGGCAGGTGGCACAGAAAAGAGCACTGACTCGCTGATTACAGAGCGCGCCGCGCGTGCCCTGCAGGGGGCGCGCAGGCCGCTCGAGCACGGGAGCACGGGAGCACGGGAGCACGGGAGCACGGGAGCACGGGAGCACGGGAGCACGGGAGCACGCCCTCCCGGCAATTCAAGTCCGCACTGTAGCCGTCTTTCGGCTATAGCACAGGTCTCTAGTGGTTAAAACTCACGTTGTCTTTGACTAATGTTTTTTCTTTATAGGTCACATCTCAATACATTGTTTTATGTAAATGTTTACAGCACAAGCAGACAAAATAAAGGGTCTCTTTCTAAATACCGTATTTATCGGCGTATAACACGCACCCCAATTTAGGAGGGAATTTTAAGGAAAAAAAAACTTTTAGGAGGGAAGTTGAAGGGGAAAAAACTTACATTTAAATGCCCATCATTGCAGTCATGTCAGTGCAGCCTTCCCCAGTGCAGCCTTCCCCAGTGCAGCCTTGTCAGTGCAGCCATGTCAGTGCAGCCTTCGATCCCCTGTCCCTGCTTCTTGGGCTTCAAAATCGCCGACCGCGATTTGAAAATGGCGCCGAAATACACAGAGCCGGTCCTCGGCTCTTTCCGGCGGCTCTCGTTCACTTTCGGCTCCACTCGTAGTCCCGAGCGGAGCTATCCGAGTAGGTTCGGATAGCTCCGCTCGGGACTACGAGTGGAGCCGAAAGTAAACGAGAGCCGCCGGAAAAGCCGAGGACCGGCTCTGTGTATTTCGGCGCCGGCGGCGCCATTTTCAAATCGCAGTCGGCGATTTTGACATTTTGACAGCTCGGGATCGCAGGGGATCGGCGTATAACACGCACCTGCGACTTTCCCCTGATTTTAAGGGGAAAAAAGTGCGTGTTATACGCCGATAAATACGGGACATTTGCTGCATATGTTTTTTTGTTCTCTTGTATTCAGTGTCCCATACATTATACACACCCCATGTGATATAGGACATTTTCGACTCCAGAGGCCCTTAAAGACCTCATTTAAAGCGGAGTTCCGCCGAAATGTTTTTTTTTTTTAAAAGTCAGCAGCTACAAATACTGCAGCTGCTGACTTTTAAAACATGGACACTTACCTGTCCAGGGTGCCCGCGATGTCGGCACCCGAGGCCGAACCGTCTCTCGGTCCTCGGGTGCTGCCGCCTCCATCTTCGGGAAGGGAATCGGGAAGTGAAGCCATGCGGCTTCACTTCCCGGTTCCCTACTGCGCATGCGTGAGTCGCGCAGCGCAATACGGCTGGTCCCTGCTGTCTCTGGGACCCGTGTGTTTCCCAGCAGACAGCGGGGGGGGGGACAGGATGTGGCGTAAATAACCGCAGATTCTGCGGCTATCTACGCCGGAAGTGGGTACAGATACCTGTAATATACAGGTATCTGCACCCCCCTGAAAGGTGCCAACTGTGACACCGGAGGGGGGGAGGAATCTGATGAGTGGAAGTTCCACTTTTGGGTGGAACTCCACTTTAAATTATGTAGAAAAAAGAATTGTCAGTTACAGGATGTCCCATACACAGGGGTGGACTGGCCTTTAAGCCACTCGGGCACTGCCCGAGGGCCCTGGGCCACTAGGGGGCCCCATCAGGATTGCCTCAGTAAAACCAGGGAAAGTATGTATAAATCTTCTTCCCCTTTTTTCTTTTTTTTTTTTTTTTTTTTTAACATCTGTCTGTGTATACTGTGTGGCCCCATAATCTCTGATTGCCTGGGGGCCCCATAATCTCCTATTGCCCGGGGGCCCCATGAGTTATCAGTCCGCCCCTGCCCATACACTAAGCACACCTTATTTGAAACCATTTTACTGTAGCGTTTTGGAGATATGTTACGTTATTCAAATTTGGAGGCCGATAACAACCTCATTTCTAATAAGTATGAATAAATAACGGTCAGTTCTAGTACAGGACATCCCATACCCTATGCACACCTCATTTGAAACCATTTCACTGTAGCATTTTGGAGCTATGTCACGTTATTCGACTTTGGAGGCCTATAACGACCTCGAATAACAAAGTCGAATAACGTGACATGTTTCATAAATGCTACAGTAAAATGGTTTCAAATGAGGTGTGCATAGGGTATGGGATGTCCTGTACTAGAACTGACCATTCTTTTTTTCTACTTATTGGAAATGAGTTATTTATACACCTCCAAAGTCGAATAATGGGACATATCTCCAAAACGCTACAGTAAAATGGTTTCAATTGAGCTGTGCATAGTGTATGGGACGTCTTGTACTAGAACTGACCATTCTTTTTTTTTTTTTTTTTTTTTTTTTTTTCTACTTATTTCAAATGAGATCTTTAAGGGCCTCTGGAGTTGAAAATGTCCTATATCACATGGGGTGTGTATAATGTATGGGACACTGAATGCAAGAGAACCAAAAAACATATGCAGTAATTGTATTTAGAAAGAGATACTTTGTGCTGTAAACATTTACATAAAACAATGTTTTGAGATGTGACCTATAAAGATAAAACATTAGTCAAAGACGAAGTGAGTTTTAAAAAAGGATAGAAAAGAGAGATAAATAAATAATGCGAGAGTGATAGAAAGATAAATAAATGCTTGTGCTGTAAAGCTTTTCATAAAATGATGAAAGAAAGAGATAAACGCTTGTGCTGTAAACCTTTTAAAAAATGATGAAAGAGATAAAATTAGAGAGAGAGAAAACGAGGAAGAGAAATAAAGAGAGATAAATGCTTGTGCTGTAAATATTTTCATAAAACGATGTATTGAGATGTAAAGGGGGGAAAAAAAAGTTAGTCACAGACGACAATGTGAGTTTGAGAGAGAGAGAGAGAGAGAGAGGGGAATGCACGAGAGAGAGAGGGGAATGCACGAGAGAGAGAGGGGAATGCACGAGAGAGAGAGGGGAATGCACGAGAGAGAGAGGGGAATGCACGAGAGAGAGAGGGGAATGCACGAGAGAGAGAGGGGAATGCACGAGAGAGAAAATAAAGAATGAATGCACGAGAGAGAAAATAAAGAATGAATGCACGAGAGAGAGAGAGAGAAAATAAAGAATGAATGCACGAGAGAGAGAGAGAGAAAATAAAGAATGAATGCACGAGAGAGAGAGAGAGAGAATAAAGAATGAATGCATGAGAGAGAGAGAGAGAGAGAATAAAGAATGAATACACGAGAGAGAGAGAGAGAGAGAGAGAATAAAGAATGAATACACGAGAGAGAGAGAGAGAGAGAGAATAAAGAATGAATACACGAGAGAGAGAGAGAGAGAATAAAGAATGAATACACGAGAGAGAGAGAGAGAGAGAGAATAAAGAATGAATACACGAGAGAGAGAGAGAGAGAGAATAAAGAATGAATACACGAGAGAGAGAGAGAGAGAGAGAGAATAAAGAATGAATACACGAGAGAGAGAGAGAGAGAGAATAAAGAATGAATACACGAGAGAGAGAGAGAGAATAAAGAATGAATACACGAGAGAGAGAGAGAGAGAGAGAGAATAAAGAATGAATACACGAGAGAGAGAGAGAGAGAGAGAATAAAGAATGAATACACGAGAGAGAGAGACAGAACTCAAGTGTGTTCTCTTTGCTGTTACTGAAATTACCATAGTCATTGTAACAGGCGCACAGGTTTATTTATTTTTTTGGTGGCTGGCTAGACCTCTATGTTCAAACCAAGGCTGGCTTAACCGCAGTAAATCTTCTTCTATTCTGGAGAACCCTCATTTAATTGATTGGATGCTGGAAATGATTGTTTAATTCAAAATCTGCAGAAATGTGCCTGCATTGATCCAAGAGACCCAACTCTTCCTCTGAGTGTGAAATACTCAATCAAAAAATCAATCAAATTAAATGACTGGAAATTTCCGCCCATCCAGTTTTTGACTTCAAAAAGATTAGTATTTCTTAATGATCATCAAAATATCGAGAGAATAATTTTAAGTGATTTTTTTTTTTTTTTTAAGACAGAAAATATCATTACATTTAATAAATAATCTTTACACCAGATCTGCGGGAAATCTGGGAAGGAGTCCCTAGAACAGATCCCCCTGTCTGTATCCGTGCGGATTCTTCGCCAAGGACCAATCTCCTCTCTCCCTCAACAAGCATGGCCGCTCAGATTCCTTCCAATGGTCACATGATAATCTAACCCACCAGCAGACTTGCAGTTCGGTCCAGCTGTCATTCAGCCGGGCCCCCTCCTCCTATCACGTGTCCCCGCGGCGATCTCTCCTCCCCCTGATCCTCGGTGGAGTCCGTCCCCAGCCTGCCAGTGACCGTCTCAGCCATGATGGTGAGCGGCGGAGGGGAGGGCGGGGGATTAGCGCTTGTGCAGGGCATAGTGCTGGCTGTGGGGCCCGGGGGGCTCTGCGAGGAGGGTAACAATCTGTGTTTTGTTCTCTCTTTGTAGCAGGAAGGCCTGGATGACGGACCCGACTTCCTGTCAGAGGAGGACAGAGCGGTAAGTGGCCACCTACCCTTCTCATGGCTGTGTGATACCAATCAGGGAATGGATGTGCCAATGTATGGCAGACAGCATGGGCAGAGCCACTATACAGATGTGCAGCTCATAGATACTCCCCATGGCATACACTGCTTCCCATCCATTCATCCCCCCCTGGCATAGTTTGTGTCTTATTCACTGATCCCTCCTGTCCATAGACTGCACCCTAGTCACTGTCCCCCCCCCCCCCCCCGTCATAGACTGACCCCTATTCACTGATTTCCCCCCCCCCCCCTGTCAAACTGCCCCCCTATTCACTGATCTGCCCCCTATTCACTGATTTCCCCCCCCCCCCCGTCATAGAGTGCCCCTTATTTACTGATCCCCCCCCCGTCAGACTACCCCTTATTCACTGATTCCCCCCCCCCCGTCATAGACTGCCCCTTATTCACTGATTCCCCCCCCCCGTCATAGACTGCCCCTTATTCATTGATTTACCCCCCCTCCTGTCATAGACTGCCCCTTATTCACTGATTCCCCCCCCCCCCTCCTGTCATAGACTGCCCCTTATTCACTGATTTCCCCCCCCCCCCTCCTGTCATAGACTGCCCCTTATTCACTGATCCCCCCCCCCGTCATAGACTGCCCCTTATTCATTGATTTACCCCCCCCCTATCAGACTGCCCCTTATTCACTGATTTTCCCCCCCCCCCCATCATAGACTGCCCCTTATTCACTGATTTCCCTGCCCCCTATTTACTGATCCCACCCCCCCCCTTAGACTGCCCCTTATTCACTAACCCCCCTTGTCAAAGACTTCCGTCTCAATCACTGACCCCCTCCCCCTGTCATAGAATGTCCCTTTATTCACTGACGACCCCCCCCCCTCCCCCTTTGTCATAGACTAACCCTTATTTGCTGATCCCTCCTGGGCATAGTCCTTATCTTATTCACTGATCCCTCCTGTCATAGACTGCCTGTTATCCACTGAGCTCCCTGTCATAGACTGCTCCTTATTCACTGATCCCTCTCTGTCATAGGGCCCTCCTGCACCTTCTGTATTGTAATTGTACTCTCCCCCCCTACATTGTAAAGCGCTGCTCAAACTGTTGGCGTAATATAAATCCTGTATAATAATAATAATAGACTGCCCCTTTTTCACTGGTCCCCCCATCATAGACTGCCCCTTATTCACTGCCATTGCCTGTATCTGTCTGACCCCTTTGACAATAAAGATGACATCAAGATTCAGTGTGCGACCAATTCCTTGTCTTGTTCGTCTTCCACGGTGGTGAGCCGAGGTCTGCACCTGTGATCCATCCTGCACCTGAGTTTGCCTGGAGCGGTGTACTTCTCTCTGTTCTTTGCTGCCCCTTATTCACTGACCCCCCCCCCCCCCCCCATCATAGAATTTGCCCTTATTCACTGATTCCCCCCCCCCGTCATAGACTTCCCCTTATTTACTGATCCCTCCCTGTCATTGTCTTATTCACTGATCCCTCCTGTCATAGACTGACTGTTATCCACTGAGCTCCCTTTCATAGACTGCCCCTTATTCACTGATCCCTCTCTGTCATAGGGCCCTCCTATGCTTTCTGTATTGTAATTGTACTGCCCCCCCCTTACATTGTAAAGTGCTGTGCAAATTGTTGGCGTAATATAAATCCTGTATAATAATAGACTGCCCCTTATTCACTGATTTCCCCCCCCCCCCCCGATCATAGAACTCCTCTAATTCACTGAAACCCCCCCCCTGGTCATAGACTGCCCCTTATTCACTGACCTCCCATCATAGAATTCCCCTTATTCACTGATCCCTCCCTGTCATAGACTGTCCCTGTTATGGGGCCCTCCTGTCCCTTCTGTATTGTAATTGTACTGTCCCCCCCCCCCCCCACCTCATTGTGTAACTGTTGACGCTATATAAATCCGGTATAATAATAGACTACCCCTTATGCACTGATCCCTCCCTCTCTACTGTATTGTCATAACTGGATACCTCTTAGTATAGGGATAGCTGTATAGCCCAATATTCACTGGTATTCTCTTCCTGCCCTAGCAGAAATGTTAGTAACAAGCTGTATACAACCTTCTTTTTGTGCATTATTATGGTAAAGGGTGGAGTCAGACATGACTGACACTAGCTTTCATTTAGTTCAGATGGCATCTGCATCCAAGGCTCTTTTTTTACTTTACGATTACACTTGATATATTTAATATTAGAACTAAGCTTTTTTGTGAGCCTCTTAGTGAATGTAATAAATCGGATGCTACATCCCACCCACATAGTATTTTGCAAATGGAGGAGGAGGGAGGGGAGTGTCATTTACCACTGTGTATGCATGTGTGACTATAGGCACATGAGCTGCGCAGATAAGAAAGGAGGAAATTAAGAGCTTAGAAGGGAACTGAAATATGAGCATGCTCAGTAGAGGACACCAGCTGGTCTACACAATCTCAACAACAAGCCTGCAATGGGGACACAAAGCATATGGGAAGGACAGCTGAAGGCAGGATCAACCAGGTATATTTCACTCTACACAAAATGAATGCTTTAGTGGCTTAGGAAGTATAAACACTGTTGAAAGATGATGTTATGCTGTGAGAATAGTGATCTTTATTCTAAGCCAAAAAATTGTGATTCCCATTTTAGCCAGCATCGTGCAGGTCTACCCGATACTCATTCACATGGGGGGGGGTGTCCGGGATCTGTGGGCCCCCTTGTTAAAGGGTGCTTCCAGATTCCGATAAGCCCCCACCCCCTATGCGAATGGGTATCTGGTAAAGCTGCACGATTCTGGCTAACGTGGGAATCAATGCCCCTTTTTTTTTTTTTTCTACACATTTACCTTTCAGCGGGGAAGCCCGCTGACAGATGATGACTCATCGGTTGTTGAGGACTCTGCAGCAGGCTTTCCGGCCCCCCCTTAACCAGCTATATACAGTGTTTTAAAGAGAGGAAAATCTTAAAACGCATGAAAACTGCATGCAAAAAACGCATAAAGGGTATAAAAACGCAAAAGTGCCTGAAAAATGCATCAAGCGCAGCCACATAGATATGAACCTAGCCTTAGTCCTGTTCTTTGCTAGCAGTATTCAGTGTATTATGAAGACTCTGTAAGGCTGCATTCACACCTGAGCGTTTCAACGTCGGACGTTTTTGCCGCGATTTTGTATACCAATGTAAAAAGCAGAAAAAACGCCTGTAATCTGCCCCAAAGAAGCTCATGTTCTTTTTTGAGTTTAGGGCGTTTTTCAGGCATTTTGCTTCAGATGACAAAACGCTCAGATGTGAACAGGTGCCATTGAAATGAATGGGATTTTGCTTGTTGGAGCGTTTTTTGGGGCATTTTACGAGCATTTTATGAGCCAAAAACGCTCAGGTGTGAATGCAGCCTTGTGCACACAGGATGTTTTGTTTTTCCTCCCTTGGACATTTTTGCTGCAGGGGAGGAAAAAGCAGCTTAAAAAAACGCACCTAAAACCTCGCCTTGCAAACGCGTTTAGGCAAGTCAAACATGTGGGCATTCATACATTCCATTGGCTAGAATATTCATTTATGCCGACCATTGAAATGAATGAATGCTTAAATGTTAACGTGGTTGTAAAGACTGAATGTTTTTTTTACCTTCATTTATTCTTTGGCATGTTAAGTGTTTTTTCTGCCCAAATGTTCCTCTCCTAAGGCTCCATGCACACTGGAGCTCATAAACGGCCGTAGTTTGGAGTTTTTTTTAACAGCCCATAAACTCCACTCTATGTTATCCTAAGTGTCCATGCACACATGGACGTTTTTTAGCTTTTATCAGCAGTGAAGTTTACGGGCTGTTCTCTACAACGCCATAAAATCGCATTCAAAGTGAACCCCCCAAAAAAAGCCGATAAACGCGTGTTATTTAGCATTCGGCATTCTATTTTTTTTTTTTTTTTGCGTTGTGGGATTTTTGGAGTGTCCTCTGTGTATTTTTATATAAACGCTAAAAACGCGCATAAACGCTAGTACAAAACGCTGTTAAAAGTGCGTTTTTCAACCAGAGTTTTCTACCAGCAATCTGGCGTCCAGAAAAAGCTTTTTTGAGCTCCAGTGTGCATGGAGCCTAAACGTGTTGATGGTCGCTTTTTTTTTTTTTTTTTGTTCCATATATTTTTTTTTTTTTTTCCAGCCTCTAATTACTCCTCTTATAATTATACGTGTAAATGCCTGGCCACAAAGGCTAAGATGGAGGTGTGTTTAAAGAGGGGGGGAAAAAAGTCAAAGGCCTGTAAAAGTGGCGTTTTTACATCCTGCATGCACGAGGCCTAAACGTTTTAATCCAGTAGGTCCCGGCAGTGTGTACTCGCCGGCTCCAACCTTTCCATTCTAGCACTGCAGCCTAGGAAAACATCTTCAGCATTAAACCCTTTACTCATTAGTGACGTATAGGGATGGAAGAAGCAACAAGTGTGTGGCTGCGGATATAGACATCTGACGCTCCCAGAAGTGTTGAATGCTGAAGATATTTTAGTAGTCTGCAGTGCTGGAATAGAGGAGAAGAGGAAGAAATGGGCCAACACAAAGGTAAGTTTATGTTAGGGATTGACTGATATTGTTTTTTCGGCGCCGATACGATACCGACATTTCGGCCACCTCTCCTGCCGATATTTTTTGCCGATATTTTGTACATTTAAAATGATTTTTTTATACTGACTGGGGGCGCTGACTGGGGGCGCCGCAGCAGCACTGGGAACATATTCCCAAAGGTGAACTTATCCTTTAGGCCTTTCCCTACTTTATCCAATATAGGAGAAAACAATAAGTTTTGGCTTTAGGTATACATTAAGGTGGAACTATAAGCAAAGCTATTTTTTTTTTTTTTTCATTTTTGATAGCTCAAGGGAGGGTTATAACCCCTAGCCAAAACAGGAAGTGAAAGGAAATCCTGCAAATTAGAGGAAATCCTTGTGGACCCCCAGGTATGCAGAACTAGTATTCCCAGTGCAAGATTACTATTACTTTTCTGGGGGAAAACTTTCAGTAATAAAGAGTGACTCTCCCTTTATGGAGACACAGACAGCAATGAAAACTGACAGGTTCTAATCCCACTCCACTATTCAAGACTAAAAATACAATTTTGCCTTTAGTTTTACTATTATATAAAAATAGTTTTTTGGTAATGACACCAGAAAAGCTGAAAAATGATTGGATGGCTTTTGATGGGTGTAGAAAGAAATTAGGGTTTTTTTTTATATAGTTCATCGACTTATTGTGGACTTTGTATGTGAGTTACAGGAGAAGCTGAGCAAAGCTAACTAAAACAATTCACATTGTGCAGATTAGGGAGTCAGAATCCTTATTCTCAATACTCGTTCTGGAACATTTACTGAGAGTCCATTCACACCAACTGCTGCATTGCAATGGTGCTGTCTGGCTGCACCAGCGCAGTGTTAATGCGCCGGTAGCGGCGCATCACGCTGTTCACCCTTCTTTGTTTAAAAAAAAAAAAAAAAAAAAAAAAAAAGTTTATTGGCATGTCACACATCTGGTGTGACTGGACCCTAAGAAATTACTAAATCCATTGGTTTAACATGGCAGTCAGTGAACTGGTATTTTCAGAAGAGGTTACAAATGATGGCCTCTATACTTCTTCTTTCCTTACAGTTTTCCTCTCAGCTTTTTATTTAAAGCGGTACTTTAACCACTTCCCGCCCGGCCTATAGCAGAATGACGGCCGGGAAATGGTTCTGTTATCCTGACTGGGCGTCATATGATGTCCAGCAGGATAAACCATGATCGCGTGCCTGCGGGGGCGTGCAGCGTGGCGATCGGTGGTGTGGCTGACACACCGCATCTTTAACCTAGGTAAAGAGCCTCTGACGGAGGCTCTTTACTATGTGATCAGCTGTGTCCAATCACAGTGGAAACAGGAAAAGTCGTGTATCGGCTTTTCCTCTACTCGCGCTGATAGACGCGAGTAGAGGAGAGCCAATCGGCTGCTCTCCTGACGGGGGTTCTGCACTGATTATCAGTGCAGCCCCCTAGGGGTGGCCACCAGAGATGCCCACCCATGGCCACCAGGTAAGCCCACTAGAGCCAACCAGGTATGGCAATAATTGCCCATTAGGGATGGCACTCTGTGCCCATCAGTGATGCCTGCCAGCGCCTCTGATCAGTGCGGCCTATGAGTGCCATCCATCAGTGTGGCCGATCAGTGCCACCTCATCAGTGCCGGTGAAGGAGAAAACTTTCTTATTTACAAAGTTTTGTAACAGAAATTTAAGAAAAACTTTTCGTTCTTTTTTTATTTGTAGCGCAAAAAATAAAAATCCCAGAGGTGATCAAATGCCACCAAAAAAAATCTTTATTAGTGGGAAAAAAATGATAAAAATTTTTGTTTGGGTACAACGTCGCATGACTGTGCAATTCAAAATGTGAGAGTGCTGAAAGCAGAAAATTGGTCTGGGCGGGAAGGTGTATAAGTGCCCTGTATTGAAGTGGTTAATATTGCACAGAGCGGACCTTTACCTCCTCTGGGGTCCCCCGCCGGCACTGTCCGGTCCTACTCTTCTCTGAATGCTTCCTCAGCAAGGTATGGTGTAAGGTATAAGGCACAAATTAATAGTTATTCTGTCTGTAAGATGGGCATTCTTTACATTGCCCACCAAAGTATAGCGTATTCATTATGCTGAACAGCAGTGTAGGGGCCCTTTTTCCAATGTAAGGAGACAAGTCTCAATTGACCTCGTGTAAGGCTCCATTCACACCTGAGCATAGCGCAGCGACAGCTGCTGCAGAGTGTTTTGTTTTGCTTTTGATTTGTTTTTTAGTGGTGCGTTTTTAGAGCGGCATCATTCATTTCCGCTCCAAAGAAATTCTTATACCAAATCTTGGCACAGAGCCAGAAGCAGTTGCGTTTTTTGCTGTGATTGTAGCGTGTTTTGTCGCACGACAATCGTGGCAAAATGGCACCACGTTTGAGGTGCCATTAAGGCCCCTTTCACACTGGGGTGGGAGGTGCGTCGGCGGTAAAGCACCGCTATTATTAGCGGCGCTTTACCGTCGTTTTAGCGGTGGTATTCACCCACTAGCGGGGCAGTTTTACCCCTGCTAGCGGCCGAGAAAGGATTAAAAACCACCGCAAATCGCCTCTGCAGAGCCGCTTTGCCAGCGATATAGCCGCGCTGCCTCATTGATTTCAGTGGGCAGGAGCGGTGTATACACCTCTTTCACCGCTCCGAAGATGCTGCTAGCAGGACTTTTTTTCCTGTCCTGCTAGCGCACCGCTCCAATGTGAAAGCCCTTGGGGCTTTCACATTGGAGACACAGCAGCAACTGTTTCGGGTCGGTTTGCAGGTGCTATTTTTAGCGCAATAGCGCCTGCAGAACACCCCAGTGTGAAAGGGGTCTAAGAAATAATGGCATCGCAAACAAGTTTCACGGGCAGAATCGTGGCCATTCTGCCCGCGATCCAAATCGCTCAGGTGTGAATGGAGCCTAAGGGGGCCCTTCTCCAACTGACCAATAATGTTGGGGGGGGGGGGGGCCTTCTTCAACTAACCACCAGTGTGAAGGAACACTACATTTTTTACTGTCTGCGTTTCTTTTATGGCCATTATCAGTTGTTTAATTTGTATTACTGAAAATGATTTTGTCGTATAGATCAGCCATGGGTGTCGAATACACGGTGTATGCCACAATCTTATTCTTGTATATCAAGTTGCTGTCCACACAAATGTACCTTAAAGTGTTACTAAACCCACAACAATAAAATCAGTCTATATATGCAGTAAAGCATGCTTGTTATACTCACTGTGGAACCTAAGGGGTTAATCCTCTGCATTGTGTAAAAAGGCTGTTTGATCCTGTCTTCTCTGATCCTCCCCTTCTTCCATTGCCCCCAAAACATGTCCGTATAAGACAGTTAGTGTAGTCAGTCTGCACATGCTCAGTTTGGTGTGTATTGCTAGAGAATTGTTTTTTTCTTGGGAGGGTGCATGTGAACAGCACAGGGCCAATCAGCACTGTCCACACAGAGGGCCAGGGGTCCTGCATCCTGATAGGACAGCCAGTGCAGTATGAAAACTCCTCCTACACGCTTTAACCAGACACTGATAGAAGTCACAAGACTGCTATATACTGCTGATCAGAAAAGTTATTTAGTAGTTTATATTGACTAAAACTATTACATTTCCATGTCCTGTGTAGTATGGGAGACCAGATATAGTGAATGCAGGGTCCTGGGTTTAGTAACACTGTAAGCTGTAGACACAATTGTTAGTAGGGGTTCCCTGAGACTTGACAGTTATTTTAAAGGTTCCTCTGTGTTAAAAGGTTTGAGAGAGGCTGCTCTATAGTATTCCCCCTTGCTTCTCCCCTGGCTACTACCTTAAAAAGGTTATGTAGATAGGTGTGGGGGGGGAGCAGAGGAGATGGGCCCGATGCAGAGAGTGATTAGACACTTTCAGAAGAGGAGAGGGCTGTGCTAGGGTATTGACTCTTCTGAAATTGGCAGCGAGTTTTGAGGCATGTAGAAAGTCAATATATATAATTGTTTGCGGAAAGGAAAATTGCTGCAAAGATTTAAAATGCTTAGGTTGCATATGCATTTTTTTCCACGGTTTACTGCATTTTCAGTGCCTTTTGCACCTGTGAAAAAAGGACACGTGACTCAAACGCACCAAAAATCCGGATGCGTTTTCTATTCATTTTATTAGGTAATTGTGTGTGGTGTTTTTTTTTTTTTTTACCACACCAAACATGCATGAAAAATGTAGCAAGCAGGACTTTTAAAAATGCAACAGACCCGCAACTAACTGGTGTGAAGAGCTCCATAGGATTTAATGGTCATGCATTTTTCTTCCACTTTTGGTAAGGCAAAAACAAAAGAAAAACTGTTATCCATGTTATCCACCGCAAACACAGAAAGCAAACAGCTGAAATAGGACCAAAAAGGTTTTTCCTGTGTGCTACACAGTGGCAAATACTGTGAAGGTGTAATACCCCCTTGTGGGGTGAATGAGTCCGGTGAGTGCATTTCCTATGGGGCATCTTTTAAGAAGCACCGAAGAAAGTCTTTTGAGAGCACCTGTCACCTTTATTTTTATTTTTCACTACGTGTTTATGACATATGGACTTTCTAGTGCACCAGTACTTTTTTACTAGAGGATATAATAAGTGATTGATGTTTGTTGCTATATATGATTTATTACCACAGCAGTTGGGAGGAATATATATTTATCAAAGGTTGGGTTGTTCACCAATTTGCATTTTAGTAGTATCACACCAGGTTGTTGTCACAGTCACTCCAGTCATTCCACCAGGAATTCACCCTTTACTAGCCAGGGGTTCAAAATACTCCACATTAGAACAGCGCCACTTCTATCCTCCTATCTTCCATTTTTTTCTATTTCCACCTTTGATGGATTTATTGGTAGAGGCTGCAGTTCTCTTTGTCAGAATCTCTCCATAAGCGCAGAGTTCATATATTTTTCATTACCTTGTACATCCCTGTATGTTTTGGTCGTTCAGGTGATTATCTAATAGTTTAGAAACACTATCGATGCCCCCCGCTGAGACCACCGCCTGGGGAAGGGAATTCCACATCCTGGCCACTCTTACAGTAAATAACCCTTTACGTAGTTTATGGTTAAACCTCTTTTCTTTAATGAGTGGCCATGTGTCTTGGTAAACTCCCTTCTGTGGAAAAGTTGTATCCCTATTGTGGGGTCACCGGTACGGTATTTGTAAATTGAAATCATATCCCCTCTCAAGCGTCTCTTCTCCAGAGAGAATATGTCCAGTGCGCTCAACCTTTCCTCATAACTAATATCCACCAGACCCTTTATTAGCTTTGTTGCTCTTCTCTGTACTCGCTCCATTTCCAGTACATTCTTGAGGACTGGTGCCCAGAACTGGACGGCATACTCCAGGTGCGGCCGGACCAGAGTCTTGAAGTGTGGGAGAATTATTGTTTTATCTATGGAGTTGATCCCCTTTTTAATGCATGCCAATATTCTGTTTGCTTTATCAGCAGCAGCTTGGCATTGCATGCCATTGCTGAGCCTATCATCTACTAGGACCCCCAGGTCCTTTTCCATCCTAGATAGGTCCCGGTGGTGATTTATTGTCAAGTTTCCCAAGTCTAATTCTGCCCTCTCTTAGCCATGAGGGTGCTTCCTGTGACGTGTCACGAGGATAAAAGCTGCAGTTTTGGTTACTGAAGCCCCCCGATTCCATCGTGAAGACTGTGGAGAAGAAAGAAAACAATTCCTTCGCCATCTCCCCGTCCTTTGTAACCAGATGTCCTTCCTCATTCTTTATGGGGCCAATATGGTCTGTCCTCTCTTTTTTACTGTTTAAATACTTAAAGAATTTCTTGGGATTTTTTTTGCTCTCCTCTGCCATCTTTCGTGTTCTATCTTAGCCCCCCTAATTGCATCCTCCTTACACTTCTTGTTGCATTCTTTATAAAGTCTGAATGCTGATGATGATCCCACAACCTTGTATTTTTTTAAGGCCTTCTCATTTGCTTTTATATGCATTTATACATTGGAGTTAAGCCATCCAGGACTTTTGTTCGCTCTTTTAGATTTATTACCCAATGAGATGCATTGGCTAATGCCCTTATTTAATATGCTCTTAAAGCAAACCCATCTCTCCTCCGTGTTCTTTGTTTCAGACTTCTGCAAAAATCAGCGAGCCAATTGCATAAGTAGGAAACTACATATCTGGAGGGTGTTCTGTACACCATGTGCATAGAACGCCTCCAGGTTGCCATATTGCCAGATTGAAAAGGAAAAATTACTTTTATTTACATTAAATTATGACTTGTATAAAAATTGTATCTTATGTAATTTTTTTTATTTGCTAACTTGTTTTCCCACAAAAGTGGCGTTACCCTTTAAATTGACGACGGTCAGTATTTTTTCAAATGCAGCTAATGTGAGTACCTGAATATAACTTGGTATCGATGTTTTACAATCCCCTTCACAGCAGAGCTCATACAGGGAGAGGGAGGGCCGGGGACTAGGAGTCAGTTTTGTTGTATGCAAATGTGCTGACGAGGATGCTGATGGGGAAATGAGAGGGATGACCTCAAAATTTTGCTGCTGTCTAGTCAGCAGGCTGGGGCTCGAGAGGATTTTGCTGTCCCTTTTCTACAGCCTATATCTGTAACAGAGAAAGTGATGTTATCCACCTGACTGTACTGTATTACAGGGTTGTGTAAAACTCAGAAGGGGGTGGGCTCCCTTAGGCTGCATTCACACCTGGGCACTTTGAATCGCAGGCAGATTTGCCGCGATTCTGCCCACAAAACGCCAGGTATGAATGACAAATCGCACAACGCACATTTCAGATGGCATTAATTTGAATGGCACCTAAAAACGCAGTGCAGTTCTGCTACGATTAGTCGTGGCAGACTGCATCGTGTGAAGCTTGTTGCCCAAAAAAGTTATTTTGGGAGACATGCCTCACGCAATGCAATTTGCCACGATTGCAGGATCGCACTGCATTTTTTAGGTGCCATACAAATTTATGCCATCTGATATGTGCGTTGTTTGATTTGTCATTCACACCTGGGCGTTTTAAAATCGTGGGCAGAATTGCGGCAAATCTGCCCACAATTCAAAACGCCCAGGTGTGAATGCAGCCTTATATGTATGTCATCTGAATATTTATCTGTTTGCATGGAGCTCAGCTAGCTACAGTTCTTTAAACCATGACTAACCATCAAGCAGATTTTAGTTGATGATGCATTTGTATAAAGTCAACAAATTAATGGATGTTATGCCAAAAAAATAACATTGAGCCCAGGTTCACATTGAGCTGCGGGAATGAAGCCGTGCGAGTTCAGCCGTGCGATTTCACTCCCGCACGTCAGTCCTGATTTCGGCTGTGATTTCAGAGACATCTGCGCAGGTTTATGTAAATTGCAGCCTGAAATCACAAAAGGTAGTACAGAAACTACTTTTTGAAATCGCCGCAGATGTGGCGTCGCACCAATTAGGACGGGTGCCATTGACGGCAATTGCCGCCGATTTGACATGTCAAATCGCATGTCAAAAAACTACACTGTGAACCAGGGCTGAAATAGATTTTGAGGGGTTGGCAGCCAAGAATTCTTTTTTTTATTTTTTTATTTTTTTTAAATCTGATTATTATGATTAGCAGTTCCACATTTGCTCTGGTTTCATAAATAAACCCCATGATTATTCAGGTGTTGGATTCCTTGGCCCACAGAATTTTCCTAGGTCTTAAAATGCTTGGAATGCTCTTAGTAGGCAGATTGCATTCTGTTCTCAGTTAATTAGTGAACCTTTCAGAATACATTAAGATGTTTAGTCTGGGTAATAACAGTAGAAAACCATGGCTTTAGATCAGGGGTCTCCAAACTTTTCAGTACATGGGCCATGTTGTATGTTACAAATATTTGGGGCCAAAAAAGTTTTATAAATCAACTAACAAGAAATAAATGAACACATTTCACTTGAATCTTGTTTTGGAATCGGCATTCAGAACAAAACAAAACTAAAGTCCTGCGTTAAATCAAGGTCATCAGGGTCCCCATTAAAGTCCCCCCTACATCAGGCGAGACTAACGGATCTGTATCCTCAGTCTGTGCACATCAGCTGTGGACCGGGTAAAATCTTGTAGCAAGCCAGGTGTAGCCCTTGGGCCAAAGTTTGGAGACCCCTGCTATAGAATATGGATATTCCACTTTTCATTTTACCAATTGCTTTAAGCACCTGACTTTAATTATCACCGTATATTTGCATTACAGTATATGCTTCAAATTTGGTTTCATGATTTTATTTAAAGCACATCAATCGCTAATCTAACAAATAAAACCCACTGTGAAATAGGCACCCTCTGACTAATTTTAATGACTTTGCCATCCATCCCCTTTTTCTGATTCTACCCCAGAAAAGTCACCAAAAATCCCCCAGCAACGTTGGTACTTGTGCAGCATTTTGAAACTACTTCCAACCATGCAGGGGTGTGGAAATGTTTCAAAAAAACTACTTGTCCAAGGGACTACATCAGGGTCCCAATTTACTTTGCCCTCATGACAATCTACTTGTCCTGATAAAACAATAATTTTAACCACTTAAGCCCCGGACCATTTGGCTGGCCAAAGACCAGAGCACTTTTTGCGATTCTGCACTGCCTTGCTTTAACTGGCAATTGTGCGATGTGGCTCCCAAACAAAATTGACGTGCTTTTTTTTTTTTTTTTTTTATTTCCCACAAATAGAGCTTTCTTTTGGTGGCATTTGATCACCACTGCGGTTTTTAATTTTTGCGCTATAAACAAAACATAGCGACAATATTGAAAAAAACACATTATTTTTTACTTTTTGCCATAATATATATCCCCAAAAAAATATATAAAAAAAACATTTTTTTTTTCCTCAGTTTAGGACAATATGTATTCTTTTACATATTTTTTGGTAAAAAAAATCGCAATAAGCGTTTGGTTTGCGCAAAAGTTATAGTGTCTACAAAATAGGGGTTAGTTTTATGGCATTTTACATACAGCTATAAAATTGCACTGATTACTGTAAAAATTACACTGGCAGTGAAGGGGTTAACCACTAGCTGGGTAGGAAGGGGTTTAGTGTGTCCTAGGGAGTGATTCTAACTGTTAGGGGGCGTAGCTACAAGTGACACGTCACTGATCATTGCTCCCGATCACAGGGAGCTATGATCAGTGACAGTGTCACTAGGCAGAACGGGGAGATGCTTGTTTACATTAGCATCTCCCCGTTCTTCCTCTCCATGAGACGATCGTGGCAATTTCAAAGGACCGTACAGGTACGCCCATTTGCCCAGCTGTGCCATTTTGCAGACGTATAAGTACATGCGGTGATCGGCAAGTGGTTGGAGAAGTCCATCCTAACACTAAAATCGCTACAGACGTCCATGATCTAACACTTGCCTATCTAGGCCTTTAAAGAAGAAATCGGTATACATACCTTTTTTTTGAAGCAGATCCAGTCCAGTCTTCAGCGGTGGAAGCTCTGCAGAGGACAATGGCCGTGAAATGAATGGGAATTGATGTCACCCATAGACTTACCTTGGGGTTTCCTTTGTCAGCCGACTCCTCTGGGATTGGGTCGGATCTGCTGCAAAAAAGGTATGTATTCTGATTTCTTCTTTACGGGGTTAGATAGTTACAAGGTTAGTGTTAGCTTGTCGATGTCTGTCGATGTAGAGATTTTAGTATTAGGGTATTTAACACTTCTTTGCCCATCTCCAGCACTGTTCCTGGGGACTAGCAGTGTGACGAGCACCGGTTGGGTGCTTTTCAGGAAAGGGGAGTGTTGGGCCCTCTTAATGCTCAGCAGAGGCGCATCTGCTGAGCAAGTGCCACTGTGGCATGAAGATGTGTATCCCGTGAAGATCTGTATCCCCTACAGCAACTGCACATGTACCAGGATCAGGGAAAATCAGCCGAGCTAAAGCCGAAGAGGTACCTGAAGTCACTTAACTTCTTACATGACAGGCTACAGAACAGTCACGGGGTGCTACAGCCGCTGTAATAACCTGAATCGACACTATTAATAATAATGACCCGTACCTGTGTCCCTGCTTGGCTGTCGTGGTGCTTGAGCTTCTGAATCCTGACCATTAAAGTGCCTCTGTTGTAGTCCACTTGGGTGATTGGAGAGGAGCACCCAATGAATTTTAAAGCTGTTTATTGAACATAAAAGTAAACAAGTAGAGCCAACGCGTTTCAGAGGAATTGCCTTCCCCTTTTTCAGGGCTGTATTTCTTTGAGACTGGTTAGTTTCTGAGAGGGTTAAATATATTTGATCAGCTCTGCAGTAGTCTGGCATGTAAGGGGTTAAGTGACTTGGCTCTGAGCTCAGCTTGCTTTCCCTGATTCTGGTGCATGTGCAGTTGCTGCAGGAAATACAGATCTTCGTGCTACACCCAGCCCTGTTTGCCTTCTGTGCCTGGCATGGCTGGGTCACATTTTTAGTGACTCTGGGACTCTCTGAAAGCATCCTAGAGATTATGGCTAAGTATGGTTTTCAAGTCTCAAGGAGATTCCTTTGGTTGGCCTGTCAGTTGCTAACTGGTGAAATGACATCAGCTCCACAGTACAAGTCACCCTGTTGACAGCATGCTATCGTTGGCACTGTGTCGGTGTGTGTGCGTCCATCAATGACTGTGGAGGGTGATTGGAGCACTCACCTGTCTGGCACAGCAACCAGCAGACATGATGAGATCGGTGTACTACACACACACACGAGGAGGGATCGGCGTACCCGGGGGTGACCCACGCAGCTATGCAGAGGGCAGAGCAATGCCCAATCTCCTCCTGATCTCCTAGTGCTACACCGGCTACCGCTGTCATCAGGGCGGGATGTGTATCCTATGAAGATCTGTCCACTCTGTTAAGGGACAAAAAAAACACTGCGGGGCTAAATGTAAAACAAAACCGTCGCCCGTTACCTGGAACTGCATGTCCCGGGCGTTGGACGATAGGAATTGTGTATCCCTGCTGGGAGAGGAAGATTCTAAAGAGAACTGTATATATGGCTGCTGTAGTAGTGGTTGTTGGGGGTGTGTGGAATGAGTGGGGGGTAAAACCATATATATGGATTATGTGGGATTGGGTCTAGGGTAGAGCTGCACAATTCTGGCCAAAATGAGAACAATGATTTTTTGGCTTAGAATAAAGATCACGATTCTCGTGGCGTAACATCATTCACATTTATACAAAAAAATTGGGCTAACTTTACTGTGTATTTTTTTCAAATAAATTGCGTTTGAAAGAACTCTGTGCAAATACAGTGTGACATAAAATATTGCAACAACCGCCATTTTATTCTCTAGTGCCTCTGCTAAGAAAACAATACATAATGTTTGGGGGGGTCTAAGTAATTTTCTAGCAAAAAAAAAAAATACTGATTTTAACTTGTAAGCAACAAGTGTTAGAAAAAAGGCTTAGTCTTTAAAGCAGAACTTCAGTCATTTTTTCATCTTTCCGTCTATTAAATCCTCTGCCCTTGTTTTAATTTTGGATAGTAAAACATTTTTTTTTTCTGCCAGTAAATACCTTATACAGCCCACTTCCTGTTTTTAGTCTGGTAGAAAGCCTAGGCTTATGACATCATGCAGAGCCGGTGGTGTGCCTTTGTGTAAATCCAGGAAGTGAATAGGCCACAGCTTCTGCTGCTCACAATTAAAATGGTTGCAGCCAGACTATGCAAAGTGGTTGGAGGGAAGCTTCAGAATGGCAAAGATGTTTTTATTACAAATTATGTGAGCAGACTATGTGAAGAAGGGTGGATGGAGGGTGCGTGATCAACCGCTACAATCGAAGATTGTTTTAATTATTCATATATAATGGGATGCAAACCAATAGATAATAATACTACGTTTCATACAAGCAGGTAACAAAATATGTTAAAAATAAGTTAAAAGTAACATTTGCCCATGTTAAGGCAAGTATTTTAAAATCAGCTGATGCGTTTCGACGATAACCTCTTCATCAAAGCCTTGAAAACCAGAGCACAGTCTGCATAAGCCGGTATAGCCTGTGATGAATAGTTAATTATTCTAAGCTCCATACCAGTCCACGTCCAAATGTTCTAGGTGGAATAAAGATCAAATATATATATAATTTTTATTTTATTTTTTTGCATATTTTGTTACCTGCTTGTATGAAACGTAGTATTGATATTATCTATTTGTTTGCATTCCATTATATATGAATAATTAAACAATCTTTTGATGTTAGCGGTTGATCACGCGCCCTCCATCCACCCTTCTTCACATAGTCTTCCTCTGACCACCCCGGGGTCAGTTGGGGCAGCGGGACACGCAACACCATCCCTTTCAGTTCTTCCACTGTCTCACAACGCCCTCACAAGCGCAGGAGTAATTCTTCTTTTTTGTCCATATTTTGCATGTGAGCAGACTGCAGTTCCTCTTTAAAGGGTAACTCCACTTTCATGGGGGAAAAAATAGCAGATAAAGAAAAAATATAGCACAATTGTGACACTATTCATATTGTAATTGAATGTTATTAAAAATTCCCTTTCCTCTTCAATCTGCAGCCACTGTAATTTTCTGAGCATACATTGCAATATGGCTTCATGGAGTTGTCCTGTACACAGAGTGTGTATTGACCACTCCCCAGAAACATCATTTCCTGCTTGTGTGATTGGCTCACAAATTTTCCCAGAAGTCTGCCTAAGATACAAGTCAGATTTCAGGCATCCCCTGCAACAAAAATGTTATTTTTGGGGAGATACTTTCAATAGGAACAAGTCTAAAGGCATGCAAGCCCAGCAGATTTCCTCATTAGTGCCCAGCAGCTGCACACCTGACGGTTAATTCTAAAACCACTCCCATTAGACCCACTCAGTACAGAGACACAGACAACCACATGAATTACTTCAGAATAACAAAAGGTAGGAATCTGCAACAAAGGTTTTTATAATCCTTGCAGTGTACATCGATCATTCAGAGGGGAATGTTTTTTTTCGCAGTTTATACTGACCTCATTTACAGACTGAAGTATATTTGGTTTTTTTTTTTTTTTTTACAGTTGTCCGCAGTGAGCAGAGAACTCTCTGCACTGAATTGGCAAAATGCTGTTAAGATCGCGAGGGGGGGGGGGGGGGGGGGTAGAATCGCGATCTCAATTCTTTATTAATTATGCAGCTCTAGTCTAGGGCTTCATGCACATTGAGCTTTTTTTTCAGCTCTTCTGAATGCTTTTTCTCCTGGCAGGCGAAAAACTGTTTTAAAACAAATACCGAAAAAAAGATGTGTATTGTACACACGTTTATACGCATTTGTGCGTATGCACGTTAATGCGTTCTATTGGCCAGAATATGAATTTATTCTGGCCATTTGAATGCATTGACCAGTGAACGCGCCTAAATGCGCCTAGTGCTTATACACGTTTTGCCCAATCGCTCCTCACTTGAACATCTTAATTATAGTTTGCAGGAAAGAAAATTATCTATGGCCCGTCTGAAGACAGCTATACATATAGGTGCGGTGGAGTTGTGTATATGTTGGTCAGAGATGTTGCTGGCTCATAATACTTTTGGAGCAGCCATCTAGATTTTGGGAACATCTGTGGAGGCCTGCAGTATGCAGGAAATGAAGAACTTATCACATGAAGAGTGGAGTATCAGTACCAGCTGTTTAACATACATTTCCTCATTCTAGAAATGCTTTTGATTATGTAATTTCGCAGATGTGCTCTGAATAACTCTATGGATTAAAAAAAAATGCGTGCCTAATTGAAAAGTAGACTATTGTTAAAATTTAGGAGCTGTTAAAAATCGCTAAATACAGCCAACATCGTTAGAAGCATTCCTTACAGTGGGCTGGAAGCTAATATATGTACAATTCAGGCCCTGACATCGACAATCTTGGGCCTCATGTAGAACGTGTCTCACAGAAGAACACTTTTCTTCTAGCAAACAAAGTATCCCTCTTCTACTGCTGAGCACGTTACAAAATGCAAAGATGGCTGATTGGTTCCTAGGTAAAAGAAGATTGTTTTTTGGGTGACACTTTGTCTATGTCCATTGCTCCAGAAGGCAGCATGTTTCATCATAGGAGCTGAGTTCTTTTTTGGTTCTGGCTTGATCAGCTCTACCCTGCTGTAGAGATGGGTTGGCTACACACAGTTTGTGTGTGTGTGGTGTGTGGTTTTTTTTTTTTTTTGGTTTTTTTTTTTTTTTGGTAATCTATGGTTGTTAGAAACCTAGAGTCAGTATAAGTATTTTTTGTACAGTTGGCTGTTGCATGTCATCAGTCACATTACATTTATATGGTGGCCAATTTAGATGCAAATAACATTTGGTGGAGATTAAGGACCCTTCCACATGGGGTGGGATCCATTGGAGTCTGCCTGCTCAGCGGGGAATTTGTCCGCTGATCCCCTCTGAGCATGCGGATGGCTGGTCCGTGTAGCGGAGCAGACACGGATACAACCTGCTCTCCTCTATGGGCGGTTGGATGTAAAAAAAAAACACCTGTCCGTTTTTACATCTGACTGCCATCCGATCAGGCAGACGGATGGGGAACAGATCCATAGCCATCTGTTTTTAGATACATGTCTGTTGACCCCTGCCACTTCATAGAGGAGACTGGAGGGCCTGATTGGGTCCACCTGAAAAACTGACAGGCGGACATGATCAGTCTAGTTGTGTGGAAGGGGCCTATGGGAAGTGTTTTAAAAAAATAAAAAACATCCATACTCTCCTCTATCTATGCTATAGCATCAGTACGATGCTGCAGATGTCCCACATTGGCTCTAAGACCAAGAACTGAATGATCACATGACCACTGATTGCTCAGTTCTCGACCTGTTTAAGTAGAGGGTAGTGACTGTTGGTCATTGCTCTTCGCTCTGCTCCCCCAGACTGGGAAGGGAGTGGGCAAGGCTGACTAGTTCTAATCTGCACACTGTGAGAGGTGGAGCCAGGTGTCGGGCAGCTGGGTGGATCCCGACAGTATCATCGAGATCCTTTCGGAGCCTGGAGTGTCTCTATTCCGTTTTTATAGTGGGCAAATAACCGGATATAATTTGACTCCGGGTCACAGGAGAATGAAAAAAGGTTACTCCTGTGACCAACAAGAGAAGTATAGCCAAACAACTTTGGCCATACTTCTCTTTGTTTCTTGTTAAAAAAAAAAAAAATACTTCTCTTTTTAATAATAACTACAGTGCTGTGCTAACATGCAAGTAAAATGTTAATACCCAGCTAACGGCCAATCCAGGCTAGTCCACCACTAGCTGTGGGGGCAATTGTCCTTATCCAGTAACTTTGTATGGGCTTAGCTGCTGATTGCTGAATAGGTAAGTAGAACATAAAGCTTGTGGATAAAACGGGAACATAAGGTTTCCAGCAGCCACTATCACTTTGCTTGGTAGGCTCTGCATTAACTTTAAGCATTCTCTCTGCCCCTGTATTTCTATGAACCGTGATTATTTGAGGATCTTTTTAGTGTGTCTTTTATGAATAGACACTGCCTGATGAGCTATATCCTGTAACTGACCTGATGTTCTTGTATTAAAAGTATATCTTCACACTTTAATATATTTTCTGTTGTGTTGCTTTGTTTTTTTTTTTTTAGCCCCGAGCAATTAGTGTAGATCTGCAGCCTGATGCAACTCTGCAGGTTGATATATCTGATGCCCTAAGTGAGCGAGACAAAGTGAAATTTACTGTGCATACAAAGGTGAGTCCTCTCTCTGTTAAATTCATATATGTGCAAAAATTATCAAGCGACATGTCATCAATTGGTCCATGGATGGGTTTTGCACCCAGTTGACTTTGGGAATCGTCAGAAGTGCATATCATTGCAACATGAAAAACCTTTGTGACCAATCAGCAGTCAGGTTTTCTTTGAGTTAACATATATTTCTTTTGTTAGATTCAGTATATCTGAGAGATGCTGGCATATGATTAGTATGCTGTAGAGATTTGTACATTGATGAAGTGCAGAGTCCAGAGCATACGTAGTGAAAGAATTTTTAGGTAGAGTGGAGATCATTCCTCAGCAGTGCAAGTGGAGGCATCTTCTAACCACCTGTCCCAAATTTTGTGATATTTGTTTGGGCAGCCACTGTGTGAGTAAAGTTCTTTTTTTTTTTTGGGGGGGGGGGGGGGGGGTGGTGTTTATTTATTATTATTATTATTATTGTTATTATTCAGGATTTATATAGCGCCAACAGTTTGCGCAGCGCTTTACAACATGAGGGCAGACAGTACACTTACAATACAAATCAATACAGGAGGGATCAGAGGGCCCTGCTCGTTAGAGCTTACAATCTAGAAGGGAGGGTCAAGTGGAAACAAAAGGTAATAACTGTGGGGGGGTGAGCTGATGGAGAAAAAGAAAAAACAGTTGTTAGGTGTTGGTAGGTTAGGCTTCTCTGAAGAGAAGGGTTTTCAGGGATCATCTAAAAGCTAATAGAGTAGGAGATAAGCTGACAGATTGGGGTAGGGCATTCCATAGGATTGGAGAGGCTTTGGAAAAGTCCTGGAGGCGAGCATGGGAGGAGGTGACGAGGGAGCTAGAGAGCAGAAGGTTGAAGAGAACGAGTAGGTTGGTATTTAGAGACTAGGCTAGTGATGTAGCTGGGGGCTAAATTGTGGATGGCTTTGTACGTAGTTAGTATTTTGAATTTAATTTTTTGGCCGAGTGGAAGCCAGTGGAGGGATTGACAGAGAAGGGGTAGCAGAGACAGAGCGATTGGTAAGGTGGATGAGTCTGGCAGCATTCATGATGGATTGAAGAGGTGATAGACTATGTAGAGGTAAGCCAATGAGAAGGGAGTTGCAGTAGTCAAGGCGAGAGATGACCAGCGAGTGAATTAAGAGCTTTGTTGTGTCATTGGTTAGAAAGGGGCGTATTTTGGAGATGTTGCGGAGCTTAAGGTGGCAGGATTTGGACAGTGATTGGACGTGGTGTTTAAAGGAGAGTTCAGAGTTCAGGACTACACCTAGAACTTTGGCATGTGGGGATAGGTTTATAGGGGCATATGTGGGAGGAAAAATGATACGTTCGGTTTTGGATAGATTGAGTTTGAGGAAGTGGTGTGACATCCAGACTGATATATCTGAAAGTAAATTAGAGATACATGAGGAGACAGAGGGAATGAGCTGAGGGGTAGAGAAATAGATTTGGGTGTCGTCAGCGTAGAGGTGGTACTGGAAGCCATGGGAGGCTATCAGCTGACCCAGGGAGGAGGTGTAGATTGAAAATAGGAGAGGTCCAAGAACAGAACCTTGGCGGACCCCAACCGAGAAAGGAAGAGGAGAGGAGGAAGTAGAGTTGTAAGAAACGCTAAAAGTGCAGTTGGATAAGTAGGAAGAGAACATCCAGAAAGGTTGATACTGGTCAAGGGGGCCTGTAGATCACAGCTATCCTTAGAGAAACTGGAGTGAAAAGACGTATGCAGTGTGCTTCAAAAGAGGAGAGTGACAGAGAGGGAGGTGGGTGAAATACCTGAAAGGTGCTATGTGGGGCTAGAAGGATTCCGACACCTCCTCCCTTATGTCCACTGGATCTGGGGGAGTGAGTCTAGAAAAGACCACCATGGGATAGAGGTTACGGTAATGGCGAGTAGGTTAAATGAGTTGGCGATAAAGAGGTAATGGAGAGAGGTGAGTTTGTTGCAGACAGAACGGGAGTTCCAAAGGGGACAAGAGAAAGGGAGTCTGGTCTGAGGAAGACTGGAAATAGGAACTAAATTGTGTTGATTGCGGCTGCTGCCAGAGGGTGCAATGTGATGGGTGCATGGGGTACAGTTAAATAATGGAGGCCCGGGGTTTGGGGCTATATCTCCAGAGGTTAGGAGAAGCAGGAGGGTGAGGGAGGTAATATGGGAGTGGGATTTATATGAAGGGACATGGCCCAGGGTCTTGGAGATTTTTAGTGTGTGTGGATTTAGAATTGGCAGGAGTTGGTGGGTGCAGTAATAAGGAGAGGACAGAAGTGAGATAGATAGATGGATGGATAGATTTTAAGGATAAAGGACAGAGCTGTCAAAAGGAGTGGTAGAGAGTGCATGTTACAAGGAGAAAGAGAGCTGAATGGGTAAACAAGGTTACCTGATGTCTGTGTGGTGTTTTTCAAAGTATTTTCTTGTGTTCATTTGCTTTGTGCATTAGCTGAAGTGCAGAGTCAGAAGGGCTCCCACTTATAGAAATAGCCCCACTTTGAGAATGTGCCCCCTGCAAATGCTTCCCCCCCAAAGAAGTTTATATTCTGATAGGGGTGGGTGGATTTCAATTAGCAATCAAGAGGTAATAAAGGTTGGCTGGTTAACAGGGCAAAATTCTTACTTCAGAAACAGACTAGCAAGAGGGCACTAAAGTTAACGGGCCATAATTCTGGGTAAGATAAGGGAGATAATAAAGCATTGTAATGTGGACAGGTCTACAGACTGTTAAGCAAAAATAACATACCAGCAATTATTAAAGACACATAAGCAAAGCAGATAGCAGTGTTTCAGTTTTTGGGTGGAGATGGTTCAGTTAGCACATACCTGTAGAAAGAGAGAACAGATTTACAGATGAGACAATCAGATAATGAGTGCAGAGTCAGAAGTGCTCCCACTTATAGAAATAGCCCCACTTTGAGAAAGGGCCCCAGTTGCAAATGTGCCCCCTGATCCACTGTTGAACAATGGGGGCGATTCTCTTAACCAGGTCCTGGCTATTTGCATTCTGGCTAAGAATCGTGGCTCTTGTAGGAATATATTAAGGTATTTGTCCTCCTCAGATATAGAGAGGAGGCCCAACACACACTGGCAGGGGGCATAGGGTGAGAGGGGAGCCCATGCGATCATGAAGGATATTGAGCACCTGTGACCAGTAACCTTGATAGGATGGACAGGACCATAGCAAGTGATAGAAGGTGCCCCTGGGGTCTCCACACCTAAGACATGCTAAACTGTTTTCCGGTCTTTATCTAGAGAGGTGAATGGGTGTCAAATAGGACCTGTGAAGGATGTAGAACTGGGTGAGGCGATCAGACAGCTTGGGGGAAACAGATTTACAGGTTGCCAACACCTCCTCCCAATCCTCATCTATCACATCACCCATGTCCATCTCCCACCGAGATTTAAATTGGTAGGCCAAGGCAGTGGCAGCGGGTAGCATGATGTGGTTGTAGAACAAGGAATGCTGACTATGTTTTGATGATGCTAGATATTTGAAATATTTTGGTTGTGGGTGTCTGTTACCTTAATGTCTAATTCTTTGTTCGCTATGATTATATACATGGACATGTAGCTCCTTGAAGTAGTGAGTTCTGTAGGCTTAAATGCCCTGATTTATTCTAGGTAGATGAATGGGTCTTTGTTTTATTTAAATGCCCCTGAGTGTCCTCAGACCACTTCTTTATTCCCTTTATACTCATGATCCTACTGCTATTCATAGCTCTAATGTCTTAATTAAATTTGCAATTGATATGAAGATAATGGGTTTGATATCCATTGCTTTTGAAGCAGTGTATAGTGATAGTGACGAGGTCCAAACGCTTTCTGAGTAGTGTATGGACATTGACTTGAACTTTAAACACTAGGCAAACAAAAGAAAATGTAGATTATTATTATTATTCAGAAATGTATATTGCACCAACAGTTTGTGTAGCACTTTACAAAATGGCGAGAGACAGTACAATTGCAATATAATTCAAGACAATGGGGTAAAGCCTGTACACATGGGCCGAATATCGGCCGATTGAACAGAAACCAGCTTACACTCATCCTGTGTCTACAGCAGCTGAACATCTGGCTTCTGTTGGAACAGGCATGCTGGAAAAAACAGCTGCCAATCAGCATCCTATTAGCGCTCCCAGCCAGTGGCTGCAAGCTCTGACCGTTGAGTTCTGGGAGGGGGCAGTCCCCCTGTCAGACCACAGTAGCTCAGTGGGGAGATCACTGTACTAACATTGCATAGTTAGTACAGTAAGCTCCTGTGTGTACTAGGCTTAAGGAGGTCCCTGCTCCTGAGAGTCCCCTTCTCCTCTGTTCATGTCTTCTAACCAGCCTTTGTCACCACACAGATTTACAGATCTCCTGGAGCAGGGGGTCATCACTCCAGTACCTGTGGTGGAACAGTTCCAGGGCTTTTACTCCAAACCTGTTCATGTTTCCCAAACCCAGAAATAGGTTCCACCCAATCTGGGATCTCAAAGCCCTATATGGCTTCATTTGGGCATAGGAATACAGCATGGAATTCACCAGGTCTGTCATAGCTTTCCTTTATCAGAGAGACTTTGTGGCCTCTGTGGACATCAAGGACACATCCCTGCTTGTCATTATTTTTACAGTGCCTCAGCACTTCAAATTTGTGGCCCTGCCATTTGGCCTAACTTCTGTATCCTGAGTATTCACAAAAATGCTGGCCTCTGGACTAGCCTTGTTGCATTGCCATGTTCTGCCCAACAGTGTAGCTTGAACAGTCTAGATCTTGCCAAGGTTCAGCTATGTTATAAACATCCAGAAGTCTGTGCTGAAAACAACTCATCACTTAAAGTATCTGGATCTGATCCTATAACCAGGTTAACCAGTTTTTCTTTCCCAAGAGAAACTTCAAACTCATTGCTTCCAGACTTGAACTCTTCAGTCTAGGAATCGCCCAACTTCTGCATGGGAGTTTAGTGTTTTGATGGAAGCCTTCATCAAGGCAGTCCTATAAATCTGTTTCCACTTCAGACTCAGACTCCTACCACACAACATCCTGTCATTAAGTGACAAGTTGGTCTAGCCACTGGACTGATTCTCCTGACACTAAACACCAGATCGCCCTTGCTCTGGATATGAGTAGGTGTTTCCTTTTTAGACTCATGGAAGTTCCCCACGATGGATGCCACTGTGCCAGCCTCATGGGCTGGGTAGGAGTCTTGTACACCTTGTCTCCCGGTTGACGTTCTGGAACTTCAGGCATTTTGGCTGTCCCTACAACACTTACATTTCTACTGGAGGATCATCCTATCAGGATTCAGTCAGACAACGCTACGGCAGTGGTGTACATCACCATCAGGGAGGCACCAGAAGTCTCACTTCAGCAAGAACAGGTGGAAAGGATCCTGTCCTGGACAGAAATTCATGTTCCAGTCTTGTCTACCGTTTTACATCCCTGTCATGGTCAACTGAAAGGCGCACTATCTCAGCCAGAAATTCCTGGATTTGGAAGTAGGGGTGGTTCCTACATCGGAAGGGATCCTCCTGGCATAAGCAGTGGATGCTCTGGTGGATTCGTGAGATCAATACAGCCTGATTCATGTTTCCTCACT
Source organism: Aquarana catesbeiana (assembly GCF_042186555.1). Taxonomy (NCBI): domain Eukaryota; kingdom Metazoa; phylum Chordata; class Amphibia; order Anura; family Ranidae; genus Aquarana; species Aquarana catesbeiana. Next base: position 95,601,832 of record NC_133336.1, on the reverse strand, counting down.
TGCTTCACAGGATTGAAATGGAAGACATTCCAGTGAATCTCATGGCTTCAGATTGGTTCAGGGAGATCTGATTCTCCGAACTGATCAGATTCCTGGCAGACGCTCTATGGGCTCTTCCAATCTGTATCTTCTGTCCAAGGGACACTTCTTATCTTCCAAAGATCGCTAACTTGTCATCCTTGGATTAAGGCCTTTGTACTGGATGCCTCTAAGGCTCAACCTGTGGAATCTGAATTTTGGTTCTCTCTGCATTTATAAAGCCACCCTTTGAACATATTAGTGTTATTCCCCTTTCAACTCTCGTTCACAAGGTTCCATTCCCTGTTGTCTTTACTTCTACAAGGTAAGTGTCTGAGCATCTTTATCCTATAAAGCTGTGGTCCCCAACCTTTTTGGCATCGGGGACTGGCTTGGTGGAAGAAGATTGTTCCAAGGCCGGGGGGCGATTTTTTTTTTTTTTTTGCTGGCAATTTGTCGGGGCAATGGCTGGTGTTGGTGCTTCATTCATCCCAGCACCATGGTTGTTATAGTGTCAGGGTGATTGAAGCGCATTATTAATATTGTTACATGGTAATATACTATGAAATTGTTCAACTCACCATAAGGCAGAATCATTGGAAGCCCTGGGCGTGTCGCCTGCCACCAGATGTGGATTGTCACTTGCCATGTCGCCTGCCACCAGATGTGGATTGTCACTTGCCATGTCGCCTGCCACCAGATGTGGATTGTCACTTGCCACGTCGCCTGCCACCAGATGTGGATTGTCACTTGCCACGTCGCCTGCCAGTGCCACCAGATGTGTATTGCCACTGCATTGGTGGCAGCACTGGTCCATTTAGTTTAGTACAGAGGCCAGTTCTGTGCAGTGGCCAGTTCTAAATGAGGGAAGGAGAGTGGTGCGGGGCAGGTGGTGAGAGATGATATCATCTCTGCTCCTCCCTGTACCTCCGACATTGAAGAGGCTGGGCTGTGAGGGCAGAAGAGCGGTGATGCGGGGCGGGCAGAGAGATGATGTCATCTCTCACCGCCTGCTTGTCTCATCCACCCGCACACTTCTCTCATCCACCCCGCTATTGTGACAGAACACCGACTCTTTCATGCCGCCCACCTGGCTCAGAGCCCGCCTGCCTGGCTCAGATATCCCGCCCGCCTGGCTCCAACATGCCGTACGCCTGGCTCTGATGCCACACCTGTCCTGCGGCCCGACTGCATTGAGGCCATGGGCCAGTAGTGGGCCACGGCCGGTGCTTGGGGACCCCTGCTATAAAGAACCCTTTCTGGCCATAAGGTGGTATTTAAACCCAGAACTTCCTTCCCTCCTAAAGAGGAGATCCAGTCTCCCTCAAAAAATTAAGTCAGCAGCTACAAATATTGTAGTTGCTGACTTTTAATATAAAGACACTTACCTATCCAGGGATCCAGTGCTATCCTCACCCAAGCCGATTCTTCAATTGGATTTGGGTTCAGGTGCCGGCATCTTAACTAAGAGAATCCGGCAGTGAAGCCTTGTGGCCTCACAGCTGGCATCCCACTGTGCTTGCCCGAGCCACAGTGCACTTTCTGAATGGTCCCGCTGTCTTTTGGGACCTGTGATGTTTCCCAGTAGGATGCAGGGGAAGGAGAGGGGGGGCCAAACTGTTTGGATTGCTATGGCGATCCGCCTGGAAGTGGGGGCAGGTACCTGTCAAAACCAGGTACCCGCTCCCCACCCCAAAAACTGCCAGTTGTTTGAGAGGATGGGGGGGTGAGGACGCAAACAAGCAGAACTTCCCCTTTTGGGTGAAGCTCCGTTTTTAAGGCACTTTCAGCCTTTCACCTCACCCTGGTCATTGTTCTTCTGTCTCTGTCCAGTTTGTCAGGAGGAGATCTCCCACTATTGTCTAAAATAATAAACAAACCTTGCGAGCCACATACGGGTCAATGCCTAATAAAATGCTAGAATATGAGGTATATGAAATATAATATAAAAGCAATCCTGAGTAGAAACCAGCTGCAAACACTTAATCACGTTCCATAATCATGTAAGTGGTGTATAGAAAAAAAATGTGTCTGCGCTAGATAAAAATTAACATTCCAATAATAACCATAAGTGCTGAGTGCAAAAATAAACAAATACATAAATAAAAGTGTTATAGCTGACCAATAATAAATCAGAAATAACCATTAGTGCATAAATCTCCAAAGTGCACAGTGCTACATCAAACACACAATATAAGTGTCCAATCAAAACATATAAAATAAAATTAAAATAAAATATAAAAAATATGGGAATATAAAAATCTTCCTGTGAATCTATTAAAGTTCAAAACCGTGTATATCCAGAGATATAAAGGTGCCCAAAATCAGTGTCCATAAATCAGTGAAGCTCCTGCATCTTGTCCTTCCAAAGGTGCAACACCATAAAAACGTGCTTTAGTGTCTTCCAGTGACCCCCACAAGCATATACGCTCACCTTCCTGCGTGTGACACAGTAATTAAACTCTGTCAAACACGCTTTGGAGACACTCCTGTGCTCTAATGGAATCAGCTGTGTAGACCTTCAATGCTCCCAGTCATGACCTTCAATGCTCCCAGAACACGCGTAGGGGAGGGGCCTGGACGGAGCTGTCAGCAGAGAGAGAGGAGAGTTCGAGACGTACACTGCACTGCACGCCATACCGCGAGATCGGCTTGTTTTAGTTTTACTTGCTTAGGATGGTGCACTTACGCACCTGCAGCATGTGAGTACCCCTGCAAGGGGAGAAAGGTTGTTTTTTTTTTTTTTTTTTTAATAAAGCACTTTATATTATCATACAATGTTGCGCTATGTAGTTTCTTTTCTTTTGCATATAAAATCATGACTGGGAGCATTGAAGGTCTACAGAGCTGATTCCATTAGAGCACAGGAGTGTCTCCAAAGCGTGTTTGACAGAGTTTAATTACTGTGTCACACGCAGGAAGGTGAGCGTATATGCTTGTGGGGGGTCACTGGAAGACACTAAAGCACGTTTTTATGGTGTTGCACCTTTGGAAGGACAAGATGCAGGAGCTTCACTGATTTATGGACACTGATTTTGGGCACCTTTTTATATCTCTGGATATACACTGTTTTGAACTTTAATAGATTCACAGGAAGAGTTTTATATTCCCATATTTTTTATATTTTATTTTAATTTTATTTTATATGTTTTGATTGGACACTTATATTGTGTGTTTGATGTAGCACTGTGCACTTTGGAGATTTATGCACTAATGGTTATTTCTGATTTATTATTGGTCAGCTATAACACTTTTATTTATGTATTTGTTTATTTTTGCACTCAGCACTCCCACTATTGTCTGGGTGTAATGTGCTCTGCATGTTTTATCTAGCAAAACACGGGACACACTTGCAATCCCATTTGCTTTCAATGGCACCCCAATCATGACGCTATTTTGCCGCAGTTGTCGCCTGGCGAATCATGGTAAAATTGCAGGATGCCTGTTGCCCAAGAGAAGCTCCGGAACTTGGTGCCATTAAAAGTAATCGGGATCGTAAGCATGTCCCGCTTTTGTGGCGATTCCAAATCACGGTCAGGATCGTGGCGATTCCGCACCCGATCCGGGACACCTAGGTGTGAACGGAGCCTAAAGACCAACTCTATTTTTAACACTCCCCCTTCCCTTTTGACCTCTTGCTGCCCATTGAAGCAAGTAAAAAGTAGTCTTGGAGAAGACATTCCAGGGAATTACCCAAGCTTCTAGCACATATGGCGTGTGCCACATTACCAAGCAAACCTGTTTCAGCTCTTTCTGTACCAACCATGGCAGGTTCTATTTTAGAGTGAAATAGAAACTTGTACGGGTTCCACGCCTAATTTAACAGAGGGATTGTGGCAGTTTTCACTGTAGAAAACTTTGGCGGACCCCCGCCAGGTCAGGCCTGGCATACAGGATGTGAGCTGTTAGCAGACAGCTTCCATTCTTCTCTCTGCTTGTACAATGATTACACTTCACAAGCAAAGTCTGCATTGTTAAGTCGTTCCTGTTCATTTAGCTGAGCGGTTGAGGGGGAGAGCGGGGGCAGGCAGAGGGAATGGAGCATGCAGCTCCAGGTGAACTGTTCTGCTGTGTCTTTCACACACACAGCATAGAATATGGAATAGCTGGCTCTTAATTACCAAAGGGGCTTGCTTCCATTTTGTAATTTAGGTGAAGCATCTGTTGCATTTGATCCGCTTAGAAGAGTGATGTAGGCATGCATCCTGCACTGCTCTTTGTTCATTTTTCCCATTATATCAGTGTTTGTCAACTTGCACTTCTATCTATTCGCATATTCTTCCATCTATTTGCATATGTACACTGTAAAGTGGTGTGGTAGTGGCACTGGGAGAGACCCCCGATGCTTGAGGAACTAGGTTGAGTTTTTGCTTTTGTCTGCAAAGTAACATCTGAGTCTGGACTCTGTTTTTTTTTTTTTTTTTAAACGCATGACAACTTTGTCATTTTTTAATTTTGTGATGGGTGGTGGTAACTATTTTGTACGTTTTTGATACTTATTGATGTCCGTTAATGAAATATATTTTTGTATTAAGTCAAATTAATAGTATTACCTAATAGTACCTGCTTTCTGTTGGGGGCCTGCCCATTTTTCTTTTTTTACAGTTTTCTGGTACAGTAATCTACACCTATATGTTGGTATAGTGGACTATATGTTTAATGGGCCCCTTTTTAGAGGGGATACCGTGTGGATAATCCCTGATCTATATCTAAATAATTACGAACAGGGCTCTCTGATTCCTACTGTATTATAGTGTATTGTAGTTGTACTGTCTACCCTCAAGTTGTAAAGCGATACGCAAACTGTCGGCGCTATATAAATCCTGTATAATAATAATAATCTGGATTGGGGTAATGCGTGTATTTGGTGCTATGTTTTTAGTACCTGACAATGTCTGTCAGTAATGGCTCTGTAAAGAATAATGGAAAGAGAGCCTAGTGCTCACCATCACATCTACTACTGTTTGGTATACAGAACCTGCCAGACCCTCAATTCTTAAGTTTTGTAAACAAGAAGCGGTGTATTCTCTGCCAGTTGCAGGATGTTAAGATGCAGTGAAACATATATAAAATAAATGAGGCATGCATTTTCTATGACCGTTATGTCATTTCTTAATTTTTTTTTTTTTTTCCCCCTCCAGAGTTCATTACCAAACTTCAAGCAGAACGAGTTCTCTGTGGTGAGACAGCATGAAGAGTTCATATGGCTGCATGATTCCTTTGTGGAAAATGAGGAATATGCAGGATATATTGTAAGTGTGATAATATCGCCTGCCCTTATACTTCATTTATTGTGCTTCATGAGCTCCCATAGCATGCTTTGTGTGTAGCTTTGCTGTGAATATTTTTAAATACTTATCTTGGGATTGCATATTTTCTAATTAATATATTTTTCTGAGCTCCCATGAACAAGAAGTAAGCTGCCAGGGCCATCTGTGCTGAAAAATGTAGCTAATAACACCTTGTGTAATTACAGTGGAGCGAGGCAAAAATAACAGTTTGATTTGGAAAAGCTGATTGTATGCGTTTATCAGCCAGGCAAAGAATGTATACCGGACAGGCAGATAACGGGAATTATGTAGACATACAACTGTGTCTTGGCTGTATAAATTCAATACCAAACTCCTCATTTTTATGTGTCTGTATTCATCAGATGTGGAAAGCATAGAAAAAAAGTTTTTTTAGATTTCCAATGTAGATGGTGTAGATCAGCGGTCTCCAATCTTTTTGGCATGCGGCAGCCAATTTTCCCAGAGACTGGGGGGAAGGAGGACTTCTGGGAGAGGGAGTTGGTGGGTGTGTTGGCTGTTGTGGACGGGTCAGGGGATGGGATATTCAGAGTCTGTCCTCAGCCCCCCCCTTTGTCGGCGTCCTCCGTTCCACTTCACAGCACAACCCCCTTTTACATTACAGTGCAGTCCCCTTTACATCAGTGCCCCTTTACATTAATGTAACAGGGACTTTTCTGTAAAGGGGGGGCTGCACTGTAATGTAAAGGGGGGCTGCACTGTAATGTAAAGGGGCACTGTAATGTAAAGGGGCACTGTAATGTAAAGGGGGGCTGCACTGTAATGTGGATTTTACTACTTGAATTTGGGACTGATGCCAGGCAGTTTTGAGCTACACAATTGATGTAAAATAAGAAAAAAAGAGGCCAATTCTGACATTTCTCACTTACAGGTTAAAATCTTTTTTTTTTTTTTTTTTTTTTGCTAGAAAATTACTTTGAAACCCCAAACATTATATATTTTCTGAAAGCAAAGACCCTGGATAATAGAATGGTGGTTGTTGCAATCTTTTTATGTTGCATGATATTTTTGCAACCCTTTTATCAAATGCACATTTTCAGGGAAGCAAATACACTTTTAGTGCACACAATACAATACCCAATATTTTGGTCAAAGATATGATGTTGTGCCGAGTAATCGATACCAAACAGGTCGAGATTTAAAAATTTGCATGCCTGTCAAATGGCTAAAGTACCTAAAAATATCCATAGCTGACTCTTTAAAAGTCTTTACAGGTTATCACTTTAGAGGTAAAGTAATCTAGAATTACTGCGATCACTCTGACATTTGCAGTGATATCTCACAAATGTATGCGAGCAATGTCATGCTTTTTTCCATTACAAGGGATGTTTACATTCCTTGTAATAGGTATAAAAGGGATCCAATTTTTTTTTTTTTTAAACAGTGAAAAAATAAAGTAAAAAAAAAATAAATAAGAAAAAATTATTTTTTTTAAACCCCCTGTCCCGACGAGCTCGCTCGCAGAAGCGAACGCATACGTGAGTAGCGCCCGCATATGAAAACGGTGGTCAAACCACATGTGAGGTATCACCGCGACCGGTAGAGCAAGAGCAATAATTCTAGCCCTAGACCTCCTCTGTAACACAACATGCAACCTGTAGAATTTTTTAAACCTTGCCTATGGCGATTTTTAAGGGTAAAAGTTTGCCGCCATTCCATGAGCAGGCGCAATTTTGAAGTGCGACATGTTGGGTATCAATTTACTTGGTGTAACATTATATTTCACAATATAAAAAAAAAAATTGGGCTAACTTTACTGTTGTCTTATTTTTTTTTTTATTCAAAAAAGTTAATTTTTTTTTTTTTTTGCAAAAAAAAGTGCGCTTATAACTGCGCAAATACGGTGCAAAAAAAAGTATTGCATTGACTGCCATTTTATTCTCTAGGGTGTTAGAAAAAAAACTATATAATGTTTGGGGGTTCTAAGTAATTTTCTAGCAAAAAAACCTGTTTACGCCTAAAATCCAAAACGAGGCTGGTCCTTAAGTGGTTAATAAACAAAAAAAGTACTTTTTTTACTACTCAATATACAGCTGTCATCTGGTCTAGCTCTTTCCTAGCCTGTCTGCGGGAAAACATAAGCAGGAGGAGCTTCTAGTCCTCTGCTGCTGGTCACATGTTGAAAAAAAAAATTGGTATATGGAGAAAAAATAAATAACATCAATAAACTGTTTTTAAATTGTCCTACAAATATATATTTGAAATGAAATCTTTATTATTTTGTGGAGATAACATGGTGCGGGCAGATTTCTGCCAGTCACAGGCTGTATCGTGCCTCTCCAGCCTGTGTGTTAGAATAAGAAGCCACCATTAATTTATCCCGCACCCATTGTGTTTAGCTGATTAGTGGGCATAGAGGAGGAAGGAGGGAGTGGGCTGTCATTTACCACTGTGTATACACCCATGTGTGTGACTCTAGTCACATGGGCTGCTCAGATGTGACGGGGAGGAAATGCTCAGCATAGAAACTCACTGAAAACTGAGCATGTGCAGAGTTGCCACCATGGATGCAAAATCCCTAGCTAAATTGGGGACATGAACAGAAGGGGGAGATGGAGAGCAGCAGAATACAGAAAACAAATCTCATAGTGACTGAGTGAGTATGAACAGCATGTAATACACCATTAATTGATAGTTTATGATGTGGGTTTAGTGACACTTTGAAGTAGAAATAAATTCTCTTATCCTGTACAGCCAAGGAAGCTGCTTCTGTTTGATCTGCAACTGCCATGATACTACACATGTGATCAGTTATGACACCAGCCATTTGATGGTTTGGTTGAGGACACAAGCAAATATGACAGCAATCCTGGCATTCCAAGACTGTAACTGTTTTTTAGAAACCGTTAAATCAATGGATTTAGTTTCGCTTTATGATTTACTGCTGGGGCTCTGGGCTTCAGCAAAATGGCAGCCTCCAGCAAGAAGAAATGCACGACCACTGCTGGAGGCCATTTACAGCACACACTCATTTTGGTAGCATAATTATTAACCACTTCCAGACCGCTGCACGCCGATATACGTCCTAATTTTGAAGAGGAATATCGTTGTTACGGCAGCACCTAGCTGCCATAACCCAGGTATCCTCTTCTTTGGCCGGTGGTCCGGTTTCCGATAATAGTGGTCTCTCTGCCTGTAAATGTAAACACAGACAGAGGAAGTGATGCCATTTCCCCTCGTGGAATCCTTTTCAGTTCCAGTGAGAGGAGAGAGGACATCTGTGAGTTGCACTAACACCAGTACACGTAGGCACACATTTCACCCCCGGATCCCCCCCCCCAGTTAACCCCTTCATTCCCTGTCACCGTGTCACAAAGTGCAGTTTTCATATTTTTCACTGATCACTGTACTAGTGTCATTTGTGACACTAATCAGCGTTAGAGCAGCTAGTAGTAAGCCCAGGTAGGTCTAGGGTACCCCCCTAATAAAGGTTTAACCCTTTGATCACCCCCCAGTTAACCCTTTCACCCTCTGTCAAAAATATAGTGCATAGATCTATATTCTGATCACTGTATTTTTGGTGTCACAGGTGAGGCTAGTTAGTATTACCGTCAGTCTTCTATAGCGTCAGGGTAACCCCATATATTACCGAATAAAGGTTTTAACCCTTCCACCCCCTGTCATCAGTGATCACCGTATTAGTGTCACGGGTGACGCTGGTTAGTTTTTTTTTTTTTTTTTTTTTTTATAGCGTTAGGGCACCCGCCACATATTTACTTAATAAAGGTTTAACCCCCTGATCGCCCGGCGGGTGACATCAGTTGGGTTTTATCTTTGATCTGATCAGATCTAGAGGTCGACCAATATGGGTTTTTCCCTGGCCGATGTCGATATTTAGAAATCGCAATGGCCGATTATATGATGCTGATTTTTTTTTTTTTTTTTTTTTTTCCCTTCATCTCATAAAATCTAACAGACCCCTTTCACAATGGGGCATTTTTCAGGCGCTTTTGGGCTAAAAATAATGCCTGTAAAGTGCCTGCAAAGCGGCTCCCCTGCAGTCTCAGTGTGAAAGCCCAAGTGCTTTCACACTGAGGCGATGCGCTGGCAGGATGTTAAAGCCCTGCAAGCAGCATCTTTGGAGCGGTGTATACCGCTCCTCCACCATTCCTACCCATTGAAATGAATGCGCACCGCTGCCGAAACGCCTGTAAAGCAATTCGGCAGCAGCGCTTCACGGGCGTATTCAACCCCTTTCTCGGGCGCCAGCTGGGTTATAAGCGCCATGCTAGCAGCTGAATAGCGCCGCTAAAATGACGGTAAAGCGCCGCTAAAACTATCAGCGTTTTACCGTCAACGCCTGCCCGCTCCAGTGTGAGAGCAGCCTTAAGTAATAAGTGATACAGAAAATTTCTTACATTTAAACAGGTAATCCAAAACTTTTGGACGAAAAAAAAAATGGGCTAACTTTACTGCTTATTTTTTTTTTTTTTTTTTTTATTGGTGTATTTTTTCCCCCAAAAAATTGCGTTTGAAAGATCGCTGCGCAAATACCGTGTGACATAAAATACTGCAGCAACCGCTATTTTATTCCCTAGGGTCTCTGCTAAAAAAAAATATATAATTTTTGGGGGTTCTAAGTGATTTTCTAGCAGAAAATAAAGGATTTTTACTTGTAAGCAACAAATGTCAGAAAAGATTTAGTCTTTAAATGGTTAAACTGAGAACTCCTACACATGGAGTTCAGTTCATTGACAAGTGGAAACATTGTATCTTTTTAGTTTCTTTTATCAGACTTGGCAGGCTGCCCAGAGAGGAGCTCCACAGAAGACATCAGGCAACTTGCATTGACTTCTATTACAGAAGTCATTTGCAAGTCGCACTGAAGTTATAATCGGCCTTTTTTATCAGCACAATCTGCCGATGCTGATTAATTAAAAAAACGCCAAATATCGGCCGGCCGATATATCGGTCGACCTCTAATCAGCTCTATACTACCATCCCCAGTAGTTTAGGGTTCCCAAAAACACGGCGTTGGCGGGATCAGCCCATAAACCTGCTAGCACTTTCGTTTAGCCCCTCCGCCCAGCCCACCCAAGTGCAGTATCAATCGATCACTGTCACTTACAAAACACAACACATATAACTGCAGTATTCGCAGAGTCAGGCCTGATCCCTGCGAACGATAACAGGTTTTTTTTGGTAGCGATTGAAGCAGGCTCCGACAATCAGGTGCTCTTTTTGCCTGTGAGTTGCACTAGTTGTACCTATAAATTTGGAGGCCAAATTGTCCAGACAGAGGTACACTAGTGTAGAAGAAGGAAGAAAATCCTGGACTGCCACACTCCATAGAAAAGGCATCTTTATTTGCAAAAATTAATAAAAATCAAAAATGGATAGAACAGGGATCAAAGGCTAACACGTTTCACATCAAATGATGCTTGCTCATAGCTATGCCACAGCATGGGGGCAGGGGTGGAGGGGTGATTTGCCCCTAACATTAGGGGCCGATTGCCCCCATGCTTCGGCATATATTTTTACTCCTTTTTTTTTTTGGCACAGATGGCAATAAAAAAAGTTGTTTTTATTGAGTTAATGTTTTGTTGTTACCATTGTTTGCTTTTCAGGTACGCCATTCAGCTGCAGCACATACTTTTATATATTTTGATATTTACAATGTTTGCTCTCAAGATACGTAAATCGGTGACTCCAGCGCTGTAGGAGGTGATTTCACCACCACAGTTTAAAAAAAAATGGTGCATGTATGCCTATCATAAGAAGTGGGTGGATGCAGGGCAGTATTCGAATAGTGGGCATACCCACCGATCAATCTTTTTTTCGTTCAGCCCACAGGCTGCATGAAAAAAAGAACATTACAATATATGCCCAACAAGGACCAGCAACGTACTGTTATGTTTCTGGACTCTGAGTGGTTATACCAGAATGATGCCTGCAGGTTTAGGTATCTTGGTATTGTTCTTTTCAGCCAGCGGTCGGCTTTCATTTAAAAGCAATCCTAGCAGCAGATTAGACAGTGGGAGGGAACGTCCAGTCATCTCTATGGCCTAAGTAACCGGAAGCTACGAGCATTTCATGACTTGGGTTTCGCCTGTCAAAGTGGTTGGAGAAGGTTTATATTTATAATGATGTAGGTTTTAGGCTATTTTCTATGAATAAGGTTAATCCTCATGCCTGTATACGCTGTGCTTTATTTGCATATGTGCACTGTAAGGAGGTGGTTTTTTTTTTTTTTTTTTTTTTTTTTGGAAGAGTTTTGTGTTGTGTTGTGTTGGGTTTTGAGACAGCTGAACTTGGCAGCCCTAACCCTCCTACAACCTATTTGGTTTGTCACAAAAAAATGAAAAAATAACATGCATTTACTAATCTGAATTGCTCTTATAAATGTAGATCCCTCCTGCACCACCCAGACCAGATTTTGATGCCTCCAGAGAGAAACTGCAAAAACTTGGTGAAGGGGAGGGTTCGATGACCAAGGAGGAGTTTACCAAAATGAAACAAGAGCTTGAAGCGTAAGTTTGCATTTATTGGTGAACTGAAGTACTCAACACTGTTGTGAGACATGAGTTACTTAAAGTGGTTCTAAAGGCAGAAGTTTTTTTTATCTTGCTGCATTCCAAGATAAAAAAAACCTTCTGTGGGCAGCAGCCCCCTAATACTTCCCTGAGCCCCCTCTCGATCCAGTGATGTTGCACGAGAGACTCAGCAGCCCAGGATTCTCCCTCCTCATTGGCAGAGACAGCAGCAGAACGCCATTGGCTCCTGCTTCTGTAAATCAGTCAGTGAGCTGCTTGCTGTGGGGGCACTAAACAGGAGGGAGGGCCAGGAGCACAGAAGAGGGACCCGAGAAGAGGAGGATCGGGGCTGCTCTGTGCAAAACCACTGCACAGAGCAGGTAAGTATAACATGTTATGTTTAACAAAAAAAACTGAGGTTTTAGTATCACTTTAAAGGAGAAGTACAGTCAAAGCTCATTTGGCTGAACTTCTCCTGTGGATCACAGGAGTGCAGTTTGTTCTGCACTCCTATGACCCGTTTTCAGCGGAGAGCGAGCTGACATCAGAGCTGGTCCAGGCTCAGGAAAGATCGTGACCATATGGTCGGGATCCGCCCACATGCCTGGACCGGCACCCAGCTCAGCCTCTCGGCGAGCTCCTACTCCCTCCACAGCCCAGTGCTCCACTGACAGTCACCAGCCCTATGCTCAGGGAGCGCTGAGAACCAAATCAGCAGTGTTTGATCGCTCTGCTCTCAGCCTTAGAGCCGGTCGGGGACAGATGCATCGGAATGATACTGCATTCACCTAGGTAAGTATGATTCTTCTTCCAAAAACAAAAATTCCCATACTTCTCTTTTAAAGGATAACTATACTTTGAAACAACCTAAGCCTACCAGCACTCTCACCCTCCCCATACTATCTTTACCCCCTTGTACCTACCTCTGGCCTATAACAGGCAGTGCTTCTGTCCTCTTCCAAGGTCAGGGAGCGTCTCAGGTCTATGCATACGTGGCATTTCTCTGTAGGCCCTGATGGAAAAGTCATCCTTACTCTGTATTGGCTATCCCCTTCTTTATTTTTCTACGGATTTTTTACTCTATTGTGGCTTGTAGCCAGACCTTTATCAATGTTGTGTTGTGGATCCGAGTGTGCAGCTGCAGTCCTTCACCCAGTTTATATGTTTATTATTTGGAGTGTAGCACTATACTTTCTTGTCCTAATCCAATTTTTACTGCGTTTGCGGTTTGTAAAGGACATGTGACTCAAACGCATTGCAGGCATGTTTTTGCCACTGTTTTACCATTGCTTTCAATGGGCAGGTGCATTTTTGCCATGGTTGTTTTAGTTCCCCAGATATGCTGCAAGCAGGATTTTTTTCACTGCAACAGAAGCGCACCGCCCCAGTTTGAACATGTTCATTGATTTTAAAGGGAAGCACCTTTTTGTTTTTTGTTTTTGTTTTTTTGTTTGTTTTTTTTTAACGCAAAAGCACTTGAAAAACTCCTTTAGCGTGAAAGGGCTCTAACAGGCCAAACAATTCTATCTTCTGTCTGAAAGTGAAAAGGCTGAATAATTTGCTATGTGTCCCTCTACTTTATAAATTCTGCTAATGAAATCCTCTTATTACTTTCAGAGAGTACCTGGCTATTTTCAAGAAAACGGTAGCAATGCATGAAGTCTTCCTCTGTCGTGTGGCAGCTCATCCAATTCTTAGAAAAGATTTAAATTTTCATGTTTTCTTGGAATACAATCAAGATGTAAGTTGAGTATTATTTTGTCTCCTCTAGGCATCAGATGAGTGTATGGAAATTACTTAAAAGATATATGAATACTGGTTTGTAATTTGAAGAGAATTATTATGGTCCCAGTTCAGTTAAGGAAATAACGCTCGTTATGTTTTAGTGACTTCATCCCTGAAGGTTTACTTTATAGGGATAGATTCGTGTGTGTGTGTGTGTGTATGTATGTATGTATGTACACAAGTCTATCCCTATATATTATATAAAGTAAACCTTCAGGGAATATCTATATAGATCAATATATATCATGAGTATCTAAATGTTTATATAGAACATAATTACATTTATTTAACCCCTTGGCGCCAGATGCCTCCGGCACTTTAAGGAGTTTGCTATGCCGGGAGGTAGGTCGGGGCTTATGGCCATGTGACCACTGTGATTGGCTGTTACGGCGGTCACATGATCGGAAAAGTCCTGATCGCAAACGGAAATCAGGAACTTGCCAGAAGCGCGCAAGGCCCCCCCCTCTTACACAGCACTGTCTACACTATTGCACACAAATATGCGGCCGCTTGCCGCCAAGGCCCGCATATTTGTGTTCGCTTGTCACCAAGAGGTTAAGGGCAACAATGTTTTCTGTCATTGCAAAATGCTGTAAGCTGCATAGCTTTTCATGTGTGTAAATGGTGCCTGGAAATATTGGGAATGATAGAAAGGACATCTCAAATCTAAATGCATATGATGTATTAAGGTGGACTCATTAACCTCACCTGACACTCAGTGCCTGCCAGTCCCTTCACTGGCCTCCAACAAAATTTAAAATATTACTTACAAAGCCATTCACAACTCTGCCCCCATCACTAACCTCATCTCAAAATATCCACACCATCCTCTTCTCCCAAACCTGCCTCCAGAACTTCTCCAGATTCTCTCTCATCCTCTGGAGCACCCTCACTCGACCTGTAAGGCTATCTCCTACTCTGTCTGCCTTTAGGCAATCCGTGAAAGGGAAGCCTATCCTGCCTTTACTTAACAACTGCATTTTACTTTCTTGAACAACTCCCCCCCCCCCCCCCACAGTTACTAGTTTTTATGTCACTTTCCCTTTAGTTAGTAAGTTCTCACAAGCAGGCCTGCTGTATATAACCACATACACATTTGTAACTGAACATACTGTTATCCGCCAAGATAGCTACTTATTGCTGAGTATATGTCCTTGCTTCCGGGGACTGTCATAGTAGAATGAATGACTTCTTTGTCTGGATGTTTCCTTGCATGGTTATATAAGTAAATCACTGCCTGAGCTAATCTGAATGCAATCACTCATTTCAATGGTTTAAATGATGGACGTCTGCTTTTTATTTTCTAGTTAAGTGTCAGAGGAAAAAACAAGAAAGAAAAATTAGAAGATTTCTTTAAAAGTGTGGTAAAAACAGCTGATGGAGTCATTGTGTCCAGCACAAAGGTAAGAAGAAAAATGGCCTGTTTGAAATAAGAGTGTCACCCGTCGCTCAAATCTCATAGTAGTGCTGTGACAAGTTATCACCAAATCAATAATCCAAAAATGCCAAAGATGTACAAACAGTTCATAAGAAAGTCCAAATAAAGTCCTTATAAGGTGTGGAAATTCCCATAGGAATATCCACAAGGAATTTTCAAGGATCATCACTTGTGCACGTGAGACACCTGCCCCTTCGGGAAGAAACTCACGCTTATTCTCGAGACTGGTATAAAGCGCTTGTGTATATTACCCAAAATCCTGGGATGAATTTTCGTTGCATCACTCCTCCATTCTACTCAATCATTGCCATATCATAGAAGAAAAAGAAAGAAATGGCCTCTGACAATATAATATATATAATCATCTCATCTCATTGTAGAAGTGGCATCAGGCAATGGTGACTAAAGCTCGTATCACCACATCTGGAGCCTACGGCCACATCCAGTACGTCACTTCCGGTTCCTGGCTCTGACGTTATTTCTGGTTGCTGCATAGCCACTGTATGATGCGTTTCGTTCTTCCGACTTCATCATAGGGGGTGGCTGCATGGCATGGTAACCGGGTAGCCACCCCTATAATGAATTTGGAAAGGACTTTATGCTTCAGTCAAGAAGAAAAATGTGCGTGTAAAGTGTGTGCATATATCTATCTGTGTATATGTATGTATTTGTGTATATACATACACACACACATATATATATATATATATATATATATATATATATATATATATATATATATATATATATGTATGTGTGTATGTGTGTGTGTGTGTGTGTGTGTGTATATATATATATATATATATATATATATATATATATATATATATATATATATATATATATATATATATATATATATATATATATATATATATATATATATATATATATATATATATATTATCTCTCAATCAATCACACTTGTGCTCATAAGTTTACATACCCTGGCAGAATTTATGATTTCTTGGGCATTTTTCTGAGAATATGAATAATAACACAAACTTTTCTTTCACTCATGGTTAGTGTTTGGCTGAAGCCATTTATTGAAAAGAAAATAAAGTAGATATGGCGCCGTTCTATATCTGTGTTAAACTCCCAAATAAATTAATTAGTGGATATGTAAGTATTATTACAATTAACTTTACAGTGTCCTATTGGCCAAAGGAAATACACATATGATATATTATCAAACTAATATAAACAAAATAAATATCTCTGTGCTGATATACTAAAATCAATGAATTCCCACAGAAAATTGCTATAAAATATTAAATGATTCCATTTGTGTTTGAAAGTGCTTTAGTGCAAAAAACTTTGTGGATTCAAATTTAAAAATTAGAAATAAAAATAAAATTAAAAATAAAGAATATAATATAATATTGCAGGTATATGTGCAGTCCCAAAATTTTAGGTATCCAAAAATAAGGTGCTTCTGTGCTGGCAAAAAAAATATAGTTCACTTTGTAACGGTGATCACAGCATGCGTGCTCTTTCCGTGCTCTTATTGTGGCTGCGCTCACTGAAACTCCCCCCCCCCCCCCCCCCCTTCTTGGGGTATGGAGCATTCACAGTATCTGCCACTGTGCAACGATCTGAAGGCTGGATATTTCCTGGTGTGTTAATAGTTGCCAATCTTGTCCCAAATGTCATATAAGGTATAGGAGAAAAGGATGCCAATAGTGTGATATTGCTACAACCAATTTGCAGGACTGGATGAAAGATGCAAGGGTCTGTCAGGAGTCCAGAAACTAATTGACCTTTTATACACACACACTAATTACAAGCAAACACATCTCAGGTGAGGATGGTTACCATTTAATAGCCATTCCAACCCCTTTATGTCAAGTCATGTGCATGTTATCAGGCCAAAATCACCAGGTTATCTAAACTTTTGATCAGGGTCATTTGGGTAGTTTCTGTTGTGATTATGATTTAAAAAGCGTAAACACAGTTGATTGATAATTAATGGCTTCAGCCAAACATTAACCATGAGTGAAAGAAAAGTTTTTGTGTTATTCATAGTCTCTGAAAAATAACCAAGAAATCATAAATTCTGCCAGGGTATGTAAACTTGTGAGCACAATTGTGTGTGTGTGTGTGTGTGTGTATGTATATTTATGTGTGTGTATATATGTATATGTGTGTGTATATAGATAGATATAGAATTGGGAGAGTATAAAATGTCCTCCATTATCATATCTTCTAAACAATTTTTCCCTGTTAAAAGGGATAAGAAGTAGAGTCTAAGCTAATTCTCCAGTTCTCGTGTTGTGTTGGACACTGGTATTTCAATCTGGTTGTCCCATATGGAATGCCAGGAGGCCAATCTTTGGATGATATCCTGGAGGTCCCAGTTTTTAAACAGGAGTTCCTTTAATACAGTGGTTTCCATTAAACTTTTGTTTGTTACAAATTTTTCTTGATCTTATGTGTACTATGTCATTGTGACTAGAAAAAAATTCTAGTTTCCAATAAACGTTTTCTCTTTCCAGGATGTGGACGATTTCTTTGACCACGAGAGGACGTTTCTTGTGGAATATCACAATCGAGTGAAGGATGCAAGTGCCAAGTCAGACAAAATGACAAGATCCCATAAATGTAAGACCTGCTGTTGTGACCATGGAATATCTCGTATCAGGCATGTCATGTGTTTAAGGCCCCTTTCACACTTGTGCGACTTGGGACTTCAAAGTCACGTGACAAGTTGTACCCCGTGATTTCCAATGAGTACTGTTCATATCTGTGCGACTTCAAGTTGCAGCAACGTCAAAGTAGTCCCTGCACTACTTTGGTCCGAACTTGTGGTCCATAGACCTCAAGATTACACAGGCATTGTTTCAAGCGATGTGACGTTCAGGTGGTATAAGTGTGAAGGGGTCCTTAGGATGGCCTGTTTACCCCTTTTTGTTTTGGATAACAATTTAACCACTTCAATACAGGGCACTTATACACCTTCCTGCCCAGACCAATTTTCAGCTTTCAGTGCTGTTGCAGTTTGAATGACAATTGCGCGGTCATACAACACTGCACCCAAATTAAATTTTTATCATTTTGTTCCCACAAATAGAGATTTCTTTTGGTGGTATTTGATCACCTCTGCGGTTTTTATTTTTTGCTAAACAAAAAAATACTGAAAATTTTGAAAAAATAAAAGTTTTGCTTTTGTTTCTGTTAAAAAAATGTTGTAAATAAGCAAGTTTTTTCTCTTTCACTGATAAGGTGGCACTGACTATGGGCACTGATATGCGGCACTGATATGCAGCACTGATGGGCATTGATAGGCGGCACTGGGCACTCATGGGTGGCACTGGTGGGCACTGATAGGCGACACTGGGCACTGAAAGGCTGCAAAGATGGGTTCTTATGGGTGGCACTGATAGGCGGCACTGATGGGCAGTGATAGGCGGCATTGATACGCGGCACTGATAGGCATCCCTGGTGGCATTGGCAGTGGTAGGCATTGTGAGTGGGCACTGATTGGCAGCTGCCTGGGCGTTGATTGGCAGCTGCCTGGGCACAGATTAGTATTTCCCTGGGGGTCTAGGGGCATACCTGGTGGTCCAGTGTGGATGGCCATCCTGGTGGTCCTGGGCGGCTTCCCTGGTGGTCCTGGGCAGGATTCGAGGGGGGGGTGTGCTGATAAACAATCAGCACAGACCCCCCCTGTCAGGAGAGCAGCCGATCGGCTCTCCTCTACTCGCGTCTGTCAGACGCGAGTGAGGAAATGCCGATCACCGGGTCTTCCTATTTACATCGTGATCAGCCGTGATTGGACATGGCTGATCACGTGGTAAAGAGTCTCCGTCAGACTCTTTACATAGATCGGTGTTGCAGGGTGTCAGACTGACACCCCGCAACAACGATCGCCGCGATGCGCGCCCCCGGGGGCGCGCAGTGGCTCAATATCCTGAGGACGTCATATGATGCCCAGTCGGGTTATTGAAACCACTTTGCCGCCGTCATTCTGCTATATGGCGGGCGGCAAGTGGTTAAACTGAACAGATATCCAAAATGTTTATAGACGTGCATTGGACAGCCGTGGGCAACCGATTATTACCTGGCTGCTACAAAGGTACCATTGCATCTTGCAACTTATGTACCTGGCTGCCAGTAAGGTTGCAGAGGGTGGGGTAAGGTCAGCCTCAGGGTTGCTTTATACAGAAAAATGGCCACCCCGAGGCAAACTCTAACCAGTCTTTAACGTTTGAGCATTGTTTTGTTCTAGTAAGACCCCTTTCACACTAGGGTGGTTTTCAGGTGCTTTAGCGCTGGAAATAGCTTCTGCTAAGTGCCTGAAAACCGCCTCCCATTCATCTCAGTGTGACCTTTCACACTCGGGAAGTGCGCTTGCGGGACATTCCGAAAAGTCCTGCAAGCAGCATCTTTGGGGTGGGTTGGGAGCACTGTATTTAAATGAATGTATTGGAATGAATGGGCAGCGCTTTCAAAGCACCTGAAAAGCGATTTGAAAGCACCGTAAAATGGGAGTGTTTAACCCTTTTTTGGAGGTTAAAAGCGCCCCTCTAGTGTCCGAAAAGCGGCACTAAATTGCCACTAAAACAGACGGCGCTTTAGCGCTAATGGCACAGTGTGAAAGGGGTGTTAAGATTTAGCAGCATTTAACCACTTGACCCCTGGAAGATTTACCCCCCTTCCTGACTGGACCATATTTTGCGATACGGCACTGCATTACTTTAACTGACATTTGCATGGTCGTGCGACGTTGTACCCAAATGCAAGTCCCTTTTTTTTTTTTCCCCACAAACTGAGCTTTCTTTTGGTGTTTTTTAAACACTATTGCGTTTTTTTTTTTTTTTTTTTTTGTGCTATAAACAAAAAAAGACCAACAGTTTTGCAAAAAATACATTTTTTACTTTTTGCTATAAAACGCATAAAAAAAAAAGTAAAAAATCAAATTTCTTAATAAAAAAAAATCCCAATAAGCGTATATTGATTGGTTTGTGTCTACTTTTACTTTTACTATGGGAAGGCACTGATCCTGTGTTCCTGCTTTGCAGGAACATAGGATCAATGCCTTACCTACTGGCAGAACAGCAATCTACCTTGTTTACATAGGCAGATCGCTGTTCTGGCTCTCTGCCTAATGATCGGCGAGTGCCAGCGGACCTAGAGTCCATGGTACCCGCAGATCAGCTCCCACTGTGTCTATTTACGCAGTACTTTTTTACAGTGCGTTCCTCCCGCAAAGCAGTGGTGTTAATTGGGCACGCTGGCGACCAGGCATTTCGCCTTCATGCGGTGGGACTACGCTGAAATAGCTGCCCAATGCATTCTCACCACAACTAATGTGAATAATACCTCCAGTATTTGTTTAAATATTTTAAAGGAATGGTATGATCTATCTGGGCCCCCATTAAGGTTTTCACCATTAAATAGACCAGGACTCTACCGGAGTGAATAACCATACAAGGACCTTACACAAGCCGATCTGATATAGCTCTGATGGCTTTTTTTTTTTATTCCCTCTTTGTTATAGGTGTTGCAGATGACTATAACAGAATAGGATCTTCAATGTACACGTTGGGAACACAGGACAATACTGACATATGCAAGTAAGTGATATTTGTGTACTTGGTTTACATATGCTACGAGATGAAAACAATGTGGAAATCTTAAAACAAGCTGTAATGACCTGTGCATTTATTCACCTTTTCTCGAATCGTCTTCCAGGGCAGCATCCGAGAGATAGGCTCCTCCTCCCTAAAACAGGAAACACATTAGTCCACCATTATAAATTTCACACTCTTACCTGTGTGCCTCAGTTGTTTGTGTTTCCTCCGGACCCACAGGAGCTGCAAGAACGTTTGTTATTTTATTTTCACCTGTCTCTGTGCTTGTTGCAGGAGACCCCCTGCCAGCATCCCATACAGCCCAAGGGGCTTTGGGAGGGCGAGCAGGCGCAGCACTGGGCAACATTGCTCAAAGCCTGAGATTTCGCCCCTACTGAGGGGTCTGCAATCATCCCCCCAGGCTGCAGGAGGACTCTGTCATCCCCACCCCATGCCGCTGTTAGGCCTGTGTATGCTTCCGCAAGCACCCCCCTCTGGCTTTCCGCAGAATCTGGAGCCCGCCAGGGGGGATGGATACATGCATAGATGGGCACCCCCCCCCCGCCGCCGCCGCCGACCGCTGCCGAAAACCTCAGCAGCAGAGGGTCTAGCAGGGAGGGTTTTGCACCTTCTAAATTAGGTCCCTGGTGGCTGCGGCTGTCCCCCCAAACGAATCCACCGCTCTCCGGGCGGCGCAGCAGCGTCCTCACCGCCACAGGCCGCTACAGGAAGTCGGGGGTGTACCAAGATGGCGCCGAGGAAGTTCCGCTTCCGGGTTGGCGGCCATTTTCCCGTAGTCTATCTACTACGGAGATAGAGCAGGGACACCTAGGGGCGGGAAGTTTTAAAAAAAAAAAAAAAAAAAGAGAAAGAAAACAGAATACAAATAGCAAATTTGTTCAATGCTACCCCTCACTACCAGCACAGTTACTCTACAATACAGCGGCATGTGCAGGTGTGTCCACCAACCTGCACGGGGTCAGCCGGGGGCGGGGCCGGAGCTTATGCAGGAAGCAGATAAAAAGGCCTCTAAGCAGAGGATCCTGGTGGCTGATCATGTCTGACGCTTCCCCACCCTGCCCTGCAGATCCTGCAAATCAGGACAGCTCCAAGGTAAGCCAGAATATTCTTGAATTATCTCTGTCTTAACCTCTTTACTGCCTATCTACAGGCAGTTCCTTTGACCACCTGAACTCACGGGGTTTTTTTTTTTTTGTTCTCTATGCTCGCTTGCAGGCAAAGACCCCTGAGGAAAGGAAGGCTAAAGGCAAAACATGTGCCTCATGCAGCCACAGGCTTTCCCCAGATTGGAAAAAGCCCCTGTGTCAGAAATGCTTAGACAAAATGGTGGCAAAAGAATCACAGGGATTTTTGAAAGACCTGCTCAATTCTTTTAAGAAAGAAATTCAGAGCACCATGGCACCACTACGCTCAGCTATAGAGAAATTAGAAACGCCAGCAAGTGTCGCTCAGGCCAGTATCCCATCTACCAGCGGAACACACATTCCAAGGGAGAACAAGGTACAGGCAGAACAAGAGGTGGATTCAGATGAATCTGAACAATCTGAATCAGAAGACGGTATCTGTTCAGACTCAGAGGAGGAAGATGACACGACAGACTGCAACCTGTTTCCTTCTGAGGACACAGACAGTCTTCTCAAAGCCATCACTGACACTCTAGGCATTAAAGAACAGAAAACCACAGAACTCACTATGCATGACAGAATGTACAAAGGGCTCCAGCCCAAGAAGCCAAGAACGTTCCCGGTACACCAAACACTTAAAGACATAGTCAAAAAGGAATGGGAAGACCCAGAGAAAAAGCTTTTCATCCCCGCCACAATCAAACGCAGATACCCGTTTGCGGAAGCAGACACCAAAACCTGGGCTAAATGCCCCAAGGTGGATGCCTCTCTGGCAAAAATCACGAACAAATCGGACTTGGCTTTTGATGACGCAGGTACCCTCAGCGACCCCATGGACAAGAAAATAGAAGCTCTCCTGAAAAGGGCATGGGAAGCAGGGGCGGCAAACCTAAATCCGGCTATTGCTTCCACCTGCACAGCCCGAACCTTGCTAATCTGGCTAACCCAGCTGCAAGATCTATTGGAGAACGACACACCCAGGGAGGAACTAATTAAAACCATCCCCACACTAACTAGAGCGGCAGCTTTCTTGGCAGATGCTTCAGCAGAAACTGTCAGAATATCCTCTAGGACCACGGCACTACTAAACTCGGCCCGCAGAGCCCTGTGGTTAAAATCCTGGGGGGGGGGATGCACCTTCCAAGAACCGTTTATGTGGCATACCATTCACTGGAGACCTACTGTTTGGTCCCGAACTAGAAACAGTCCTGGATAGGACTGCAGCAAAAAATAAGGGGTTCCCTCAAACCAAGAAGAGACAAGGGAAGGCGCCCTTTCGGCATTTCAAGAAATTCAATAAGCCAGGGGCAAAAAAGCACTGGGGTCAACAAAACAAGAAAGGCAAAGGTGAATTCATCCTCAAGCCTAATACCCAAAAGAACAAAAAACAATGACTGCCTTCAGGTGGGGGGCAGATTGGCGGCTTTCTCCCACCAATGGGAGGAGATAACAGAAAACAAATTCATACTGCGCACCATAGCGGACGGTTACGCAATAGAATTCTCCAACCGCCCCCCCAACCAAATACTTAGCGACCATGCTACCCAAGGACAGCAATCAAGCAAAGGTGTTTCTAGAATCCCTACAGAAACTATTAGATCAGAAGGTGATTTGTCACGTTCCCCAAGAGGAGGAACAGAAGGGCTTCTACTCACACATCTTCGCAAAAAGAAAACCATCAGGCAAACTAAGGCTGATACTAAACCTCAAACCACTCAACCGAGGAATAAGATACAAGAGATTCAGAATGGAATCTATCTATTCAATCAGGAACATCCTACCGCAGGAGACATTCATGGCAACACTAGACTTACAGGATGCCTACCTACATGTCCCCATAAGGAAGGATCACCTAAGGTTCGCAATCCAGGGGCCAGCAGCTACGCTGCACCTACAGTACACAGCTCTCCCCTTCGGAATCTCCTCAGCTCCAAGAATATTCTCAAAAATAATGGCGGAAGCGCTAAAAGGTCTAAGACAGGAGGGTATTGGAATAATACCATACTTAGACGACCTCCTGTTCTTTGCGGACTCAGCAGCAATCCTAGAAAACAACCTGCGCAAGAGTATGATCTATCTGCAAAACCTGGGATGGTTAATAAATGCAGAGAAATCGCAAATGATCCCAAGCCAGAGAGTAGTGTACCTGGGATACGTGCTGGACTCCAGACTGTCAAAAATTTTCCTAACAAAGGAAAAAGACGTAAAATGACACAAGCAATTACGTCCCTGCTAAGGAACCATTCCACAACGATCAGGCACGGAATGTCTGTACTAGGACTGATGACGTCTTCCATTCCAGCCATCACCTGGGCACAAATTCACATGCGACCCTTACAGAACTACATTCTGTCCCAATGGGATGGCAGGCAAGCATCCCTAGAAAAATCCATTCCCGTCCCCGCCACAGTCAAACAAACACTCTACTGGTGGCTCAACCCACTTCGGGTCATCGAGGGGCGCAGATGGGCTCAAGTCAATCCAGTCAGCATCACCACCGATGCAAGCGCCCTAGGATGGGAGCCCACATGGAAGGGCGGTTCTCGCAAGGGAAATGGACACCCAAATGGGCACGAGCCTCCTCAAACTTGAGAGAGCTGAAAGCTGTGGGGGAAGCGCTAAAAACCTTCAAGCCAGCATTACAGGGGAAGGATGTAAAGATACAATCAGACAACGCAACGACAGTCGCATACCTAAACAGACAAGGGGGCACAAAATCCCAAAAACTGATGAGACTGACACAATCTATCCTACTGTGGACAGAAGTGAACATAAGATCGATATCCGGTATTCATCTAAAAGGAACAGACAATACAGTGGCAGATTTCCTGAGCCGGAAAACGATAAAACACACGGAATGGTCGCTAAACCAAACAACCTTCACTCAAATCACCCAGAAGTGGGGAATACCCGAAGTAGACCTATTTGCTTCCAGGGCGAACGCAAAATCTCCGATATTTTTCTCCCTGGACCCTACAGATGGCAACAGCGGGGTGGATGCTTTCAACCAAAACTGGAAATGGCATCTGTGCTATGCATTCCCTCCAACTGCCATAATCCCAAAAGTAATCCAAAAAATCAAGGCAGAGAAAACAGTGATACTAATAGCACCACACTGGCCCCAGAGAGCATGGTTCAGTCATTTAAAAAATCTCAGCATACAACCTCAGCTGACACTGACGGACCGCCCGGATCTACTGTCACAAGGCCCAGTCAACCATCCGAACCACAAAATCTTGAAGCTCTCGGCTTGGTTACTGAGAGGGTAAAACTCCAGAACAAAGGCCTGTCAGACAGAGTAATCAACACCATCTTAAACAGCAGAAAGCCGGTAACGAGAGCCATCTATGAGAAAATAAGGAAAAAATTTGTCTCTTGGTACGAAGACAGACCAATCTCCAACGGTGGGATAATTCCAATAGTTTTGGACTTCCTACAAGATGGTGCAGACAAAAACATATCACCAAGTACCCTGAAAGTACAAGTTGCAGCACTTTCCTCGGTCATGGATACTAGACTAGCGGAAGACCCGCTGATAAGACGATTAATCATAGCTCTTAAAAGATCCAAACCAGCAAAATTGTACAAAACTCCCACCTGGGACATGGGCACAGTACTTAAGGGCTTTCTTTCCCCTCCGTTTGAACCTATCGAGGACAGCTCAGACAAAAACCTCACGTTAAAAACTGCGCTCCTTCTGGCCTTAGTATCCGCCTTCTGGCCTTAGTATCCGCCAGAAGAGTGAGTGAGATCCAAGCTCTATCTTCAATAGAACAACAGCATACATCTTACATCTGGACAAGATAATTCTCTCTCCAGATCCGGCCTTTCTACCCAAGGTCTCTTCTACATTTCACAGAACCCAAAACATCGTCATACCCTCACTTCCAACACCATGGATAGTAGGAAAAGAAACATTTACAGCAAACTTGATGTAAGGAACACGCTCATAGCGTATCTCGAAAGAACAAAAGAATGGCGTAGAACGACCTCCTCTTCATCCTCTATGCAGGAATCAACAGAGGAACAAGCTTCAAAAGCACCATCAGCAGATGGATAAGGATGGCCATACAGATTACCTATAAGGCACAGAATCTCACTCCACCTAGTGAAATCAGAGCGCACTCACTAGAGCCTGGGCAACCTCGGCCGCAGAGAAAGCAGGGCAACTCCGGAGCAGATCTGCAGGGCAGCGACAGGTCGAGCTTCAGTACTTCGCTAAGCACTACCGCATAGACCAGCTGTCCGACCAAGACCAAGCATTTGGTCGTAAAGTGCTCCAGTCTCTAACCCACCCTAGTAAGTATGCTTGATATATCCTCTCGGATGCTGCCCTGGAAGACGATTCGAGAAAACAGAGTTAGGTACCTGGTAACTCTTTTTCTAAGAAGTCTTCAGGGCAGCACTAGTTCCCACCCTTGAAACAACAAAAACCAGGTACAGAGGGGAGCTGCAGCTTACAGGGAATTCCTTCGGTGCTTTAACATAACTGTACATAACATGTACACGGGACGTTTTTACAACCTCTCTGAACGATTTAACATGCCGATAGTGACCCACGTTTAAAACCTCAGTTTTGCTGTGTTAAATGCTGCATTTAGCGTTGTTTTGCTGCGTTTGCGTTAGAAGCGTTAAAACAAAATCTTTTTTTTTTCAATGGCAAAAAATGAAAAACGCCTGTAAACGAAACGCGGCTAAACGCAAGTTACCGCGTTTAGCAGCGTTTGGCGCTTGAAATGCCAGCCTCTAAACTCAACAGCCTAGAAACGACCCTGGGTACATGTACTAATAAGATAACATAGAGGAGAGTTCAGGAGCAGTTGAAAAAAATGCCCAATTGCTCCTAAGACCCCTTTTACACTGAGGGCGTTTTGCAGGCGCTATAACGTTAAAAATAGCGCTTGCAATCCGCCCTCAAACAGCTGCAGCGTTGTCTCTAGTGTGAAAGCCCGAGGGCTTTCACACCGGAACGCTGCGCTGGCAGGACGTCAGGAAAAGTCCTGCCAGCAGCTTCTTTGAAGCGGTGTGTTTACCGCTCCTCCACCGCTTCTCCCCATTGAAATCAATGGGGCAGCGCTGGGATACCACCGGCAAAATGCCGCTATTGCGGTGCATTGCGGGCGGTTTTAACCCTTTCTCAGCCGCTAGCGGCCGAAATGCACCGCAAATCCGACGGTAAAACGTCGCTATAAATAGCGGCGTTCTACCGCCGATGATATAGGTGGCTCGGTGTGAAAGGGGTCTTAACGTCCGTGTACCAGCAGCAGTGTACATGAGGCCTTTAAAAAGGATGTTTACAATAGTAATATTGCTACACAAAACACTTTATTAATTTTGTGATTAGTACATTACAGTTTTTGAGTGCTGTACATTGCAATACTTAATTATTTGAACACACATTGTGTTTTGCACAGCAGCTTCATTTTTAATGCAATTTAATTTATTTTGAAACGTGGGTGAATTTGTTGTAGCCACTGCAAAGTAACTTTTTTTTTTTTTTTTTTTCTTTCATGTACAGATTTTTCTTAAGGGTGTCTGAATTGTTTGACAAAACTCGCGTAAGTATTATTCATCATTGCTTTGTTTGCACAGGAGGAGCTGAATGCATTTGTACAAAAATTCTAATATGGGGTTTTTCTTTCAAGAGCGCCTACATCTTAAACCTTAAAGGGCCAGTCCACCCAAAATGAATACATTTGTGTTTGCTAGGTAATTAGAGACCAACTTAAGAAATGCAGATAAAAACACATAAACACAAACTATTTTAAATGCTTACTTGTTGTGTTTTCCATTACATAAATTACGTATTTACTTGCATTGTGCCTCTGAACATGACAGAAAATTTGAAAAACCATATACAATTATTGCACTAATGTCATAATAGAAAAAGCTGCTAACACCACAATCTAACAGAGCATTGTGTACCAATCTGAAAAAGAATAAAGTGCAGCGCTAAATGAAACACAATAGTACCCAAATCAATAGGCATAAACAGTAATGATACCTGATATTGATTATTAATGTGCCAAAAGTGTGCAAGAATCCAAAAAGTCTGCAGGTAAGGCCTCAAGTACACTGCTGCTGGTAAACGGATGTTTAAGTTGGGCATTTTTTTTCAGCTACCCATCAGATTTTGCTACCTGCTGGAGTGCGCATGCGCGCCGCCGCCATATGTGTGCCAATACTGTTGTAAGACACCACTTTGCCACAGGGCCCCTTGCGGGCTCGCTTTGCTCGCCACGCTTCGGGCACGGCCTGGCTTCGCTTGGATGATGGGGCTTGAACCTGGACTCAGGGGTGTGGCCACAAAATTCTGCACAAGCGCAGATCGCCACAGTGTTGAAACGCATATGGTGATGTCGCGCATGCGCAGTCCAGCGGGTAGCCAAATGTGATGGGTTGCCATATGTGACGAAACACCCCTGAACTCTACTCAATGTTATCTTATCAGTACATGTACACAGGGTCGTTTATAGTCCTTTCTAGGCAGTTGAGTTTAGAAGCATTTTTTTGAAACGCAAAAAAAAATGCGTTCAGAACAAATGTTCAGAGGCATTTAAAACGCCACATACCTGTAACAGCTTGTAAACTCTAACTCGCGTTTAGCCGCGTTTCGTTTACCTTTTTTTTTTTTTTTTTTAACTTTTGACTATTTGAAAAAAAAAAAACATTTAAAAAAAAAAAAAACACTCCTAGACAAACGTGGCTAAACGCAGTATGTAAACTTGGCAAAACGGATGTTTTTAAATGTCGGTTGCTATCTGTCAAGTTAAGATGTTCAGGAGAGGTTGTAAATCCCGTCTACATGATGCCTAAGGAATTATGAAAAAATAAAAAAACAGCCACTGTGTATCAAGACAGTCCAAATGTAGAAAGTTAGATCCGTTCAACCACGCATAATGATGGAAATACTAGGAAGATGGTCAAAAGAGTAATCTCTGGGAATCGGTCACTACAATTCTCTTGTTGGAACAAGAACTCTGACATTCATAAAAGGCAAGAAGTCACCACATAGTGTAAAACCATCTCTTACGTTTTTTATTTTAAAAAGTAGAAAACTTACATCAATTCTGAAGTACGAGCATGTCAATAGGACATCTCCATAAATGTGATCACATAATACATCAAACAGGTGCAATGACATGAAACAAGCTCAGTCCGACCTGACAGAAAATGTAACTAATTTAGGAAGAGTGAGTTCCCTAGCACAGCCTCCTTCTTCCTTGCATGTCATAGCCCTCTCCTCCCCTGGAAGTTTTTTTTTTTTTTTTTTTTTTTTTACTGTCTGTGCTGGCCCAACTACTCTGCGCCTCCCTTCATACATAAACTTTTATGTAGCTGCAAGGGGAGGTGCAATGGAGACTACTATAGAATGTAAATCTGCTCAGGTTCTGATATCCTATCCAAGATATCCAGCAGAAAACTGGAAGCGTCGAGGATTTAGTAACTTCTGGTTTTGACTCTTTGTTTACCTGGCCGTTAGGGCCCTGGAAAGCAGCCAGTCAGACTGATCCATGTCTGATTGGCTGCATTGGAGGCCAGAGGAGAGATTTCGGGTCCAATAGACCCCAGATCTCTCCATAAAGAGGACCTGTCACGGCCCATGTTTTCACAAGGCATGTTGTTTATCCCTAGTGAAAGCAATAAAGTTGATCAAAAATAAATGAATAAGGAGAGAGTGCAAAAAAAAAAGTTTCAACTAAAAAAAATTTTGAAAGCGCTTCCTCCCCCTGTGCATATGCATAAACGCAAACCCATACATAAGTCCCGCACGCATATAAACGGTGATCACACCACACTTGTGAGGTATTGCTGCAAATGTTAGAGGGAGAGCTCCAGACCTCCTGTGTAACTCTAAACTGGTAACCTGTAAAGGCTTTTAAAGTGTCACCTATGGAGATTTTTTGGTACTGTAGTTTGGCGCTGTTCCACGGGTGTACTTAATTTTAAAGCATGACATGTTGGGTATTTGTTTAATCTGTGTAACATTATCTTTTCTATTTTAACAAAAAGTAAATATTATATTGTGTTTTTGTGCAAGACAATTCATTAAAGTGAATGGTCTCCAAAAAAATTGTGATTGAATACCGTGTGACATAGAAAATTGCAACACCCACCATTTCCTTCTCTAGGGTCTCTGATATATATTTTTTTTTATGTACTGTTTTGGGATCTCAAAGTAATTTTCTAACAAAAAAAAAATACGGATTTTCACAGTTAGGTGAGAAATGTCAGAATTGGCCTGCGTGGAAAGTGGATAAACATTTTTCACCATGGCTTCATGTACATGTAATGGTTGATTCCTGGGCGTCCGTTATCTTATATGCTGTCGGTAAAAACAAATACAATTGGTGGTCTAAATCTAACAATTTACATGTAGTGCGTTAAAAAGGAAAAATTTTAAATGAAAAGCCTTTCAAGCATTAGTAACTTTTGGTAGCATGCCTTGCAGGTGAAACAGGTCTCCGTTTTTGAAGCAGGACCAGAAAGTATGTAGAAGAGTATTCTCTTCTTGTTCATTTATGGAGCATGTTGAGGAAAGTCTTCTAGGTATTCTGTACCTGTCGCTTTTCAGGATTTAGGAAAGTGATGTAGTTGATAGGACCTGCAGATTTTCTGAATAAACACACATGATCTAGAAAAGAATGCTTGGTCCTATCCTGCAGTAGGATATGTCAGGATCAAGATAGGTCTAGTCGAAACCAGAATTGGAAATGTAGTTTATAACATGTACTTTTTATCTTTGTAATAAAACACATTTTGTATCCTTTAGAAAATTGAAGCCAGGGTATCGGCTGATGAAGACCTGAAGCTTTCAGACCTTCTTAAATATTATTTAAGAGAATCACAAGCTGCTAAGGTAACTATATGGTGCTTTAGCACAGAAACTGCGTTGAGTGGCATCACGTTGAAATGACGGGCTGTTTTTAAGTCTGAACTTTGTTTGCAGGATCTCCTCTACAGAAGATCTCGCTCTTTGGTAGATTATGAAAATGCTAATAAAGCACTAGATAAAGCCAGGGCTAAAAACAAGGATGTGTTATCAGCGGAAACCACTCAGCAGCTTTGCTGTCAGAAGTTTGAGAAAATATCTGAATCTGCAAAACAAGGTACATAGGATTACCCTGATTTTTTTTTTTTTTTTTTTCTTCAGTATATGGAATACCAAGCTTCCCTAATTTAATGATAAAATGGTAGGATAGAAGAATAGGTTAGACAGTCTGTGTAATTAGTACATTTTTAAATGAGGATTTTATTTATGTAATTATTCTTGAAGTGTGAAACATGGGGGCAGCTCTGTTCCTGAAGGCTTGTGTTATTTTTTTATTTGTGTTATTTTGTTATTTTAATTTTTTAAGTTGCCATTTTAACAAGGTATTTCTTACAACCAACTTGATGGTGTGATTATAAGTATTACTATGCTGTGTGTAAGAAATACCTTGTTAAAATGGCAACTTAAAAAATTAATTGAAAGTGTTTGTTTGTTACACAGATCATGTTCCATTAAAGTGGTTGTAAACCCTTTACAACCACTTTTTACTACAGGTAAGCCTATAATGAAGCTTACCTGTAGCTACACCAGATATCTCCTAAACTTGCGTCATCGGCACATGCGCAATTAGTGTGCTGTTACTGGCGGCTCCTGCGCCCATGCGTGGGTGTGACGTCAATCACATGCATACTAGCTCATTATGCCTTTGTCTTGCAGGTTTTTTTTTTTTTTTTGTGGGTTTACAACCACTTTAAAGCATGAAGAACTGCACAGTGCTTGTGCTGCGTAATTTGGCCTCTTCTATCACCTAAAAAACCTAGCTGATCCTGCCTGGCTATACCCTCCCCCCTGTAAAGTGACCACAGTTTATCATGGCTGCTGAGCCCTGACACCCCGGTCAGTTTACTTGCCTGTGTCAGCCGCAGCCCTGCTCTGTTCTCCCCCTGCCTGCCTGCTTGTGTCAGTGCCCGCCCCCTCCCCTCCTGCTATCATAACTTCTATAAAATCCTACAATCCCCTCTATAATATAACAATAAGTGTGCCTGTGTTATATAAAAAAAATGCCGATCTGTACCTATATCAGTGTGTCTCCCGGCGCTCACGTGACTCCTCGGGTCTCTCTCTCCTCTCCTCCCCGGGCAGAGGAGAGAATCGGAGTCAAGTGAGTGCCAGGAGCTGCTCTGATATAAGATATAATCTGCATTTTTTTTTTTTTTTTTTTTTTTTTTTTTATATGGCACAGGGACACATTATGTTACAGAGGGGATGGAAGGTTTTTATAGTAGTGGCTTAACAACCACTTTAATTTCTTCATTTTCAAAAAAAAAAATGCAACTTCAAAAAATTCACCATGCCTCTTATTAAATATTTTGGACTATCTACTTTCCAAAAATGGGTCATTTGGGGGGTATTTGTTCTGTCCTGGCATTTTAGGGCCTCGTGGAAGGACATAGACAGTCAGTACATCAGGACTGATCAATTTTCAAAAACAGTTGTGCTCAAAAGTTTGCATACTCTTGCAGAAAATGTGAAATTTTGGCATTAATGTTGAAAATATGACCATGCCAAAAAACTGTCTTTTATTTAAGGATAATGATTATATGAAGCCATTTATTATCACATAGTTGTTTGGGTGATTTCTGTTATCCTTCTGATTTAAAAAGCAACCAAATGGCCCTGATGAGAAGTTTATATACCCTGAAATGTTTGGCCTTGGCACAGACACACAAGGTGATACACAAACAGGTTAAAATGCCAATTAAAGGTTCAATTCCTACATCTGTGGTTTTTTAAATTGCAATTAGTGTCTGTGTAAAATTTGTCAATGAGTTTTAGCTTTTAGGTGAATGCACTGAGCAGGCTATACTGAGCCACAGGCGGCAGAAAAGAACTGTCAAAAGACCTGCGTAACAAGGTAATGAAACTTTCAAAGATCGAAAAGGATTTAAAAAGGTATAAAACGCCTTCAATTTGACTGTAAGTACTGTTCAATCACATATTCAGAAGTGGAAAATTAGAGGATTTCTTGATATCAAGCTAAGGACCGGTAGACCAAGAAAGATTGCACACACAACTGCCACAAAAATGCCTGGTTACAATATGCCGACAACACCTTGACATGCCTCACCTGGGTTTTTTGTGGCATTGGTGCAGTAAAGGCTTCTTTCTAGAAACTCAACCATGCAGATCATTTTTGATCAAGCATTGTTTGTTTTGTGCTCCTTGAAAACAACCAACTGCATTTCTCCTGCGGTTACCTATGGGTTTTTCTTTGTATCCTGAACAATTCTTCTGGCCGATGCGGCTGCAATCTTTCTGGCTTGTTATCTAGAGATCCCCCAGTTTTCCACTTCTTAATAAGTGATTGAACAGTACTTACTGGCAAATTTAAGGTTTGGGATATCTTTTTTTTTTTGGACTTTGGACCCAATTTGGACATTTTCACTTAGAGGTGTACTCACTTTTGTTGCTAACGGTT
Source organism: Aquarana catesbeiana (assembly GCF_042186555.1). NCBI lineage: Eukaryota > Metazoa > Chordata > Amphibia > Anura > Ranidae > Aquarana > Aquarana catesbeiana. The sequence goes on along the minus strand of NC_133336.1, from coordinate 95,568,620 downwards.
TAGACATTAATGGCTGTGTGTTGTGTTATTTTGAGGGGACAGCAAATTTACACTGTTATACAAGCTGTACACTCACTACTTTACATTGTACCAAAGTGTCATTTCTTCAGTGTTGTCACATGAAAAGATAAAGTATTTACAAAAATGTGAGATACAGTACATGTACCTTTTTTTTATTATGCTTTATGTGAAAAAATATATGGTAATATCACTTTAATTGTTTAACAGTGAATATAAGAGAAGTTCATCAGTAGGGTTAATATACATTTTAAAATCAGCTTGTTATCTTTTTTTTGTTTCAGAACTGATGGATTTTAAAACCAGAAGAGTGGCTGCTTTCCGCAAAAATCTAGTAGAGCTGGCTGAACTGGAATTAAAGCATGCCAAGGTAGACTTTACTATAAAAGTTTGTCCTTTTTACTTCTTGAACCTGTTACCAAATCAACAGTTGTTTTTTTTTTTTTTTTTTTTTTTTTTTCTAACAATATAGGTACACAATCAAACTAAGAAACAAAGCATGGTTACAAAGCTGTCATTTTGCTTATTAATGAGCATATATATAATAATAGTTTGTAACAAAATGACAGGTTCACAGTAAGCCTCTTTTTGATAAATATGAAGATCACTGACAGTTTGAAATTTTCTTCTCTTTGCAGGGTAATTTGCAGCTGTTGCAAAGTTGCTTGGCTGTGTTAAATGGTAAACCATAAAGTACACTCCGTCCAGATGTTTGAAGTAACCAGACTTTCCTGTGACCTCTAGGAGCTGCCAGTTTTCGATGGACTGCTCCATTGGGCATATCTAGCTTGGCAAGGATGAACCCATACCGAAGTGGTTGGGCTGCTCCCACCTCGGTAACAGCACTGTGCTGCGGAGCCCACACCTGACGATCCCACATGTACCTTTATTTAGTCATTGTACACTTTCTAGTACATCACAAGATTTCCCTTTTTTTTTTTTTTTCGAAAGCAGTTAAATGCTGTACTTGTTATGAACTGTACTGCATAACAATGCCAATCTTATTTACCAGTGTATGTTAATTTTCAATGATGTTCGGCATTTGTGGTTCGAATGGATTTAACATTGCCATTAGTTGTTCACATCGTATACCTTGTCCAAGTTCCATGTAATGATTTTTTAAGCCTCTGTTTTATTGATTTACCGAACTCTATTTTTTTTATTAAACATTTTCTTAGATATTTCAGAATGCTCCAATTATCTTTTTAAACTTTAAGTTCCTAAAGCTAATGCATCAGTATGTTTGCCTTAACTTGTAGACTTCTCAAATATTGTAAAATAAACTGTGAATCCAATGATTTTTAATTTATACTGTCCCAGTGTTTCTATTTAACAAGAAAAATTTGTGAACTGCGCAAATGAAAAGCAAACACAGAAAGAAGATAGCCCTTCAAACTATCACAACTAAAATAAGTGTAAAAAAAATCACAGTATTACTATATATATGCCATAAGTGCAAAAGAAAAAAAAGTGAAAAAAATAAAAAATAGTCCAAATATCTCTCGGTGATAATCAAAATCATAAATAACTCCCAAAAAAAGAAGGTATCCCAAAGGCCACAAAGGATCCCCTTTAGACTTGGTAATGCGTTTTAGTAAGCCTGCATCCTGACATCACTTTGGGTGGCAGTGGTTGTTGCTGACACTAGTGACACAGTGCTACAGAGCACATCTGTGGCCTCTGGGATACTTCATCATTTTTGGCGGGACTTTATGATTTTGATGATCAGAGAGATATTTGGACTTTTTTTTTCCTTATTCATTGTCCCCCTTTTTCTTCTGCACTTATGGTATATAAGTTAGCATGGGAAAAACACATAAGGAGAGGTAGTAGTGTTACGCACCCCGGATAATAAGTTATGGGAAAGTACCCTCAGAGGGGTTTTTTAGCAGCGAAGTAAATAGTAGATGTAATTACAAAAATTCGTTCTTTATAAAAAAAATTAATAGCATACAGTGTTTCCACAAAAGTTAAAATTATGATCTCTAAAGGGGGCATGCTCCAAAGTGCAGAGAATGCACTTTGCATTCTCTGCACTTTGGGGCATGCCCCCTTTAGACCTCATATTTTAACTTTTGTGGAAACACTGTATTTTTAATAAAGAATGTATTTTTGTAATTACATCTACTATTTATTTACTTTGCTGCTAAAAAAAAAAAAAAACCCTCTGGGGGGACTTTCCCTTAACATGGTATATAAGTTATTAATGTGTATTTTTTTTATATTGTTTGTAGTGCAACACACTGTTATTTTAGTTTTCTATTTAACAAGCACATAAACTTTAAAGGTATACTTTTTAAGCATGGGAAATGACCATTGGACAAGGTGAGCGAAGTACAGCAACTGCCATGATATGGTGGGCAGCCTGGTTATGTGTCTCTGCAAGGTTCTCTAAGGGATAAAGTAGAACATATCGCTTGACCTACAACACCAAATGTCTTAGTGTGTACTCTAAGGGCTGGTGTTGATGGGTTTTTTTTGCCACCTTTTGATTAGTATGGAAGTATGCACGGCAGCAAATTTCAATTGTGGATGACTGTTTTGAGCCTGCTGGGTTTTTTTTTTTGTTGTTGTTTTTTTTACTTGCTTTGCATTGAAATTGTATGGACATAATCCAGTTCTATTGAGATCCACTTCTGCCTTTAGGATGAACAATTTTTTTCTGATACTCGTGGTCATTTTATGGTAAATATTGAAAATAAATTTTCATAATTCCAGGCACTCCTGTTGTCAGCCTACTATAGGAAGTAACCAAATAAATGACATAAGGGGTAGGAAAACATGCCTATGAATAACACCAAAACCAAAATTGTGCAAAAATAAAAAATTTATGAGCCAAGGCTTTGGAGATGACACACTCAGCAAAAAAACCTAGGAGGCCCTATTGCATCCAGTTGACCAACTGGCAGCTTTGCAAACTATACCAGTATCTGCTAATAATTTTACAGTGGCTGCCCCAGGAGCTGCTATGCCTCTTATTGAATTAGCCAATATATCTGAAGGGGTAGGTAATCCCAACACACTGGTAAAGCTCAAGTGTATGCCAGTAAGGCCAAAAAAATTGATTTTGAACATGTTATAACTGAGACCTTAATCCAAACCTGCATGGAAAAAAGCTAAAACTAAATTCACCTTCAAAAGCATCCATTCCCTAAACTGTAGCTGTCTTTGTAAGCATTTTTTTTACCCAAACGTAGGATGTGTTAAAGGTTTTCTTGCTTTTAGTAGTGTCTATCTTAATTGTACATGCACAGGAAAGGTATTCACAGACCCTGGGTTTTAGGCTCATAGCCTCAGGTGATTGGACACAGGCAAAGCTTTAGAGGACATGCTCCCTGGGCACTTTCCCTATAACTCTACCCTATTCTGTAAGTTTTCAGCCTTAACAATAGGGAGGTCTTTCCTTCCCTATAACTGGAAAGTGATAAAAACAGACTCCAGTCTATCAGGCTGAGGAGTCCAGTCCCTCTCAAGCCATGGTCATTGGTGGAAGCCAAGCTCCATATTAACATTCTGGAGCTGAGTAGTTTGGATGGCTCTAAAACAATGGACCCTCCTTTTTTTCCGTGAGGACACACAATCAGGGTGCAGTCAAATACTGGCCTACATCAATCCATCACAGCACCAGGATTTGTGCAGCCTTGAAGGAAGCAAGATTAGGCAGATAATCTCATGGATGGAAGAACTGTCCATTGATCTCTGCGGTCCACATCCCAGGAGTAAAAACCTGCAAAGCAGACTATCTCAGATGCCACCGCCTGGATCAAGGGAAATAGGCTCTTCACCCAGCCCTCCTCAATCTTATATTTGAAAATGGGGGACTCTAGACGTTCTAGCCTCTAGGTTCAACAGCAAACGTTCTCTGTTTATAGCCAGGGTCAAGGATTGGCTAGCCTTAGCCTTGGATGCCTTGATAATTCCCTGGTCTTTGTTCAGGTTAATATACAGCTTCCCTGCAGTGCGAATTCTGCCTCGCCTGCCCAAAAAAAGATGGAGCAAGATAAAAACTGATTCTAATGCACCAAACTGGCCCAGAAGAGCCTGAGTTACATCCATACTCTGACTTCTAGCAGATGATCCCTGTTTTTTCCCAACAGGCAAGATCTGCTATCTCAGGGCCCTCTATTCCTTCCTGCTTCACAGTCTCTGGCTTTAACAGCATAGATGGGTCTCTTAAAGTTTGTTGTTCCTACCTTACTAAAAGGAAGTAAAGCCACTGCCAGTAAAATCTATCATACTATGCAAAGTGGTTTGCTCTGGGGGGTGGGTGTGTGTGTGTGTGTGTGTGTGTGTGTGTGTTGTCAAAAGTATTGGGACACCTGACTTTACATGCACATGGCCGTAGGGTTCAATATTGAGTTGGCCCATCCTTTGCAGCTATAACAGCTTCAACTCTTCTGGGAAGGCTGTTCACAAAGTTTAGGAGTGTGTCTATGGGAATGTTTGACCATCTTTCCAGAAGCGCATTTGTGAGGTTAGGACTCTGTGCAGGCCTGTCAGTTGCTCTACCTTAAACTCGCTCATCCATGTCTTTATGGACCTTGCTTTGTGCACTGGTGTGCAGTCATGTTGGAACAGGAAAGGGCCATCCCAAAATGTTCCTACAAAGTTGGGAGCATGAAATTGAACTGACGCCTTAAAAGATCCCTTTACTGGAATGAAGGGGCCAAGCCCAACCCTTAAAAAAAACAACCCCACACCATAATCCCCCCTCCAACAAATGATTTGGACCAGTGCACAAATCAAGGTCCATAAAGACATGGATGAGAAAGTTTGGGGTGGAAGAACTTGACTGGCCTGCACAGGATCTTTACCTAAACCCAATAGAACACCTTTGGGATGAATTAGAGCAGAGACTGGAAAGCCAGGCCTTCTCATCCAACATCAGTGCCTGACCTCGCAAATGTGCTTCTGAAAGAGGCTGCACAGGGTAGGCCAACTCAATATTCAACCCTACAAACTAACACTGGGATGCCTTTAAAGTTCATGTGTGTGTAATACATATATATATATATATATATATATATATATATATATATATATATATATATATATATATATATATATTATATATGCATATACACACTATACCATAGAAACTGTGATGTTTGTGAATCCACTAACAAACCATGAAAGCATAGTTTATTCCACATACTGCATAACTATAATAAATTCCAACATCTATAGTGCATAAAGAACAGTTTTAATCATTCACAATATTATGTAAGCAACATTTCAATATTGCTCCCAAATAAATTTCTGGGTGCAAAATAAACACCTAGGATACAATGAATAATGTGACCCTTCCCTTTAATGTAAGGGGTGTTTGTTAACCTTTGAGGACACTTGGACAGCTTGCATCTCCTAGTTCTTGGTTGAAAGAGGGGATTTCCAAGGGCTAAAAACTAGACTCTTACTCTCTGCATACTACTCTTCCTCATTTTAGACCTTTCTGTATTACTGCATAGATTAGCAGATCTTTACTGAGCCCTCTAAGGCTTTCTGCATCAAGGAGTCATTGCCCCAGTTGCGGTAACAGATCATTTTCAGGTTTTACTCTAAGCTGTTCACAGTTCCGAAAACGCAAATGATATATCTGCCCTATCTTGGATCTCGAAACACTGAATGTCTCTGAAATCTTGCATTGAATAGCATCACATCTGTCATCGCCTTTCTTCACCAGCCTTTTCCTACACTTTTATATGGGTCCCTTATGCTACCAGTTCGTGACCCTGCCCTTCAGTTTCTCGTCTGCACCTCTGGTGTTCATCAAAATGCTTGCTCCAGTAATAGCCTTGCTGCGCTCTCATGGCATCCCAGTCATACTTAGTAGAACATCCAGCGCAGTCGGACAACGTGGCCTTGACTGTCCAGACATTACACTGGCTCAGGTGGCTCCTGAATGTTCAGAAATCCTCAGTGTAAGTGACTTAATCGTTTAGGGTATCTGGGTCTAGCCCTGGAGCTTTGGGCGATTTGGCTGTCTCTGAAGCTTTTGACCACCCTAGTGGAGGATTATCGGACCCAGATTCAGGCAGTGTTGCATACCTGGTAAAGGCCAGGTTGATGAGAGGGCTTCCCCTACACCTCCTGATCTCTTTTCCACTGGAGATGAGAACAGGGTACCGAGTGGCACAGGTGCCTGTTGATGATCCTCTCCTGACGATGCTCTTGGTGGTACAGGAGATGCAATGAGCACAGGACTGGGACCTGTGCAGAAGGCAATCCAGAAGCTGGCAGGTGCAGGATCTAGAGATATAGTCAGGCAGGCAGGAGTCAGCAAAAACCAACAGAAGTGCAGAATTGGAAAGCAGATGCGGAGTCTGGGCTTGGCCAAGGTCACCAATGGAATATCAAGATAAGCAGTCAGGACGAAGCCAGGTCAGAACACAGTGCTTTAAATAGACCACTTGGCGCCTAAGTCAATTCATATGTGCATGCAAATGTTCAGATACATGTGTGGCCATGATTCTGTGCACAGATTCGTGGACAGGTCCATGAGCATGTGCAGTTCTTTGGACACAGGCAGACAGCACCATGATAGTAGCATCCATCAACCATCCCAGGTCAGATCCCATCTTGAACAAAACTTCACTGCTGACCTTGTCTGTCATTTACATTCCAGAGGTAGACAATTGGCAGGCAGACTTCCTTAGCTGGCAAGGTCTGGACATGGAAAATAAACTTCTTCCTTGTCAGCTTTGTAGGGTCAAGGAGGAGGGCATTCCGGTGATTCTTCTCGCTCCGCATTGGCCAGGCGAATGTGATACTTGGACCTGGTAAGCCTTCTAGTGGACGTTCCATGGGCATTACCTGATCATCCAGGTCTTCTGTCTAAAGGACCAATTTATCATCCTTTTTCAGTATTACTAGCATTAATAGCGTGGTTTTTAAAGCCTAAGTTTTGATAAACAGGCATCCTTGAGTTGGTGATTCCTACAATGTTAAAAGCTAGGAAGTCTACTTCTTGCAAGATCTATCTTTTCTTTTCTACATTTCCCATGTAGCTTCCCCTATTTGTTCCCTTGAAGGGATCTGAATCTGTTTTTTTCTTCGCTACAGAAACCGCCATATGAACCCATCTAGGACATTCCTCTTTCATGCACAAGGTAATATTCCTTGTAGCCATCACCCTCGTTAGGCGAATGTCTGAACTTGTGCCCTCATCATGCAAGGAACACTTTCTAGTTATACATAATGACAAGGTGGTTTGGAGTCTAGAAATTCCTGCTTGAATAAGGTGGTTTCTACCTTTCACCCTAAGCAGGATGTTGTTCCTCCTTACCGTCTTCTGGCTCCAGCTCACCAAAAGGAAATTTCCCTCCATGCCTGGATGTGGTTCTGCGCTGCAGCCACTCACTACTTTGTTCCGAAAGACAGATTCCCTTTTTGTCTTCCCAAATGGTCCCCGTATGGGTGCACCAGCTTCTCGTTCCACCATCTCTAAGTGGCTCAAGCAGATGGACCAATATCCAAGTCTATGGTCTGAAGGATTGGGTTCCACCCTTTCCTGTCAAGGCACAATCAACTGGAGTTGAGTGCTTTTTGGGCTTTTCAGCATCAAGCAACTGTTTCCCGGATTTGCAAGATTGCCACCTGGTCTTCTGTTCACACATTCTCTAGTTTTTTTTGGTGAATGTTGAGACATTGTGTGATGCCAGTTTTGGTTGAAGGGTCCTTCAGGTGGCTTATAAAGCTGCAGTTTGGTGGTAGTAGATATAGGAAAATGGTGAAAGAAACTGCGCTAAAAACCCAATGTAAATAGAATACTGTGAAAAGCAGCAATCCTCACAAAAACATCAATTGTAAACAAGCATAAGAAAAATAAGAGGTTGCGCTAAATGCTAATAAAACATAGTGAATAAATTACAATGAAGAAAAATTCATATGGTGATCATAAATAAATCAATGTGCAGAACTTAGTGATAAAAAAGAAAAGTCCATAAAATGAAACATCAATTAAGTGTTATAAAAAATCCATAAAGTAAAACATCAGTAAAGTGTTGTGAAACGTCCAAATCACCAACAATAGGTAAAAAAAAAAAAAAATCCAAGTGATAAAAAATGGAGATCTGTGACAGCAGGGAAGGGTCCACCACCAGATATGGAAGGGGTTGCTCCTTACCAGAAGGCCATGACCCCCCACTACAGAGGATCACAGCAAACAGAGATCTTTAAAGCCAAAATGAGAATTATCAGCAGTGTCCACCAGAGGTCATCTCGTCAGCAGCCACTCAGAGTGTCAATGGATAAACGGCCTTAAGTCCGGCTCCGTGGCCACCGGAGCTCGGACAAACCCGTCCTACTGGGAAGCAACTCGCTTGGGGGTGACGTCAGCGCGTCGTCTGGCTCCGTACAATCATTTTACTATCTCTTAATTAAAAAAAAAAAAATTTAATTTGTTTCCTTTCCTGCAATAAGCATATACAATCACTTGTTATCCCCCTGTGGACAGTTGCCTGTGTGCTCCCAGCCTCATGGCTGACCCCAGCACCGCGGTTGTGTCTCCACCACATGTATATAAGTTTAATGGGAAGTTTTTGGGACTTTGAGTGAGGCATGGGGCGGTGCCTCCATCCCAGGTACAAGAGAGAGAGAGAGAGGGGGGGGGGACATTGGGACTTTGAATGAGACAGTGGACAGGCTGGAGTTATAATAAAATTATGAAGTTTTATTGCATCAAATAGTCCAGTGCATATCGCCTATGAAAGGTTGCATGTGCATGAACAATGAACATAACCTACATAATTGTAAAACAATCGACATAACATCTGAGCAATAAATACATAAGGATATTACATAAGTATATACGTCTAGGGGGCACATGACAACATGATGTGGATAGGGAGTATGAGTACATAAAAGAGTAATTCTAAGTAAAATCTTATAAACACAAAGTGGCTGCATCCTTGGTGCCCGACGCGTTTCTGTGAATACACTTCTTCAGGGGAGGATGCTATAGGAAATCTGAAATAACAAAGTATCGGGACGTCAAAAGACTGACTAACTGCAACCAGAAAGGACAGTATGTCAATTTCCGGATACTCACGGTGTATCCCGAGCAGTGGTGAAGGGTAAAGACTGAGCCAAAAATATTGTTCTTTCCCGGAGCTGAGGCAGCGAAGGATCCAGCACAAGACAGACACACACCACATGTATACTACCACCTGTATACATTCAGTAAGTCCAAACTGCAGCATCATCACAGGTTGGCGACATGACTAGAGACCAAGAAAAGAGCTGTATTTCCACAGGGAGATAGCAAGCAAGACCCTTTATATGCTTAATACAAGAAAGAAAACAAATAAGGGCATATTGCATGGGTAAGTAAACAAAAAGAATTCAAGAGGTATTAAAAATGTTGTGCCGAGAATTCAGCATTAACTCCCACTTCCCACCTGTCCCAGTGTACTTTTAAACAGTTTTGAATGCCTGGAAGGGGACAAAAAGGAACAGCAATCATGTGACCACTGTCACATTGGTCACATGATCGGAAGCTGGTCCTGCTGGCTACTGACCTCTAGTTTGGACCGAGAGCTGTCTTCGACAGCTTGGTCTTTGTGAACATAAACATCATCCGCACATTGGCGCATATGTATCTGTATTAACCATTTGCCTACTGGGCACTTTTACCCCCTTCCTGCCCAGGCTTATTTTCAGCTTTCAGTGCTGTCGCACTTTGAATGACAATTGCACGTTATGCAGCACTGTACCTATATTAAATTATTATCCTTTTTTTCACACAGAGCTTTCTTTTGGAAATCCTGAAAAAAAAAAAGTTTTTCTCCTTCACGGATGTGCGCTGATGAGGCGGCACTGATTGGCAGCACTGATTTGCAGCACTAATAATCAGAACACTGATGATCAGTGCCTTGTTTATCAGTGCAGATGTCCCTTGTCACACTAGCCTGTTATCGGCTCTCTCCTCTCCTCATGCTGTGACAGTGTAAGGAAATGAATGCCAGTAATCGGCAAGTTGATCACGTGGTGTGATTGTCTCTTTACCCTGATCTGTGATCAGCTGTGTCTGAAGCCTTCTGTGTTTACAAGGGCTTTGCTCTTGGCTGGTCTCACAAATCCCTGCCTACCCTGCACTCACAGCGGGGACAAGTGCCTGGGTGCACAGATGCCGACCAATGAGCTCACTGCAAGTGAGGGAGAGAGGTACTGCCTACACTGCCAGCAGGTACTAGAGCAGGGCCAGGTAGGTGATTTGCAAGGAATCTTCTGGGGTCAGGGGATGAGGACTGTGAAGGGAGATGTGTGCAGTGGTGGGCGATGGGGAAGAGTGATGCAGGGGTCAGAGCCGAGGAGGGGTAGAAGTGAGATGTTGACAGCCTGTGAAAGATCGCTGAACCCTGAACACTGTGCACAGCACACCACTAAACCCGGCACTCTGTATGTAGCACACTCCTCAATAGGGATGGGCTTTATGTTCGGGTCGAACATGAGTAGCGAACAATTTGGGGTGTTCGCGGCAAATTTGAAAGCCGCGGAACACCCTTTAAAAGTCTATGGGAGAAATCAAAAATGCTAATTTTATATGCAAGTTATTGTCATAAAAAGTGTTTGGGGACCCGGGTTCTGCCCCAGGGGACATGTATCAATGTAAAAAAAGTTTTAAAAACGTCCATTTTTTTCGGGAGCAGTGATTTTAATAATGCTTAAAGTGAAACAATAAAAGTGTAATATTCCTTTAAATTTCGTAGCTGGGGGGTGTCTATAGTATGCCTGTAAAGTGGCGCATGTTTCCCGTGTTTAGAACAGTCTGATAGCAAAATGGCATTTCTAAAGGAAAAAAAGTCATTTAAAACTACTCGCGGCTATTGGTCTGGCAATACACATAAAAGTTAATTGATAAAAACGGCATGGGATTCCCCCACAGGGGAACCCCGAACCAAAATTTTTAAAAAAATGCGTGGGGGTCCCCCTAAATTCCATACCAGGCCCTTCAGGTCTGGTATAGATATTAAGGGGAACCCCACGCCAAAATTTTTTAAAAAATGACGCGGGGGTCCCCCTCAAAATTCATACCAGACCTGATTTTAAGGGGAACCCCGAGCCAAAATTTAAAAAAAAATGCCGTGGGGTCCCCCCAAAAATCCATACCAGACCCTTATCCGAGCATGCAACCTGGCAGGCCGCAGGAAAAGAGGGGGGATGAGAGAGCGCCCCCCCTCCTGAACTGTACCAGGCCACATGCCCTCAACATTGGGAGGGTGCTTTGGGGTAGCCCCCAAAGCACCTTGTCCCCATGTTGATGGGGAGAAGGGCCTCATCCCCACAACCCTTGCCCAGTGGTTGTGGGGGGGGCTTATCGGAATCTGGAAGCCCTCTTTAACAAGGGGACCCCCAGATCCTGCCTCCACCCCCTGTTTGAAATGGTAACGGTAACGGGTAGTCCTTTATTAAAAAATAAAACTGTCCCACGTAGTCCATTCACCTCCGCCGACGGACCGAAAAAAAAAATTAAGAAGATCTGCCTCCATGGGAGACACACGCCATATGATGCGTCCTCGCAGGTGACAGCTCTTTTAAAACTGTGGGTGGGGCCACAGGGTGTCGTCGCCGTGTGACCCTGCCCCCTCTGACGCATGGGGACATCCCTATGGCTTCCCCCGTAGCATCAGAGCGGGGCGGGGCCAGCCGGTCCGCCCCCTCTGACGCACGGGGACATTCCTATGGCTTTACCGTTACCATTTCAAACAGGGGGGGCCTGGATCTGGGGGTCCCCTTGTTAAAGGGGGCTTCCAGATTCTGATAAGCCACCCGTCCGCAGACCCCCACAACCCTTGCCCGGTGGTTGTGGGGGTCTGCCCTTCTCCTCATCAACATGGGGACAAGGTGCTTTGGGGGGGCTACCCCAAAGCACCCTCCCAATGTTGAGGGCATGTGGCCTGGTATGGTTCAGGAGGGGGGGCGCTCTCTCGTCCCCTCTTTTCCTGCGGCCTGCCATGTTGCATGCTCGGATAAGGGTCTGGTATGGATTTTTGGGGGACCCCCACGCCAATTTTTAAAAAAATTTTGGCGCGGGGTTCCCCTTAAAATCCATACCAGACCTGAAGGGTCTGGTATGGAATTTAGGGGGACCCCGATGCATTTTTTTTCAATTTTGGTTCGGGGTTCCCCGGTGGGGGAATCCCATGCCGTTTTTATCAATGAACTTTTATGCGTATTGCAGGACCGACAATTCATTATAGCCGCGAGTAGTTTTAAATTTTCCTTTAGAAATGTCATTTTGCTGTCAGACTGTTCTAAACACAGGAAACATGCGCCACTTTACAGGCATACTATAGACACCCCCCAGGTACGAAATTTAAAGGAATATTACACTTTTATTGTTTCACTTTAAGCATTGTTAAAATCACTGCTCCCGAAAAAACTGCCGTTTTTAAAACTTTTTTTTGCATTGATACATGTCCCTTGGGGCAGGACCCGGGTCCCCAAACACTTTTTATGACAATAACTTGCATATTAACCTTTAAAATTAGCACTTTTGATTTCTCCCATAGACTTTTAAAGGGTGTTCCGCGACTTTCGAATTTGCTGCGAACACCCTAAATTGTTCGCTATTCGGCGAACGGGCGAACAGCCAACTCATGTTTGACCTGAACATAAAGCCCATCCCTATTGAGGAGTGTGCTACATACAGAGTGCCGGGTTTAGGGGTGTGCTGTGCACAGTGTTCAGGGTTCAGCGATCTTTCACAGGCTTTTTTTTTTGCATTGATACATGTCCCCTGGGGCAGGACCCAGGTCCCCAAACACTTTTTAAGACAATACCATACGTATAAGCCTTTAAAATTAGTACTTTTGATTTTTCATGTTCGTGTCCCATAGACTTTAACGGTGTTTGCGTGTTCGAACAAATTTTTTGCCTGTTCGCATGTTCTGGTGCAAACCGAACGGGGGGATTTTCGGCCCATCCCTACTCTTCAACCCTGCACTCTGTACCCAGAGCACCCCTGAACTCTGCACTCTGTATGTAGCGCACCCTTGAACTCGGCACCCTGTATGTAGTGCACTACTGAATTCTGCATGTAGTGCACCCCTGAATTGTGCACTCTGTATGTAGTGCACCCCTGAACTTTGCACTCTGTATGTAGCGCACCCCTGAACTCTGTATGTAGCGCACCCCTGAACTCTGCACTCTGTATGTAGCGCACCCCTGAACTCTGCACCTTGTATGTAGCGCATCCCTGAACTCTGCACTCTGTATGTAGAGCATCCCTGAACTCTGCACTCTGTATGTAGTGCACCCCTAAACTTTGCACTCTGTATGTAGCGCACCCCTGAACTCTGCACTCCATATGTAGTGCACCCCTGAACTCTGCACATAGCGCACCCCTGAACTTTGCACTCTGTATGTAGTGCACCCCTGAACTCTGCACGTAGCGCACCCCTGAACTCTGCACGTAGCGCACCCCTGAACTTTGCACTCTGTACGTAGGGCACACTTGAACTCTGCACTATGTATGTAGCACATCCCTGAACCCTACTCTCTGTGTGTAGCGCACCCCTGAATTCTGCACATAGCGCATCCCTGAACTTTGCACTCTGTACGTAGTGCACCCCTAAACTCTGCACTCTGTATGTAGCGCACCCCTGAACTTTGCACTCTGTATGTAGCGCACCCCTGAACTCTGCGGATAGCGCACCACTGAACTTTGCACTCTGTATGTAGCGCACCCCTGAACTCTGCACTCTGTATGTAGCACACCCCTGAACTTTGCACTCTGTATGTAGCGCACCCCTGAACTTTGCACTCTGTATGTAGCACACCCCTGAACTTTGCACTCTGCACTATGTATGTAGCACACCCCTGAACCCTGCTCTCTTTGCATAGGAAATCCCTGAATTTGTACTTTGTACATAGCGCACCACCTGGATCCTGTAATCTGTACATAATGCACTTCTAGGATTTATTACCCCCTTAAGAGCCTCCTGATTTGGCCACACCCACCATTCAATGCGGTTCAGCGGTGAGCGGAGTTGAGTTCCTGCACCTGGGAAAAAAAGCCTGGGATACATTTATATAGTCTTACAGATACAACCTGCCCTTTGAGGGCAACCATAATACTTTAGCGGCCTGCAATGAAATTGAGCTTGACACCTGTGTTAGATGGTTGAAATGGGGAGTACATATATCAAAGTCGTGAGGCTTTCCACCACGGTATTGAAAAAATGATCCTTACGCACCATCCATTAAATGTGACCCATTCAACTGAATGGTGGTGCCCCGCTATTGCTGTCATGACATGCAGCTGCAGCACACTAATGCAGGGTTAAAATAGGCAGTAAGGAGACAATACAATGCCTCCTCCCTGCCGTCAAATGCCCTCTAAAAAGCGGGTTGAATGCGGATTGCTCTTCAGAGAGCAATACCAGTTTAAACTTGCCCCAAGGGGGCCAGCATTAAGACTGTCATCTTCATCCTTGCTTTGATATGCATGGTGTACGTTCTGACTTCAATGGTTGCATACTTGCCGCTCTGAGACACACGTAGTGAAACATGTTAATAGAGTCCAGGGCCAGGGCAATGCATGTACACAGTCTGCACTGCAGTCAGCTCCCATACTCCTCAACAGTTCCCTATAGGACAGCACTGGGAGACAAAATCACCTCAAGCATATATTTCATTACTGCCACCGCACTTTACTTATTCCTGCTCCCCGCACAGTATTCAATGTACAAAACGAATGAACTAAACACTCCAACGAGCTCTGCGCATGCCCACCTACACGCTCTCAACGCCTGCATAATGTCTTTACGTCACATTTTACGCGACGGGTTTCATTGGGTCATTAGCCTGCGACGGTGTTAATGCTGTTTTGTTGACTGAGCTGAACACACACCGGATTGGTAATGTATTATAATTTCCTCTATTACGCCGCTATCGGCTGCTGTTACAGTGCTGAGCAAACTGTATCTGTGTAGGGAGTGTCTGAGAAGACTCAGCGGGCATTTTGATACTACTGTGTTCATAGTTATTGGAGTCTTTATGGAGTTAGTGAGTTCTAGGTGTGTCCTGAGATGTGACAGCCGCTCTCTTACACACTTCTGTGTACACACAGGATCCATTCACACTTCTGTGTACACACAGGCTCCGTACACACTTCTGTGTACACACAGGCTCCGTACACACGTCTCTGTACACACTGGCTCCGTACACACTCCCCCGTACACACTGGCTCCGTACACACTCCCCCGTACACACTGGCTCCGTACACACTCCCCCGTACACACTGGCTCCGTACACACTCCCCCGTACACACTGGCTCCGTACACACTCCCCCGTACACACTGGCTCCGTACACACTCCCCCGTACACACTGGCTCCGTACACACTCCCCCGTACACACTGGCTCCGTACACACTCCCCCGTACACACTGGCTCCGTACACACGTCTCTGTACACACTGGCTCCGTACACACTCCCCCGTACACACTGGCTCCGTACACACTCCCCCGTACACACTGGCTCCGTACACACTCCCCCGTACACACTGGCTCCGTACACACTCCCCCGTACACACTGGCTCCGTACACACTCCCCCGTACACACTGGCTCCGTACACACTCCCCCGTACACACTGGCTCCGTACACACTCCCCCGTACACATTGGCTCCGTACACACTCCCCCGTACACACTCCCCCGTACACACTCCCCCGTACACACTGGCTCCGTACACACTCCCCCGTACACACTGGCTCCGTACACACTCCCCCGTACACACTGGCTCCGTACACACTCCCCCGTACACACTGGCTCCGTACACACTCCCCCGTACACACTGGCTCCGTACACACTCCCCCGTACACACTGGCTCCGTACACACTCCCCCGTACACACTGGCTCCGTACACACTCCCCCGTACACACTGGCTCCGTACACACTCCCCCGTACACACTGGCTCCGTACACACTCCCCCGTACACACTGGCTCCGTACACACTCCCCCGTACACACTGGCTCAGTACACACTCCCCCGTACACACTGGCTCCGTACACACTCCCCCGTACACACTGGCTCCGTACACACTCCCCCGTACACACTGGCTCCGTACACACTCCCCCGTACACACTGGCTCTGTACACACTCCCCCGTACACACTGGCTCTGTACACACTCCCCTGTACACACAGGATCCGTACACACTTCTCTGTACACACTGGCCCCGTACACACTTCTCTGTACACACTGGCTCCGTACACACTCCCCTGTACACACTGGCTCCGTACACACTCCCCCGTACACACTGGCTCCGTACACACTCCCCCGTACACACTGGCTCCGTACACACTCCCCCGTACACACTGGCTCCGTACACACTCCCCCGTACACACTGGCTCCGTACACACTCCCCCGTACACACTGGCTCCGTACACACTCCCCTGTACACACTGGCTCCGTACACACTCCCCTGTACACACTGGCTCCGTACACACGTCTCTGTACACACTGGCTCCGTACACACTCCCCTGTACACACTGGCTCCGTACACACTCCCCCGTACACACTGGCTCCGTACACACTCCCCCGTACACACTGGCTCCGTACACACTCCCCCGTACACACTGGCTCCGTACACACTCCCCCGTACACACTGGCTCCGTACACACTCCCCCGTACACACTGGCTCCGTACACACTCCCCCGTACACACTGGCTCCGTACACACTCCCCCGTACACACTGGCTCCGTACACACTCCCCCGTACACACTGGCTCCGTACACACTCCCCCGTACACACTGGCTCCGTACACACTCCCCCGTACACACTGGCTCCGTACACACTCCCCCGTACACACTGGCTCCGTACACACTCCCCCGTACACACTGGCTCCGTACACACTCCCCCGTACACACTGGCTCCGTACACACTCCCCCGTACACACTGGCTCCGTACACACTCCCCCGTACACACTGGCTCCGTACACACTCCCCCGTACACACTGGCTCCGTACACACTCCCCCGTACACACTGGCTCCGTACACACTCCCCCGTACACACTGGCTCCGTACACACTCCCCCGTACACACTCCCCCGTACACACTCCCCCGTACACACTGGCTCCGTACACACTCCCCCGTACACACTGGCTCCGTACACACTGGCTCCGTACACACTCCCCCGTACACACTGGCTCTGTACACACTCCCCCGTACACACAGGATCCGTACACACTTCTCTGTACACACTGGCCCCGTACACACTTCTCTGTACACACTGGCCCCGTACACACTTCTCTGTACACACTGGCCCCGTACACACTTCTCTGTACACACTGGCCCCGTACACACTTCTCTGTACACACTGGCCCCGTACACACTTCTCTGTACACACTGGCCCCGTACACACTTCTCTGTACACACTGGCCCCGTACACACTTCTCTGTACACACTGGCCCCGTACACACTTCTCTGTACACACTGGCCCCGTACACACTTCTCTGTACACACTGGCCCCGTACACACTTCTCTGTACACACTGGCCCCGTACACACTTCTCTGTACACACTGGCCCCGTACACACTTCTCTGTACACACTGGCCCCGTACACACTTCTCTGTACACACTGGCCCCGTACACACTTCTCTGTACACACTGGCCCCGTACACACTTCTCTGTACACACTGGCCCCGTACACACTTCTCTGTACACACTGGCCCCGTACACACTTCTCTGTACACACTGGCCCCGTACACACTTCTCTGTACACACTGGACCCGTACACACTTCTCTGTACACACTGGACCCGTACACACTGCTCTGTACACACTGGACCCGTACACACTGCTCTGTACACACTGGACCCGTACACACTGCTCTGTACACACTGGACCCGTACACACTTCTCTGTACACATTGGACCCGTACACACTTCTCTGTACACATTGGACCCGTACACACTTCTCTGTACACACTGGACCCGTACACACTTCTCTGTACACACTGGACCCGTACACACTTCTCTGTACACACTGGACCCGTACACACTGGACCCGTACACACTTCTCTGTACACACTGGACCCGTACACACTTCTCTGTACACACTGGACCCGTACACACTTCTCTGTACACACTGGACCCGTACACACTTCTCTGTACACACTGGACCCGTACACACTTCTCTGTACACACTGGACCCGTACACACTTCTCTGTACACACTGGACCCGTACACACTTCTCTGTACACACTGGACCCGTACACACTTCTCTGTACACACTGGACCCGTACACACTTCTCTGTACACACTGGACCCGTACACACTTCTCTGTACACACTGGACCCGTACACACTTCCCTGTACACACAGGATTTATTCACACTTGTATGTATACATAGGATCCCAAGCATACTTCAGAGTGCAGGTTGCCTTGCCACTTCTCTGGCGTTATTTGCTCCTCTTACTGTTTTGCACCAAATCCAAAAAGCATCGACAGCGACTCATGGTTATTGGGTAGTTTTCATTTGTTCCACTTCTACATTGAAATGAAAATACCGTCAGTCCGTATCTTATGAAAGTGGAGTTAATGAAGACCAACTGTCTTTTGATGTACAGAGACAGATTTTGCGAAAGTGTGTCTCGTGTTCTAAAAGTGTCGCACTGTGTGCTAAATTCAGGTAGAAGTTCCAAGCTGGTACATGAATTCGACAAACTGTACGCCACTTTTAGAATGCAAGAGATGCTTTCGCACAATATGTCTGCACAAGTTTTTATGAATTCCAGGGTGTGTGTGTGTGGTAAGTGCATGTAAGCACATGTGTTGACATGCATTTGCGTCTGTTGTGTTTTCAAATGTGCTAAATGTTGATTTTTATTTTTTTCTATTTCACTAAAGCGTTACAGTGCTTTGAAAATTATTCATACCGCTTGAAATTTTTCACAGTTTGTCATGTTACAACCAAAAAACCAGGGAGGTGGCGCTCTCCGTGCCCCTTTTGGGGGGAGGGGGTTGGGGCAGTGGACAGTGTTGGTGGGGTGTCATTCAGTAGGTTTTGTTTTATTTTAAAAATATATATATATATATATATATATATATATATATATATATATATATATATATATATATATATATATATATATATATATATATATAATGTATATATTTTTTTTATATACAATTTCATTTTTTAATGTTCATTGCATTTTTTTTTTATCGGCCCTGTTGGTGGGCTTTGGTGAGATATCAAGGGGCCTAAACAGACCCCTGACATCTCCCCTCTGAGACAGAGAAAGGGACTGAGGACACAGATTCTCCAGTCCCTTTCTCAGCATTGAATATGAATGGACAGGAGACAGAGGCTCCTGTCCATTCATAAACTGAAGCAGAGTAAACATAGTTTACTCTGCTCAGTTTTCACTGGACTCTGGAGTGAGCGATAGCTTTATGTGTCCAATTTAGAAAAGGAAGGGGCCAGTAAATTACATATTTACCGGTCCCTTCCTTCGCTCTCCATCCTGACACATCACGCTCAGCAGCTGGCGGGAGAGGAGGGAAGCCGGCTGTAGTGGGGGGGGGGGGGGCAGAGGAGCACGCAGGGGGCTGGAGAAGCAGCCAGAGGAGGACAGGGGGCTGAAGAAGTGGCTGGAGAAGGACAGGGGGGTGGATTAGTGGCCGGAGGAACACGTGGGACCGGAGAAGGAGGACGGGGCCAGAGGATCGGGAGGAGGAGGACAGGGGGTCGGAGAAGGAGGCCGGGGCCAGATTAGTGGCCGGAGAAAGAGGACAGGTGGGTGGAGGAGCACACGGGAAACAGCTGGGAATGATCAGTGTGGCAGGAGGGACAGCCATGAGCACCGATCTCCCTGTATAGCTTTTTAGCCGACGGCCGCGGGAGAGAGAGGAGGAGAAGCGGCTGTCAGCTGAAAAGCTATACAGGGAGATCTGTGCCCACAGCTGTCTTTCCTGCCGCACCGATCATTCCCGGCTGTGAACCAAGGAACAAACATCCATGTGTGAGTGTATGTCACAGTTGCCCCCCCGCACCACCCCCACCCCCTTATGGGCCTGTGTGCAGTGAACATCCTGCACACATTGATGATATGCCATTGCTGCCCCGGATTGGCCTTGCAGCCGGGATATCGCACGGCACTAACGGGTGTCGGGGAGCCGCAGCCAAAATGTGGGAGACTTGGGATGTCTGGTGAACAGCAATTTTCAAGTCTTTCCACATATTCTCAATTGGATTTAGGTCTGGACTTTGACTGGGCCATTCTAACACATGAATATGCTTTGATCTAAACCATTCCATTGTAGCTCTGGCTGTATGTTTAGGGTCGTTGTCCTGCTGGAAGGTGAACCTCCGCCCCAGTCTCAAGTCTTTTTGCAGACTATAACAGGTTTTCTTTAAAGATTGCCCTGTATTTGGCTCCATTCATATTCCCATCAACTCTGACCAGCTTCTCTGTCCCTGCTGAAGAAAAGCATCCCCACAACATGATGCTGTCACCACCATGTTTCACGGTGGGGATGGTGTTATTTCAGAGTGATGTGCAGTGTTATTTTTCCAACACACATAGCGTTTTGCTTTTAGGCCAAAAACTTCAATTTTGGTCTCATTTGACCAGAGCACCTTCTTCCACATGTTTGCTGTGTCCTGCACATGGCTTCTTGGAAACAGCAAATGAGAATTCTTATGGATTTCTTTCAATGATGACTTTCTTCTTGCCACTCTTCCATAAAGGCCAGATTTGTGGAGTGCACGACTAATAGTTGTCCTGTGGACAGATTCTCTCACCTGAGCTGTGGATCTCTGCAGCTTCTCCAGAGTTACCATGGGCCTCTTGGCTGCTTCTCTGATTAATGCTCTCTTTGCCCGGCCTGTCAGTTTAGGTGGACGGCCATGTCTTGGTAGGTTTGCGGTTGTACCATACTCTCTCCATTTTGGGATGATAGATTTAACAGTGCTACATGAGATGTTCAAAGCTTGGGATTCTTTTTTTATAACCTATCCCTGCCTTAAACTTCTCCACAACTTTCAAGTTTCTCCACAACCTGACCTGTCTGGTGTGTTCCTTGGCCTTCATGATGCTGTTTGTTCACAAGAGTTTTCTAACAAACACCACGCTTTTCAGATTTGTAAAAAAATTTTGAAAACCATTTATCATTTTCCTTCCACTTCCACAATTGGGTGTCACTTTGTGTTGGTCTATTACTTAAAATCTCAATAAAATACATTTAAGTTTTTGGTTGTAATATGACAAAATGTGGAAAATTTCAAGGGGTTTGAATACTTTTTCAAGGCACTGTATATGTAAAGGAAACTAAAACTGTAAGTTCACTTGGACCCCCTCCACATCGCCCCCAGTCCCACTGTACCAGTGTCCCATGATCCCGCACTGTCTGGGACACTGCTTCACTGGCCAGGGGCTTTGAAATCCCTGTGGCTTAAACTCCTATCCATACCTCTCAGCGTGTATGGATAGGAGGCATTCTAATTGCTCAACACCGCTACATGGATGGCGCTGACCAATCAGAATCTGTCTAGCCTGTCCTG
Source organism: Aquarana catesbeiana (assembly GCF_042186555.1). NCBI lineage: Eukaryota > Metazoa > Chordata > Amphibia > Anura > Ranidae > Aquarana > Aquarana catesbeiana. The sequence continues at coordinate 95,547,097 of NC_133336.1, read as the reverse complement.
TTAGCGCTGTGATGCCAGAAGGATGTCAAATCCCCTGACCGGAGAAGCAGCGTCCTGGTGCCTGCTCCACTTTCTAGGATCCTGACTTGGGACCAGAGTAAGGTCCATAGTGCTGCACTGGACATAAAGCGCAGAGCGACAGACCACCGTAGATTGGGTTGAAGCACAGCCTGCCAGGGGATCTTAGGGTCACATAACTAAAACTGCTTCTCCTCTCCCTTAGACAAAACAAGCTATTAACCCCTGCAGTTTGGTGCAGCCTCCTCAGCGAAGGATAATGTCAGTCCTGGGCATTTGCAAGTGTTCAGTAAACCTGGCACACAAGCACTGTGCTGGAATGTAAACTGAGCTGCACTTCTGTACACTCTAAAGAAGACTGTGAGCAGGCAGGTAGGTTTATTTTATTGCAGTAGAGACACTGCATGTCTCCTCTGTAACAAAGAACCTTCCTGCTCACAGTCTTTAAAATTGGTACTTTAGTGCCACTTTAGGTCGCTGACCTGGAACAAGTGTGATGAGAGCATGCGAGAAATGAACTTCTCTATTCTGTCTGGCGTTTCTGATCGGCTTACTGGCTCAGGGTCAATGACCCAGAAAGTAATAAAGCCAGTGGATCAGAACAGCAGGCAGGCAATTGCAATTCTCAAGCTGTCAGCAATGGCAGCTTGCAGTGCAGGTTTATTGTAAGTGTTGTGTATTCTCTTGTGTTTGGTTTTTATCTTACATTTAGTGATTGGACATGATATTCCCTTTTAGGGTAAAGTAGCAGAGCAGCTTAATGTTGCATACCAGTTAGGTATCATCATGAACCGGTTACAGCCTGAGTACGATGCTTATCCAATCGAAGAGCCCAGTGATGAAGAACGTGCCAATAGCAGGTGGGATGTCTCTGTGTTTATATGTCAGTATGTAGGCTTATATTTTTGTTTAGGTATTAAACTGTAATTTAACCACGTACCCACTGGGCACTTAAACCCCCTTCCTAACCAGACCAATTTTCAGATTTCAGTGCTCTCACAATTTGAATGACAATTACTCAGTCATGCAACACTGTACCCATATGAAATTTTTGTCCTTTTTTTCACACAAATAGAGCTTTCTTTTGGTGGTATTTAATCACCGCTGGGTTTTTTATTTTTTGCACTATAAAAGAAAAAAGACAGAAAATTTTGTAAAAAATGCATTTTTCTTAGTTTCTGTTATAACATTTTGTAAATTAGTAATTTTTCTTCATAAATTTTGGCCAAAATTTATACTGCTACATATATTTGGTAAAAATAACCCAAATCGGTGTATTATTTGGTCTTTGTGAAAGTTAGAGTCCACAAGCTATGGTGCCAATATCTGAAAATTGATCACACCTGATGCACTGACGGCCTATTTCATTTCTTGAGACCCTAACAAGCCAGGAAAGTACAAATACCCCCCAAACGACCCCTTTTTGGAAAGTAGACATTCCAAGGTATTTAGTAAGAGGCATAGTGAGTTTTTTAAGTTGTAATTTTTTCACACAATTCTTTGCAAAATTAAGATTTTTTTTTTTTCACACAATTGTTATATTAGCAGGTTATTTCTCACACACAGCATATGCATATCACAAATGACACTCCAAAACACATTCTACTACTCCTGAGTATGGCGATACCACATGTGTGAGACTTTTACACATCGTGGCCACATACAGAGGCCCAACATGCAGGGAGCGCCATCAGGCGTTCTTGGAGCATAAATTACACATATCATTTCTTGACTACCTCATACACTTTTGAAGGCCCTGGAGCACCACAATGGAAATGCTCCCCAAATGACCCAATTTTGGAAAGAAAACAACCCAATGTATTATCTATGAGGCATAATGAGTCTTTTGAACACGTCATTTTTTTTCTACAAGTTTTTTGAAAATGGGTAGAAGAAAATGAAAATGCTGTTTGTTTTTTTGTTTTTTGTTTTTTTACACAACGTTGTCCATTTACACAATATTTCTAACACATAGCATGTACATACCAAAAATTACATCCCAAAATAGATTCTCCTACTCCTCCTGAGTACGGCGATACCACATACCACAGTGTAAGACTTTTCCACAGCCTGGCCATATAGAGAGGCCCAACATGCAGGGAGCACCGTCAAGTGTTCTAGGGGCATAAGTTTCAAATCTAATTTGACTACCTATTACAGTGAGGCACTGTAGTGGCATGGATGAGCATGAATGGGGATGGATGAGCTGTGGCTGGGGATAGCTGAGTATGTATGGGATGACTGAGCACGAATGAGTATGGCTGGGTACGGCTGAGTATTGTTGAGGATGGATGGATGGATGAGTATGCTGAGTATGGATGGATGGCTGCAATGGGCACATATTAGCGCTGTGGGCACTACATATCCAGCCTACAGTGCTGCTGCCACCGATCTCTCCCCACGCACTGTACCGATTGGTACAGAGAGGGGAGAGAGGAACTGGACGTGACTCTGGTTTGTTTACAGGTCATCGCTCTGTCATTTGACGGAGCGATCACGTGGTAAACGGCTGCTGTCGGCGTCCATTTACTGTGATCCATGATGCAGAGGACCCAGCGGTCAAGGATATTCCTGGTTGCGTGCGGGAGCGTACATTGACGTCCTCCCAGAGTTATCGAGCTGTGCTGTAGCCGTCATTCGGCTATGACGTGCTCGGCAAGCGGTTAATTGACACTAGCTTATTAAAAACGTGAGCAAGAAGATAATTGTGGCATCTGGAAATTTTGGGGTGAAGGAGGTCCATATAGAAAAAGAAAACCTGGAAACAGACTATAGCCCTACAGGCACTCGGATTCAGTGTACTGTAACTACAAATATAGCATCTGAGCTCATATTGTATGTCCTTGTCTATATTTTCTTTGAGCTAATGTAAGGACAGCCATCTACATATCTTGTTTCCAGAGCTTTTGTATGTGGCGCTCCTTTTTGTTGACTTACCCAGAGTTATGAAGGCCTTGTACAAGGAATGACAGACCTTACTTTTATAGCAATCTAGATTGAAACCACAAAACCTTTTATAAGCAGTTTTACTAAAATCATCATCAGACCTAATTTGATTCAACTCCACTGACCATACTACAAACCGATAAGTGGGATCTAACATTTCACAAATCGTCAGCCAATTCCACGTCCATTGTCACGGGTCAGCATACTAATCTATAGGAGAAGATGGGAAGGTGTAACTGCAGCTATACCTTGCTCTGTCAGGACAACGTTTTATTTCTTTAAATTAATACCTTATCCTCTGACAATGCTGGAACGTTTGTCCATCCCAGCTACCATGGTTGCTTGGTTTGGCAAGCCAATTGCATTTCTCTACTACTCACTACTTGTGTGGTGAATTTTTTACAGGAACAGGAGGTGAGAGGAAATCTCTCTACCAAAGCCTGGATAGTGGTAAAAGCCCAACATGGGTCCAAACCCTTCCCCATCGTATCCATAACTAAAGTCAAGTTTTGGTTGGACACACACTAATAATTTTTGTGCTAAGCTAAACTAATATTTTAGTTTTGAATGTGCTCTGATGTGTTGAATCTTCCACTGAATACTTGTTTCTGCTGGATGCTGCAATGTTAGGATTTCCCTATGGTAGCTTGTATATCTTCCCCCACCACAAGTTCATTACAAAGGTACCACTCCAGTGCTACTAACTGTATCAGTTCATTTTTTATCCCACCCTAATGCCCTGTACACACGGTCGGATTTTCCGATGGAAAATGTGTGATAAGACCTTGTTGTCGGAAATTCTGACCGTGTGTAGGCTCCATCACACATTTTCCATCGGATTTTCCGACACACAAAGTTTGAGAGCAGGATATAAAATTTTCCGACAACAAAATCCGTTGTCGGAAATTCCGATCGTGTGTACACAAATCCGACGGACAAAGTGCCACGCATGCTCAGAATAAATAAAGAGATGAAAGCTATTGGCCACTGCCCCGTTTATAGTCCTGACGTACGTGTTTTACGTCACCGCGTTTAGAACGATCGGATTTTCCAACAACTTTGTGTGACTGTGTGTATGCAAGACAAGTTTGAGCCAACATCCGTCGGAAAAAATCCTAGGATTTCGTTGTCGGATCCGAACAAAGTCCGACCGTGTGTACGGGGCATAAGTAGAATTATTTGGGGGACACACTGTAATTGTGGTGGCGGTTGGGTGGAAATGGAAACTCTGGAGGCTCCAAAGTTTTATGATAGGGCCAGTACATGATTCATCTTTCCAGGAAAAACAAAAAATGGAAATGCTTTTTGGGGTTAAGATATGAAGTTCATGCCTCTGAGCTGTGTATATTTATTGTACTGTAATAAACAGAGGTGTATTTGAAAAAGTGTTTTGATTTGCTGACATCAGTGTACATTTTTTTGATCTCTTTACATAGTTCTGAAGATGAGTTGGATGTACTCTTACATGGGACACCTGATCAGAAACGTAAACTTATTCGGGAATATCTGACTGGTGAGAGTGAGTCCTCCAGTGAGGATGAATTTGAGAAGGAGATGGAGAAGGAGCTAAGTTCTACCATGAAGACAATAGAGGGAAGCTGGCAACCCCTTGGAACGGGTATGTGTGGAATGACTCTAACAAAATGACAATAGCCTGAAGGAAATCTACTGAGAAAAATATGTGGACTGCCACTGCTGACCCATCCTTTTAGAATATGGGTGATCAACCCTGTGGCTCTTCAGCTGTAGCAGAACTACCAGTCCCATGAGGCATTGCAAGCTGCTGAAAGTTTCAAGCATGACTCCCAAAGGCAGAGGCACGATGGGACTTGTAGTTCCGCAACAGCTGGAGTGCCATAGGTTGAGCACCCATATTTTAGAAGCTTTATAGCTGCCCTGCTTTTTTTAATTTAGTACTTTTCAAGTCACAGATCGGGGTCAGTTATTCAGATCAAGAATTCTGATTTCACTTGCTGCATGCTTGTTTGGGGACTGTGACTTAAGGTATTGAATTGGTGCAAGGCAAGGAAACCTCCAGACATATTTTTAAAAGTCCAGAAAATCACTATTATTGAGAGTCAGCTACAGCCAACATGTTTCAGGGTTCAAACTTTTCCCCTCATCAGGGCTGAAAAGTAGTTTGAAGAGAAGCGAATGCCTGAGTACTAAAACATTTGAAAGAAAACATCCTGTTCATAACTTTCTCTGCCTTAACAAGGCCTATGGTACTTTTACACTGTATTAATGCCAAATAGTAAATGTTGTCAGGTTGAATCATTCACTGATTACTTGTATCTCTCAGGGAATAAATTGGTGACATCTCTGCTTCTGAGTTTTCATTCAGACCCCTTTACAGTCTTGTCCTCACCTATCCATTATCCAGTGACATATAGGCTGTATAGCCTTGTCAGCACCTACAGCCAATTGTTGAGATATTGGAATCTTCCCAGCTGGGTCTGCCACCTGTACTCAGGCCACATAGCTGATATCTCAGTAAGTCAGGGATAGTTAAAGTTTCCTTTTTTTGTTTTATTTACAGTATTTAGTTCCTGAGTACTAGTAGTACCTTGTCCTATCTTCCTAGGTGTCCTTTAATGCTGTCCACAGAATGCAGACACTCGCTAGCAAAAAAGCTGTCTCCTTGCTAGCTGCGGTGTCAGAGGTCATGTGCCCTGTCCCAACCTTGTGGGTAGCATTATGGAGTACCTAGGAAGTCAAGACAAAGCATGTGTTGGGGCTGAGCTGGAAATAGTGGCCACTAAAATGTATTTCCCATTATTAGAAACCCTTATTATGATCTAAGAAAATTGCAAAGGTTCCAGCTCATTTGAGTGTAGAATAAATATGCACACAGGTCGCTGGTACCATTGTGTGGTCCACTCTTGGTCAGCACTGCATTATGGAACTGCTGGATCAGCACAGAGAACATTTACTTCTTTGTTTCAAATATCCTGACACTTCAGACAGATTTTTGACAAGGGAAGTGACTGCTGATATTTAGGAACACAGGAAGTATTCTGTAACTCGATTTTCTTGTCGGTTCACCATTCCTTCCAAATTTTTACACCAGAAACATGATGCTGATAATGCTTTTCTAAAGCTATTATTTTCAAATGTAATTTTATTCATACATGGCTTTTAAAGTGTTTCTTAATTTATCTGTTATTTTTCTAGATTTAATGTGCTCACTGTTTCATGTGTTTTAGGTGCATCCAGCAGTTCTGCCACCACAACAGTAGAGGGCAGCAATCAACAGTATTATGATAATGTGTACTTTGACTCTGACTCTGAGGAGGAAGGTAATGTTGATGTAGGCATCACTAGCAGAGATATACCTTGAACAATGTAGAGGTTGTCTATTACTGCATGTTAATTGTATTCTGTGAACACACAGGGCTGCTACTAAATTTTAAAATGTAAAGTACATTATATACATTTCAATTATATTTTGATAACCTAAAGTAGACTGTCACTGCATTATCAATGGGTACAAGCTCACAGCTGCCGTTAGCTTGGAATTGTGTTTTCTTTTTTTCAGGAGGCTCAGCACTTTTATCACTCTTATGATTCAGTAAATTCCCCCCCCCCCTATTCTTCCCTGAAGTGGCTCACCATCATGACAATGGTTATCATGGTTCTGCGCTTCCCAGAGGAGTGGAGTGTCAACATGGTGAGCAAGAGCAGATCGGGGAACATGCTCTGCAATCAGTAAACCCAAAAGCGTTCAGCTCTAAGTATTTCTGCATTCAGAGCTGTTAAAATCCTGGCTGCAATGCCAGGTAAACTACTGATCAAGCACAGTCCTGTGTTTATTCTGATGGACTGGAGTGCAGGCGAGACATTAGGGGCCTAATAGAACTCTAGTGTGTCCATAAGGAGAACCTGTCACCTGATATCAATAATGTTCAATGAAATAAAACTGTAAAAATGAAATTACAATCAAATAAAAATAAAAGTAACCACGTTCCCCGGTACACACATACAAATGTGCATGTAGGGCCTACATTTGTATGTAAACTGCAACTGCGCTAAACATGTCAAAGTGCGCTCTCACTGCACTTTGGAGTGAGAGCGCAATAATTCCAGGGTTATCGTATATCGGTAACTCTAAACTGGTGACATATAAATAGATTATTTTGGGTTCCATAGCTTTTTCCCATTTTACATGAATTTTTAGGACTTGACATATTTGGTAACTGTTTACTCAACGCAGCTCCATCTTGGAACTTTATGGGGACCCCCCCCACGTCATTTTTTTTTTTCATTTTGGCGCGGGGTTCCCCCTTAATATCCATACCAGACCTGAAGGGCCTGGTATGGAATTTGGGGGAACACCACGCATTTTTTTTTTTTTTTTTTTTAATTTTGGTTCGGAGTTCCCCTTAATATTCATACCAGACCCAAAGGGCCTGGTAATGCACTGTGGGGGAATCCCAGGCCATTTTTTTCAATGACTTTTATGTGTATTGCAAAGACCCGACAATTCATTAATAGCCGGCACTAGCGCTAGTACTAGTTTTAAATGGCTTTTTATTTTCCTTTAGAAATGTCATTTTGCTCTCGGAAACATGCGCCACTTTACAGGAATATTTCACTTTTATTGTTTCACTTTAAGCATTATTAAAATCACTGCTCCCGAAAAAAACGTCCGTTTTTAAAACTTTTGTCTGCATTGATGCATGTCCCCTGGGGCAGGACCCGGGTCCCCAAACACTTTTTAAGACAATACCATGCATATTAGTCATATTAACAATTCTTTTGCCTGTTCGCATGTTCTGGATGCGAATGGAACTGGGTGGTGTTCAGCCCATCCCTAATAGCTACCATCTAGCTGGTTATTTATATTTACCACTGCATATAGGTATTCAAGAATAAATATAAATACATTTTATATATATATATATATATAATGCAATTTTTTTTTGTAAACTTTATATATTAGAGTGTAAGCTCTACGTAAACTGTTGGCGCTATATAAATCGCGAATAATAATAATTAAATTACACACCACACACTTTTTTTTTTTTTTTAATCTGATTAATCGAAACAACAATTGACCGACTAATTGATTATGAAAATAATCATTAGTTGATTATTGATCCATGTCTCAATCTCCCCTGTACTGAAAGAAACTGGAAGCGACAATGATTTGGTCACTTCTAGTTTCATATCCTTCATTTCCTGGCTGGTACAGCGAGGCAACACATCTAATCGAGCAGATCTGTGCTTGGTTAGATGCTGTGAAGGGCAGATAGACATTGGGCTCTATTAGACCCCTAATGTCTCCATAAGGAGTACCTGTCGCCTGCCCAATGCTATCACATGGAGATTTAGTAACCCATTGTAATAGCAATATAGCAAAAAAAAAAAAGTTTTATTAAAATTCTTAATAAAAGATAAAATGTGTTTAAAAATGTAAATACGTGAGCAGGTTGTGCACATGTATGTAAACCATGGTTGACCCACACATGTGAGCTATTGCCACGAACGTCAAAGCGAGAGCAGAAAATTCTAGCACAAGAGCTCCTGGTTGACTCTAAATTGATGAGCTTGAAAGCATCACCTATTGAGATCTTGACGTGTTTGTTATCTATTAACTCGACGCAACTTCATCTTTTTTATTTTACCAAAAATGGGTATTATATTGTGTGTGGGTTTGCACTAAATTCATTTGTTATATTTTTTTTCCCTAAAAATATGTGTTTGATTAACAGTTTCACAAATATCATATGACATAAAATATTGCAACTATCATTTTTTTTATTCTACAGGGCCTCTGCTTTTAGAAAATATATCATGTTCAGTTTGTATAAGTATTTTTTTATGGCCAAAAATTAGGATTTTTACATGTGTGCAAAAAGTGAAAAACATTGCTCTAATGCCGAATTAATCAAAATATAACAAAGTGACTTATTTTCCTTTTTCAAGACGAGCAAGGAAAGAAGCAAAAAAAGAAGCAGAGACACAAAGTACTAACCAATGATGACCTCCTATATGATCCAGATGAGGATGATCGGGATCAAGCATGGGTAGATGCAAAGAGAAAAGGGTGAGGGTGTAATTACTCTATTGTGCTGTTTGTTGTTCATTTCCTACCAGTGTAAAAACACCTGCTGCCATTGGCTGTGGAGGATAAATGGTGGCTGCCCAACTTCCCTTATTTACCCCCTTTCGGTCTAGTTTATAAACTATTGAAAGTGTTTTCTTCTTCTCTTTCTGTTTAAAAAAAAAATGTATATCTGTTTATGTGCAAAAAAAACACATTTGAAGTTTGCAGCTGTGTTGTGTGCTCTACACACTTTGTGTTATCGCTAAAGCCTCGTTCGTACACACGATCGGATTTTCATCCGGTAATTGTGTGATGACAGACTGCCTAAAATTCGACCGTTAGTACGTTCCATCAGACAATTGTTGGCCAATTTTCCACCAACAAATGTTGGATGGCAGGCTAGTAAATTTTCGGCGGACAACGCTCTGTTGTCAGATTTTCCTATTGTGTGTACACAAGTCCATCACACAAAAGCCCAAAGTACAAACACGCATGATCGGAATCAATGCTCACCAAACACGACATGCAGAAGGTGCCTAAAGGGTGGCGCTCAGGAACTGAAATTCCTCGTATGTCACAACTTGGCCAGCTCAGCATCGATCGATGAACTTAGGTACAACCAGCCTGTTGGATTTTCTTTGAAATTATTGCTAGTGGCTATAGCCGCTAGCAATAATCATAGGGTGTTCGCCTGGCCAGGACGGCATCTTCCACCCTTCTCACTAGGAGAACACAATAGCTCTGCGGTCAGTGTTAATTGGGGGAATTAAGCAATTTTTTTTCCCCTTATCCTTGGTTGCAGGAAAGAAATGTGCTCCGTCTGTGGCAGGCTTAACTCTCAAAAGGGAGTTATTCCAATTAATTTCCTTGTTTTGTTTTTTCCTCCCAGATTTCTTGCCAGAAACATAGCTGTTTTGTGATTTTTTTTTTTTCTGTAAAGAACAGAACAATATATAAAGCACATGAGACTTTCAGAGCTCTCAGTTGCTAATATGTCACATACTTGGCTTGTTTGGTCCTGAGGGTTCATTGTGTTTGAATAAAGTGCAGAGAGTAAAGCGGATACCTCTAATAAATTATAAATGTGAATTAGAGACTAATATATTTTTTGTTCTATGATTTAGGTATAGGAACAAGCAAACACATGCACAGCAAACCAAACAAGCCTTGCCCAGTAGTGATGCCATTTTGAACTGCCCAGCCTGCATGACTACACTCTGCTTGGATTGCCAAAGGTGAGTGATTTGTCAGCAATCAGTAGAGGAACTTTCCAGGATAAAAGCTGCCTCCATGCTTGTATGATCCCTTTTATTTTAGTTGTGGTAGAGTATGATGGCATTGAAGTTTGATCAGGATTCTAATCCTATTTCAGGTTCTGTTAGAGACAAATCCCTGTACTTGCAAGTTGACAAGGGGATAGCTGCACCCAGGACACAGATAGCACTAAAATGCACCCCCCCCTATACCTTACTATACAACTATTGGAAATATTTCTTCAGGACAGTAAGAAAAGAGCCCCTCCAGAGTCCCCAAGGGAGGTTCTAATCCATTCTCATGCTATCCAAAATGAAAGAAAATAAATTGTACGTACTGTACACTTTTAAATGGCTAACACTCCAACAGCTTGCTGTGACCCCAAACCGAAATTGTGGATGCCGCTCAGGCTGTAGGAATCCCAATCAATAAAGCTGACCACTTTGAGTGCAGGCTAGGACAGAGCTCACCCCACTTTCAGACAGCAATGTACAGGGAAGAAAATGTCCATATGAGCAGCACATCTATGCAAACCCCAAGTAAGAAAGTATAACGGCCTAAGCCCAGGCTCCAACCAGGCCATGTCCCTAACGTGTTTCACTCCTCCCCCAGAGCTTAATTATGGGGATCCCCGTGATTAAGCTTCGGTGGAGGAGTTAAACACGTTGGGGGCGTGGCCTGGTTGGATAGCTGGATAACCCTGAGCCTTGTGTGGACTTTTCTCAGAGATGTGCTTCTGTAGGTGAGCAAAGGATAGGTACGGAAGCTGCTGTTGAGGCCTCCATTAACACAATCCTGTGGGCAAAACTCAAGTTCAGTTTATTATCTTTAGTAGTCAGGTTTTATTGCTTGTAAACTTTTTAAGTGATGCATTAAGGTTTTGAGGCTTAATGACTGGAAATGTATTTTATTTTCATCACCCTGCAGACATGAGTCCTACAAGACCCAATACAGAGCTATGTTTGTTATGAATTGCACCGTCAACAAGAATGAAGTTCTTAAATTTCCAGAACAGCCTACAAAGCACAGAAGACGCAATCGCAAGAAATTCAAGGCTCAGTTGGCAGATTCTGCTTCGGAATCACAGAATACAGAAATGTACCACCCTGTGAAATGTAATGAGTGTTCCACAGAGGTGGCAGTTTATGACAATGAGGAAGTGTATCATTTCTTCAATGTCTTAGCCAGTCACTGCTAGCACAGACTGGGCCTTGTGGCTGAAAGTGTCTGAAAAAGGACTCTTCTTGTTGTCCATGGCAACCAGTCAGGATTTTCATGTTTATTTCTAAATGAGAATGAAAAAAAACATCCAACTGGTTAACATGAGTAGCCAAGTACCCGAGGCTACCTTATTAAAGGATTTGAGGATCTTCACACAACAAATTGTTTGACTATTCACTTTAGTTATCCAGTAATGTGAAAAGCAAATTCCTGTTCACTTTAAATGCCCACTCATGTTTAGACACTTTTTACATGAATGGATAATTATAGGGAATATTCACGCAATTTATTGGTGGAAGATTTTCAACCCCTTTACTAAATCAGCCTGTCTTCCTAAAGATGCTTTCCATTTTGAACCTTTTTGTTATGAGGGTTCATGTAGCTGCAGTGAAGATGATTTAAGTTTTATAGTTAAATATATACATTTTTTAAAATCTAATCAGTTTTTATTACCAAAATGAAAACTATCTTTCTAGGTTATTAGCATTCCTGATACTAAGGAAGCCTACTCAAAAATTTGTGTCAGATTCATACTGAAAGTGGAACTTTAGTCAAAAAATTAAGTCCTTCTAGATCCCTCCTTCTAGCCATGTAAAACATTAAAAATAAGTGTCTATACTGTTTTAAGATCCAGTAATACACGGTCTCACCCTGCTCTGCGCATGCTCAGTTGCTCTCCATTTTAGGCACTGCTGAGTTTGTAGAGGTGGATCTGCTGACAGCCTTAAAGTGGAGTTAAACCCTCCTATCCTTTAAAGCCAAGGAAGCTGCTTCTGTTTGGACTGCAACTGCCATGGTGCTGCACATATAATCAGTTATGACACCAGTCATTTGATGGTTTGACAGTTTGGTTGAGAACACAATCAAATGTGACAGTTTGCATTTTCAACATTCCAGAACTGTAACTGTTTTTTGAAACTGATAAATGGATGGGTTTAGATCTGCTTTGATTTAATGCTGGGGCTTTTGGCAACAGCAAGAAGTAACAGAAGCAATGCTGGAGGCAATTTACAGCATGCACTAATTTTTGTATCATGATTATTAATGTGGATTGTATGTTCTTTGCTAAATAACATAATTTTTTATCAGGTTGTTATGGGTAAAGTTCCACTTTTAAACAGTGAGTGCATTTTAAAACAAAATGCATGTATTCCTTTACCCTGACCTAACTGATCCAAACTTCCCTCCTTCTCCCTTCACAGATGCATACTTGCTAAGATCCACCAACTGTGGCCTCGGGGGATTGAGAGGAGAGGGTGGGGGGCTCCTGGCTGAGCTACAATGCACAGACATGAAGAGGACAAAGACTTGCAGCGCTGGTTATAAACAATTCCTGGAGGCTGCAGAAATTGTTTGTATCTCAGCAAGTATATGAAGGGGGAGAGTGGAATTGGTTATGTCAGAGCACTGGGCCAAAAAAGATAAGTGCACTCTTCTTTTAAAGTGCACTTTAACTTTAAGGGTAGAATGCTTTTCAGTTCAAAATTAACATTTTTTATTTTTGAGCCTATTAAGTGAGGCAGCACAAATTACAGACTTGATATTCAATATTCAGTAACCACTAGCAATTACTTAATATTCCCTTCAATGGACTCAAATCACAGCAATCCAGTTGTTTTCTATGGATTACTGCATTTTCACAGTGCTCTTTTCTGTTTAAATGTAACTTCCATGTCTGCTATTAAAGACAAGCTTGTTTTTCTTATTTAATTTAAAGTGTCAGTAAGGTCATATTTGATTGCTGTACTAATAATTCATTAGCAGTATGAATAAAGCTGGCCCCATCCTGATGATTCATTAATTAACACACACGTTCTATATACACCAACAAACAGGGCTTTTCCACAATGTAATAAAGGGGAGTTGTGCCATTTGGAGTAAAGAAGGTATTGTGCCGTGTTCACTGGTAGAATTCTCATGACATAGTTGGAATGAGTGTTTCCCTGCTAGTATAAGGGCTCTCACAGGAGTGTGAAGTCTGTGAGCAGGATAGTATTCTTTGTACCACTTTAGGAAAATGCAAAAATGCCAGCCATTAACACAGCAGGGAAAGAGACCCATACATGTTGCCACACACAGGTGTGATCTAGTTATAGACCAAAGTACAGAATCCCTGTCATTGGAAAAATATGGAGGCCACCCTCCTTCTGAAAATACTGTTTGACTGGCTGCCATGCTGATGTTCTGGCTTCATCAAGTACTTACCCAAAGAAAGTATGTGACAAAGTCCAAATTCCTGATTTGCAGACTTGTTCTAGGCCAGCGATTTGGTATTTATTGAAGCCAAGTGATCAGTGTGATACTCAGGCAAAGTGTCTTTCATATTTCATGACAGGAATAATTCTTTGTGTAGCAGCCCCCCTAATACTTACCTGAGCCTGATCTTCCTTCAGCGATGTGCATGAGAGCTTTCCGGGGACTTTGCCCTCCTCATTGACTAAGATAGCAGGGTGTGCCATTGGCTCCCGCTGCTGCCAATCACAGCCAATGAGGGGAGGGGGGGCAGGGTCGATCCCCCGTCTCTGTATGTGAATGGACACGCAGAGCCGCTGCTCGGGAGCGAGCCTGCTCATTTGCCCCCATTGCAAGCTTCCATGCTCTGGGGTCATTTGGCAGGAGGGAGGGGCCAGGAGCGCCAACAGGGGGACCTGAGAAGACTAGGATCAGGGCTTCTCTGTGAAAAAACACTTAACAGAGCAGGTAAATAAAATATGTTTGTTTTTTGTTTTTTAAATGTGGACTTTAATATCGCTTTAAACATCTACCGATTATTTAAAGTGCAAAGAAAAAAATAAACAAGAGTCTCCACAAATAGGGACCAAAAGCGTCTGGAAAGAGAAAAAAAGAAGCCACTGTCACTGACTGGACCCATTTGTAACTGAGCCTGTTCTTTTACTTTTGCAGATGTTTCTCTCCTGTTCTGTGAACACTTCAGAGCATATGTACAGTGTAATTTCACAATAAAATGTTTCCATTTGCTTGTCCATATTTGTGTGCTATTTCTATTCTTGGAGATTATTACATTAAGATTTTATATTGAGCTGTGCTAGCCTGTAATAATAATCATATCCACAGTGACCCCTACAGCAGGTCATATGTATGAAATGGCCCTCCTGACTTCTGTTGTATAAACCACAGTGCTTCTATACTTGGACAACTTTGTGCACTTATAATTGTCAGTTAATACCTAGGTGGGGTGTCACACACTCAAATCACATGTGAGTAATATCTTCTATCATTTCAATGTCCTTGGAGGTGTAGTTAAGAGACACAGAGGTCCTGATTTATAATTTGATATGTTCGTTTCACGGGTGCTGGCTATAATGAAACCCCATGTCAAAAGAAACAAAGTTCTTGCACTGTTTATATGTCCTGTTTTCTGGGTGCAGTGGCTGAAGACAAATCTCCTTTACATAGAGCTTTTTACAGGCAGACCTATTTTATTAGGTTGCAAACAGAATTCAAAAGAGGCCAAACAGTTCACATCTTAATTGCACGTTCAGCTAAAAAATTGTTACATTGTTTGCCAATGAGAACACAAAAAAAATGACAGTGTAACCCTAACATGTGCTAGCTACATCACAAATGACAATGGCCATTGCAAGTCAACACCCCTAATGAGAGAATACCACGATAACTGGATACATGCAACAAAAGTATTGCTTTCACAATCACTATGGGATTGAATTAGCACCTTTTGTGATCCAACTTTATACAGTAGTACCCTGGATTACGAGCAAAATCCATTCCAGAAGCATGCTTGTAATCCAAAGCACTCGTATATCAAAGCGAGTTTCCCCATAGGGATCAATGCAAACTTGGTTCCACAGTCACTGCTGGTGTATCCAGTACCGCATTTGGCCAGAGGTGCGGGGGCGCTTGGAGACACTCGGAAGCGGAGTGTTTCAGAGCGTCTCCCACACCTCTGGTCAAATGCAGTACTTCACACTCCAGCGGCTTAAATCCCGCTTGTCTTGCAAGACCACACTCGCAAACCAAGTCAGGATTCTTTAAAAAGAGAGCTCGCATTACAAAACGCTCGTATACCACGTTACTCACGGTAAACACGACTAATACATAGTAGATGTGCCATAATGTCATTATACCCACAGTAACCAAATAACCAAAGTAAAAAAAATATATATATATATTATATATTACATGTGCATAAATATTATTATAATATAAAGTACACTGGTGGAATTGTGTCAGATTCCAAAAAGTCTTTAAAAATTAGGTGAGTAAAGATGCTGTAAACACCACTCAAGCGAGCGGTGCCCGTGTATCACTCGTGCTCCCCCCGTGTAAGGTGGCAGTGACATCATGCTGCCTCCTGCGGGAAACTTTCTAGTCTGGGGAATCAGGGATCCTGTCCTGGGGAGAGGATCGGACTGACTACAGCTTCAGCATCGGCAAAGCATGTTAAGGAGACAGAGGCGTCTTTGGGAAAAGATCTACAGACCGTTATTGTAACTGTAAGTGCCGGTTCACACAGGGGCAACTTGTCAGGCCACCTAGCCGCCTGACAAGTCGCCTCCCGTTCTGTACTACGGAACCATTCTAATAGGAGCGACGCAAGTCGCTCCGACTTAGAAAAAGGTTCCTGTAGTATTTTTGGGGCGACTTCAGGCGACTTGCATTGACTTCTATACAGAAGTTGTTTTGCAAGTCGCCGCTGAAGTCGTGTGCAAGTCGCCTTGGTGAGGCGACCTGCAAGTCGTGCCGCCCCTGTGTGAATCGGCACTAAATGCGCAGGTTACCCCCTGAGTGGGGAGATCTATCTGGTGAGTTCAACTGCACAGGGGGGAGCACGAGTGATACATGGGCACCGCTCTCGCTTGTGTGGAGCTTGCGGCATCTTTACTCACCTTTATTATTAAAGACCTTTTTTCATCTGACATGATTTCACTAGTGGACTTTATATTATAATAATTTAATGCTGACGTACTTTGACAGTTTATTTTTGCACGTGTTATATATATTGGTTAACACACTTTGAGTTTGCACATCTATATAAAGTTGTCGCATTCCATTAGCAGCGCCACACCCACCCCAAAATTCCCCTTTTATTCACCTTTTGACTACTGTTTTTAGTGGGGGCAGCAGCTTTTTAGTCACGTAACAAGTCTATAGTGTGGAACTGTTGCTTTCCTTTTTTCTAGAAAAAATATATAAAAAAATTGCGCTTCAAAGTGTCTAAAATTATAATAAAAAAGCAGCGATGTCTAAATGTGACACAAACACATAAATGAACAAAAGAGAAAATTGAATGACTCGCGCTATATGGATGTGTGTGTGGCCAAATTTGTCACACAAAGAGCACTAGATACAATATCAGTGAATATATAAACCATCTGTGTAGTGATATATCACAATCAGTGCAAACAGATCACAAAAATGATCAATGAAACATAAATCATCAGTGCAATAATATATCGCAATCAGTGCAAACAATCAAAAAATAAAGTCCAAATAAAATACACTGGAAAGAAACCCATGTGAAAGAATCAAAGATAGTCCATAAAAAGAACTCAAGACAGAGTGAGTTTGGCAATCGCAGGTCTTGCAACCGCATGGAACCTCAAATATGTAGAACCACCACCAAAAGTAAGAGCCTGGCCGCTTACCAGAACCCCATGACCCCCCGTTACAGAGGGTCTAAAAGGGCTTTTGAGATCCTAGTAATCCGGACTTCCCAGGGACGGAGATGGAGCAGAGATGGGAATGGAAGCTGGAAAGGGGCGTCAGGTGCTGGAGTGGAAATGGATGGATCCACAAGAAGGGGGCTCAACCCTCAGCATAGTGGTGTCATCATAGGAGAGAAAAAAGGGAGGGCTCCCATAGTGTAAAATCAATTGGTAATTTATTGTAGAAAAAAACAAAAACACTCACATGTAAGTAAGACAATCAACATCATCAATCGGAAAAACAAACTGTGGCACCGGCCGGATGACCACAGATAGCTCGTCCTGTTGAGAGTACAGCGACAGTGGGAGGTGGCGCGATGATGCCGCTCAGCCCTACGCTGCGTTTCGCAAAAGAATTGCGTCTTCCAGGGGCACGAGCTGCTCATCGCAACACCTCCCTTAAATAGTAAGTAATAAGCCTCACCTTGGAATCCCCCACACCGGACTTCCGCATTAGCCTCGAGCGCATGAATTGCTAGTGCGCATGTGCGGAAGAGAACTAAACTTCCTAGGGAGCCTAAAGCGTCCCTGAACTCAGCGCTACCGCGCATGTGCGGACCCATTCAATGTCACGTCGGAGGAGAGGTACTGCCCGCTCAAGGGAAAGAACGTCAGATCCCCGCGCGCACGCGCGAGAGCCCGACGCTAGCCTCCACACACAACATGCAAAGGGGCAACCCCACACACAGCGCAAGTGGAAGCTGAGTGACAGGAGACACAATGTGCAAAAAACGGGGAATGGCACAAGCCAAAAACCAAAACAACCCTGTGTGCAAAAAAACGTCCCAAACAACATCACCAGATCCCTGCCAGTCGGGTCACTCTCCCAAAGAGAACCCCCACAGCGATCCTTGGTGTTGACACTTAAATGTTGATGGAACTAGGGGAACATGTTGTTATAAATTAAATATAAGATATAGCAAATCTGTATGAATGAGTTTACTAAATATGAATGACATGTATTATAGCAGTCTGGGCGTGAATGGTGACACGCACCAGCTGAACTAAAATTGTGTTGTGAGGGGACATGAGCCACTTACAAACAGCGACCTCTAATGGCCATAATAAAAATACACACCCTCAGTCCCAGACTTCTCATGTGTGAGATAGTCAGATGGCTATGATGGCTATATGGGTGAGCGTAAATAGATGGATACAAGTAGATAAGCCTAAAAAGGCGTGAATAAATCATAAAATATTTTGTATAGCAACATTAGCATATGTCCAGTTAGAACGACTCCCCAACTTAAAAACTAAAAATAAATATAAAATTTATGGGGCCTGAGTGGTGACACATATAGGCACAACCTAAAAATGGTCATAAGGGGACATAGAAATGTGAGTCCCTGATGAAGCGACCCCTAGTGGCCATCCTGAAATCCTCATGTAACTTAAAAGTGGATATAAAAAAGAATTTAAATTAAAAAATAAAGTTAAAAAAATTTTTTAATTAATTATAAACTCTACAGGTACTGCAGTCTTGATCTAAACCCTAGTCACAGGGCATATCCGGTGGTCCGGAGAGGGGATCCAAATCAAAAAAACTCCACAAAAAATATTCTAGACATTAAATAGCCATATAAAAGGACATCCCATAAGTCAGGCATTATTAATGAAGGCATTAATATCAGTGTCTACGTTCATACCATGTGGTACATAGCTTTTGACCTTGTATATCCAAGACATCTCTGACTTTGAAATCTCCCTGATCAGTGAGCTACCCCGCCAATGGGGTTTATATTTGTCTATGCCCACAAATAATGTCTTGGAAGGGTCCCTATCGTGGCATTGATCGTAGTGTCTGGAAACAGGATGTTTATCGTACCCTCTTCTGATATTTCCTATGTGTTCGTTTAAACGAACCCGTAGGGCCCTTTAAGTCCTCCCTATATACTGGAGACCACACGGACATTGTAGGTGGTAAACTACCCCTTCAGAACTACAAGTAATGGTTCAATGTCGTGTGAGTCTCCAGTACTGGTGGATATAAATGACGTGATACGTCTTGATCTGTTGGCATTTAGGGAGCACACCTGACATCTCCCACATCTATAGAACCCTGTTAGATTTTGCAGGAAAGATCTATTTTCCCATGGAGGGTCCTGGACTGTAGGTGCTATCTTATTTCCCAAGGAGGCTGCTCCTTTAAAGATCACTCTGGGTCTTGGTGGTAAGAAGGCTTTAAGAGTCAAATCACTACCAAGAACATGCCAATGTTTTTGTATTAGTTGTTTGATAGCTCGATGTTGTACTGAATACGTAGTAATGAACGGTATAGTCTCCAAAACCTCATTCCTAGGTCTGGGAACTTCAGTTAACAAAGTGGCTCTATCCCTGTCCCTTGCCGATTTCACGGCCTGTAAGAGGGAAGAACGGTCATATCCCTTCTCTAGGAATCTTCCTGTTAAAATAGATGCCTGCTGATCGAAGGTGGCTATATCTGAACAATTGCGTCTAAGGCGCAAAAATTGTCCGTATGGGATGGCCTTCAGCCACGGTTCGTGGTGGCAACTGTCTACAGAGATATAGGAATTTCTGTCAGTATCTTTAAAGTGTGTTGACGTCACGAACTGTCCTTCCAGGATCTGGATCTTAAGGTCAAGGAAGTGAATGGTTTCCTGACTGGCTTCAAAATTTAATCTGATGCCTCGGTCATTAATGTTAAGGGTATTCATAAATCTGTGGAGTTCAGTCTCCCCTCCATCCCATAGGAGGAGGACGTCATCAATATATCTAGCCCACAGGAGCACCTCAGGTCTCCTGGGGGCGTCGATGACGTCCTCCTCCCATTTGGCCATAAAAATGTTGGCCAGGCTCGGAGCGTATTTGGCTCCCATGGACACGCCACGATCTTGTCTGTAAAACTGCTGTTCGAACCAGAAGTAACTATGGCTCGCAGCGTATTGCAAGAGTTCCATGATAAATGAAATTTGTGCGGGAGGTAGGTAAGAGTCTCGATCAAGAAACAGTTCCAAGGGGCTGGGCCAAGAGGTGGGGCTATGTGACGGTGAGCCCTGGGAACACAGGAAATTCAAATGAAAGCTAATACAGCTCTCTGCTCGTACGGACGGCTCGCCTCTTCCTGTCCTCACTTCCCCTGGCTGGGGAACCGTGCGGGCGGTGCTCGTCCCCCCCCACTCTGAGGCAGCCCCACGCTTGCCAGCAGCCATTTGAGGGCTGCAGTATGCATTCCTCATCCTCCCTGGTAGTTCCGCCACTGGCTCGCCTCTTCCTCTGCACAGGTGAGGCTGCATTGTGCACGGGTCATGCTGCATTGGGCACAGGTGAGGCTGCATTGGGCACAGGCAGGTGAGGCTGCATTGGGCACAGGCAGGTCACGCTGGATTGGGCACAGGCAGGTCACGCTGGATTGGGCACAGGCAGGCCACGCTGCATTGGGAACAGGCAGGTCACGCTGCATTGGGAACAGGCAGGCCACGCTGCATTGGGAACAGGCACACCACGCTGCATTGGGAACAGGCAGGTGAGGCTGCATTGGGCACAGGCAGGTGAGGCTGCATTGGGCACAGGCAGGTCACGCTGGATTGGGCACAGGCAGGCCATGCTGCATTGGGAACAGGCAGGCTGCATTGGGCACAGGTGAGGCTGCATTGGGCACAGGTGAGGCTGCATTGGGCACAGGCAGGTGAGGCTGCATTGGGCACAGGCAGATGAGGCTGCATTGGGCATAGGCAGGTCACGCTGCATTGGGCAAAGGCGAGGCTGCATTGGGCACAAGTGGGCACAGGTGAGGCAGTATTGGGCACAGGTGAGGCAGTATTGGGAACAGGCAGGCCACATTGGGCACTGGTCACGCTGTGTTGGGCACAGGTGAGGATGATTGAAGCGCTAACACCAGGCGTGTGAAGTATCTTTATCTGTTGATTGTTAAACTTTCTGGAATACATATATTGCCATTGTGGTGTAGGATTTGGGCCTGTTGTCCCTCCATCCCTTCCCTCCCTTTCTTACCTTCCTTCCTCCATCCCTCATTCATCTCAGACTCAAACCACACCTCCTTTGAGCCACGCCTTTTAAGCCACGCCCACTATTTAATTTAAGCCCTGCCATTTTTTTGTGGCAGGGGGCTGTTTGAGGGGGGGGGGCATACAACATTTTGCTATGGGGCCCTGTGATTTCTAGTTACGCCCCTGGGGGGAGGTTGATTAATTAAAAGTATAAGTAACACCTGAAGATGAAACACTTAGTCAAACAGGTAAAAACCACGCTTCTCAGAATACATGCAGGCTGCGATGACCTGTGAATACCTGGTTACACTGACAATCAAACAAAAAATAATTGAACAAAAAAGAAAAAATAAGTTAAAAACACACACACACTAAGTGCATTCGTAAATTTTCATGAGGTGAAATAACATGAAATACAAGCATGTAAAACTAAGCAATCATGAAAAAATGACACAATTTAGCAAAAAATGAAAGAAACAAAAACAAGTAATGGATGTAAAAAACGAAACATATGAATTGCTATATTTGTGATAAATGATGTCATTATGGCAGACGTAATCTAAACCCCTGTAAATATAGAAAAATAGAAAAATAAAATCTTATAAGGGTACGACCGTCAAATGAAACACCATTGAGTGTCATAGCTTCAGACATACTTGGTGGTATTATTCTTCATGAATCCAACCACCATACACCAGACAGACATCCATGGGTCTTGAATAATCTAAAGCTAATATTATGACATAACGGGGTGGAATAGCCAGGGATCATCAAAAGACAGATATCTGTGGCAACCATTCCTAAAACATGTGTCCAAAAATCATAACTGAATGATATCAAGCTTAAATTTGGAGTGTATGCCGGAGTATTGGAAGAAACAAAAAAATCGAACAAATAAACAATATGTACTCTGATGTTATTAAACAGCAGAGACATATAAATGTGCACATACACATGATATTTTTAAACAGCAGAGACATGTAAATGTGCACAAACATATATCCAAAAGACAATGATATTATCCAAGGGATATTATCCAAAAGATAATAATACGCTAGGAACAAAAGAGGAAAGATCTAATCTATAGATTATAGGATGATTAGTAAAATCCAGCCCAAAAACCAAAAAATAAAGGGTATGACAAAATAACTAGAAAAAAGAGTCCATAATCAAAATTGCCAAAGTGGAGAAAAAGACAGACAACCAAACATTACGTTTAGGAAATCCATATGCATGGAAGAAGATCGCCAGAAAACTACAGGTTAAATATTGGAAAAGCCAGGCCTCTAGCATTAAAAGACAGGGAATCTCCCTTTTTTTACATATAATCTGCAGTCTCTTCAGTGGCTTTCTTCACATATATAGATTCTCGCTATGGGACACTGGGGCAGTTTAGACATTTAACCTTTTTTCTTTTTGGTGTTTAACCTTAGAATATATGAAGGGAGATTCCTCGTCTTGTAATGCTAGAGGCCTGGCTTTTCCAATATTTAACCTGTAGTTTTCTGGCGATCTTCTTCCATGCATATGGATTTCCTAAACGTAATGTTTGGTTGTCTGTCTTTTTCTCCACTTTGGCCATTTTGATTATGGACTCTTTTTTCTAGTTATTTTGTCATACCCTTTATTTTTTGGTTTTTGGGCTGGATTTTACTAATCATCCTATAATCTATAGATTAGATCTTTCCTCTTTTGTTCCTAGCGTATTATTATCTTTTGGATAATATCCCTTGGATAATATCATTGTCTTTTGGATATGTTTGTGCACATTTACATGTCTCTGCTGTTTAAAAATATCATGTGTATGTGCACATTTATATGTCTCTGCTGTTTAATAACATCAGAGTACATATTGTTTATTTGTTGGATTTTTTTGTTCCTTCCAATACTCCGGCATACACTCCAAATTTAAGCGTGATATCATTCAATTATGATTTTTGGACACATGTTTTAGGAATGGTTGCCACAGATATCTGTCTTTTGATGATCCCTGGCTATTCCACCCCGTTATGTCATAATATTAGCTTTAGATTATTCAAGACCCATGGATGTCTGTCTGGTGTATGGTGGTTGGATTCATGAAGAATAATACCACCAAGTATGTCTGAAGCTATGACACTCAATGGTGTTTCATTTGACGGTCGTACCCTTATAAGATTTTATTTTTCTATATTTACAGGGGTTTAGATTACGTCTGCCATAATGACATCATTTATCACAAATATAGCAATTCATATGTTTCATTTTTTACATCCATTACTTGTTTTTGTTTCTTTAATTTTTTGCTAAATTGTGTCATTTTTTCATGATTGCTTAGCTTTACATGCTTGTATTTCATGTTATTTCATCTCATGAAAATTTACGAATGCACTTAGTGTGTGTGTGTTTTTAACTTTTTTCTTTTTTGTTCAATTATTTTTTGTTTGATTGTCAGTGTAACCAGGTATTCACAGGTCATCGCAGCCTGCATGTATTCTGAGAGGCGTGGTTTTTACCTGTTTGATTAAGTGTTTCATCTTCAGGTGTTATTTATACTTTTAATTAATCAACCTCCCCCCTTTATATATTGCATTTGCGATGACTGTCCCTCAGCTATGAGTAAGCATCCACTGATGTGAAACGCGTTAGCTGTTTTTGTCCTATGTATCCACTTTTTGATGTGATCTGCAATATTTTAATGGAATAAAGGTGCTTTTTTTCACGGCAGTGCGGCCATCCGGAGCTCTTTGATTCATTATCTATCTATCATGCAGAGCCGGCACCTGTGTGGCTGTGGGAGTATCATCTTACATTGACTCAGTGTTTGGTATCCTGTGAGCATTTTTTTCTGTTTTTTGTGTAATGAGCTTTACAAGCCGTAACAAGCAGGGATGTTTTCCCCACTGAGGGATGCCCACAACACAACAAGTGTGGAAACCTTTTAACAAT
Organism: Aquarana catesbeiana; assembly: GCF_042186555.1. Classification (NCBI taxonomy): domain Eukaryota; kingdom Metazoa; phylum Chordata; class Amphibia; order Anura; family Ranidae; genus Aquarana; species Aquarana catesbeiana. The sequence continues at coordinate 95,523,026 of NC_133336.1, read as the reverse complement.
TTGTTAGTGTATGTAAAGGCAATTTTTTATTTGTTTTGGATAGAATAGCGAAGGGTTAGACCATTTGGGGTTGATTTACTAAAACTGAAGAGTGCAAAATCTGGTGCAGCTCTGCATGGAAACCAATAAGCTTCCATGTTTATTGTCAAAGCTTAAAGTGGTTGTAAAGGCAAAAGGTTTTTTTTTTTTGTTATCTTAATGCATTAAGATGAAAAGCCTTCTGTGTGCAGCAGCCTCCCCATGGCTCCCCTCACACTTAACTGAGGTCCCTCTCTGTCCAGCGATGTCCACGAATGTCTCAGGCATACAAGATTCTCCCTCCTGATTGGCTAGCTGACTTTGACAGCAGCAGCAGCCAATGGCGCCACTGCTGTGTCTGAGCCAATCGGGGGAGAGTGGGGCCAGGTTAGGTCTGAGTGGACACAAGGAGCTGTGACTCTGCTCGGGTGCCCCCATAGCAAGCTGCGAGGAGCGAGGGGCACGGATCGCAGAAGAAGAGGATCTGGGCTGCTCTGTTCAAATCCACTGCCACAGAGCAGGTAAGTATAACATGTTTGTTATTTTTATAAGAAATAAAACAAGACTTTATAATCACTTTAATTGAACAAGCTGAAGTTAGAAGCTGATTGACTTTAGTAACCAAAACTGCAGTGTTTATCCTCCTGACACATCACAGGGAGCACTTCCATGGTTAACGGAGGACAGAATTAAAATTAGACTTGGGAAACTTAACATTAATAAATCACCGGGACCAGCTTGCAATGAGGGTACTTAGGGAACTCAGTCTAGTAATTGACAGACCATTGTTCCTATTTTTTACTGACAGTCTACTGACTGGAATGGTACCAGCTGATTGGAGAAAAGCCAATGTTGCACCAATATTTAAAAAAAGGCCCAAATTACATCCCTGGGAATTTCAGACCAGTTAGCCTAACATCAATAGTATGCAAGCTCTTGAAAGGGATGATAAGGGACTATATACAAGATTTTAGTTTATTTATTTATTTATTTATTTTTAGATTTCAGCATGGATTCATGAAGAATCGTTCTTGCCAAACCAATCTATTAACCTTTTATGAGGAGGTGAGTTTCCATCTAGATAAAGGAAGGCCCGTAGATGAGGTGTATCTGGATTTTGCAAAAGCATTTGACACAGTTCCCCATAAATGTTTACTGTACAAAATAAGGTCCATTAGCATGGACCATAGGGTGAGTACATGGATTGAAAACTGGCTACAAGGGCGAGTTCAAAGGGTGGTAATAAATGGGGAGTACTCGGAATGGTCAGGGGTGGGTAGTGGGGTCCCCCAGGGTTCTGTGCTGGGGCCAATCCTATTTAGTTTGTTCATAAACGACCTGGAGGATGGGGTAAACAGTTCAATCTCTGTATTTGCGGACAACACTAAGCTAAGCAGGGCAATAACTTCTCCGCAGGATGTGGAAACCTTGCAAAAAGATCTGAACAAATTAATGGGGTGGGGAACTACATGGCAAATGGTTTAAGAGGTTTAATGTAGAAAAATGTAAAATAATGCATTTGGGTGGTAAAAATACGAATGCAATCTATACACTGGGGTGAGAACCTCTGGGGGAATTTAGGATGGAAAAGGACCTGGGGGTCCTAGTAGATGATAGGCTCAGCAATGGCATGCAATGCGAAGCTGCTGCTAACAGAGCAAACAGAATATTGGCATGCATTAAAAAGAGGATTAATTCCAGAGATAAAACAATAATTCTCCCGCTCTACAAGACTCTGGCCCGGCCGCACCTAGAGTATGCTGTCCAGTTCTGGGCACCAGTCCTCAGGAAGGATGTACTGGAAATGGAGCGAGTACAAAGAAGGGCAACAAAGCTAATAAAAGGTTTGGAGGATATTAGTTATGAGGAAAGGTTGCGAGCACTGAATGTATTTTCTCTGGAAAAGAAACGCTTGAGAGGAGATATAATTTCAATTTACAAATACCATACTGGTGACCCCACAATAGGGATAAAACTTTTTCGTGGAAGGGAGTTTAAGACACATGGCCACTCATTAAAATTAGAAGAAAAGAGGTTTAACTTTAAACTACGTTGAGGGTTCTCTACTGTAAGTACGGCAAGTATGTGGAATTCCCTTCCACAGGCGGTGGTCTCAGCCGGGGGGCATCAATAGTTTCAAAAAACTATTAGATAAGCATCTGAACGACTGCAATACACTGTAATACTGACATATAATCACACGCATAGGTTGGATTTGATGTCTTTTTTTCAAGCTCACCTACTATGTACAGGCATACCCCACTTTTAAGTACAAAATGGGGTTTATTTACTAAAGCTGGAAAGTGCAAAATAAGGCTCACTTTTGCATAGAAACCAATGAGCTTCTAACCCCAGCTTGTTCAATTAAACTTTGGTAATAAAAGCTGGAAGCTCATTGGTTTCTACGCAGAAGTGAGCCTGATTTTGCACTTTCCAGCTTTAGTAAATAAACCCCATTGTGTACTTAAAAGTGGGGTATGCCTGTAACTATGTAAGATTTTGCACTCTCCAGTTTTAGTAAATCAACCCCTTTGTGTCTGCTAGGTAGGTTAATGTCTGTCCACGTGACTATATTTACAATGACAGATAGGTAAAAAACAAAAATTGTGAGTGAAGGAAAAGGTGAAGGAAAATGCTCCAATGGGGGGGGGGGGGGGGCACACCTGTTCCTTTGATAATGACTCAGTTTGGAGGAATTTCCTCTTGTTTTCTGTTACATCTCCAGAATAAAAGAAAATCTCCAGAGGGATGAAAAAATTCTTAGCTTTACATACACTTAAGAGCCCGGGCATTTGTAGTCTGTGGTGACAGGTGTTCTTTAGATTTTCTGCCTATACAGAAGAAGATTCTATAATCGCAACACCAATTAAATTCTCCTCCAACAGTACTTTTAATTTTTTCTTTTGGCTGAAGTCAGAACCTGCAATTTAACCGTAAGAGCGATTCTATAAATGATGGTATTATTATTATACAGGATTTATATAGCGCTAACAGTTTGCACAGCGCTTAAGAAAATGAAGGCGGACATTAGTTACACTACACTTTGGTACATGTTTTAGGACATTTGAATGAAACCCACGATGATGCATGATTTCCACGTCATTATGACAACGGTACACTTTATAAGCATTAATAGTAATTATACACCAATCAGCCATAACATAATGACCACTGACAGGTTACGTGAATAACATTGATTATCTTGTTACAATGGAACCAGAAATTAGGTGGAATATATAAGGCAACAAGTTGTCTCTGAAACAGTGTAGCGCTCCTTTTACCAAAAAAATATTATTTTATGTAACAACCCTCATATTTTATAATCATTAAAGTGACCACATGCTCATCCAACAAATTGCAATCCTATGTTTAACCACTTGCGGACCGCTGCACGCCGATATACGTCGGCACAATGGCAGCAGTGGGCAAATGGGTGTACCTGTACGTCCCCTTTAAGAGGCAGGGATAGCAGGTGCGTGCGTGCGGGACCAGCGGACTCAATGTCCACCGGTCTCCCGGCAATTGTGTCACAGAGCCTCAGAACGGGGAAGTGCCTATGTAAACAAGGCATTTCCCCGTTCTGGCTTGTGTCATGACAGAGATCACTGCTCCCTGTCATCGGGAGCAGTGATCGTTGTCATGTGACTTGAAGCCCATCCCCCCACAGTTAGAATCACTCCCTAGGACACACTTAACCCCTTTATCTCCCCCTAGTGGTTAACACCTTCACAGCCATTGTCATTTACACAGTAATCAGTGCATTTTTATAGCACTGATCGCTGTATAAATGACAATGGTCCCAAAATAGTGTCCGATGTGTCCGCCATAATGTCGCAGTCCTGATAAAATACGCAGATCACTGCCATTACTAATAAAAAAAAAATTCAAAATAAAAATACCATAAAACTATCCCCTATTTTGTAGATGCTATAACTTTTGCGCAAACCAATCAATATACGCTTATTGCGATTTTTTTTAACAAAAATATGTAGAATACATATCGGCCTAAACTGAGGAAAAAAATTGTTTTTTTTATATATTTTTGGGGGATATTTATTATAGAAAAAAGTAAAAAATAATGTGTTTTTTTTCAAAATTGTCGCTTTTTTTTGTTTATAGCGCAAAAAATAAAAACCGCAGAGGTGATCAAATACCACCAAAAGAAAGCTCTATTTGTGGGAAAAATGTCAATTTTGTTTGGGTGCAATAACACAGGCTCTCCTGAGAGGCAAAGCATCCCTGTAAAATCCTGCAGGGGATTTCTCCCCCTCCCTCTCCTCGTTGACACTCTGCATAATTTGCTCCTCATTGACAGAAAGGACAGAAAGGAGAGCGACTTGCAATAAGGACTCCACCAGCAGCACAGGATTCTTGGACATGTAGTCAGGGCCAGCGCCAGCATAAGGCCCTCAGTGTGCACTGCTGCCTGACCTTGGAGACACATGATGGGGGGGGGGGGTTGATTGGAGGCATAGATGATAGATGGGTGTGCAGGATGAGGGGGGATTGGAGGATAGGTGGGTGTGCTGGATGGGGGGTCATTGCAGACATAGGTGGGTGTGCTGTATAGGGGAGTGGGGGTGATTGGAGGCATAGGTGGGTGTGCTGGATGGGGGGTCATTGGAGACATAGGTGGGTGTGCTGTATAGGGGGGGTGATTGGAGGCATAGGCGGGTGTGCTAGATGGGGGGGTGGTTGGAGACATAGGTGGGTGTGCTGGGTGGGGGGGGGGATTGGAGGCATAGGTGGGTGTGCTGAATGGGGGGTGATTGGAGACATAGGTGGGTGTGCTGGATGGGGGGGTGATTGGAGACATAGGTGGGTGTGCTGGATCGGGGATGATTGGAAACATAAGTGGGTGTGCTGGATGGGGGGGAAGGGAGGATTGGAAGCATAGGTGGGTGTGCTGGATGGTGGGGGGGGGGGTGATTGGAAGCATAGTTGGGTGTGCTTGATGGGGGGGGTGATTGGAGGCATAGGTGGGTGTGCTGGATGGTGGGGGGGTGATTGGAGACATAGGTGGGTGTGCTGTATGGTGGGGGGGGGGGGTGATTGGAGACATAGGTGGGTGTGCTGGATGGGGGGGGTGGTTGGAGACATAGGTGGGTGTGCTGGATGGGGATGGGGTGATTGGAGGCATCATAAGTGGGTGTGCTGGATGGGGGGAAGGGAGGATTGGAGGCATAGGTGGGTGTGCTGGATGGGGGGGGTGATTGGAGACATAGGTGGGTGTGCTGGATGGGGGAGGGGGGTGATTGGAGGCATAGGGGGGTGTACTGGATGGGGGGGGTGATTGGAGGCATCATAAGTGGGTGTGCTGGATGGGGGGAGGGAGAATTGGAGGCACAGGTGGGTGTGCTGTTTGGGGGAAGGGGGGATGATTGGAGCCATAGGTATGGGAAGTGGGGTGAATAGATGCATTGGTGTGCAGGATGGGGGAAGGGGGAATGATTGGGGACATTATGCTGGATGGCAGTCCATAAGTGGAAGAGGTGTGCAGGGGGGGGGGGGGGCATCTGTGAATGGGGGAGAGCTACACAGAAGACCCAAAGGCAATTAACCCCTGCAGCATAAGTATCGAGACTAGAAGAAGATGCACAGAAGATTTGTCCAGGATCCAGCTGCTTGGGATAAACTTCACTACTGGTAAACTTGCTAAAGCTATAGAGATTTTTTTTAAGCTAAACTTCATCTTTAACCACTTCAATACAGGGCACTTATACACCTTCCTGCCCAGACCAATTTTCAGGTTTCAGCGCTGTCGCAGTTTGAATGACAATTGCACAGTAATGCTACACTGTACCCAAACTAAATTTTTATCATTTTGTTACCACAAATAGAGCTTTCTTTTGGGGTATTTGATCACCTCTGCGGTTTTTATTTTTTGCTAAACAAATAAAAAAAAGACCGAAAATTTTGAAAAAAATAAAAGTTTTGCTTTTGTTTCTGTTAAAAAAATGTTGTAAATAAATAAGTTTTCTCTTTCACTGATGGGCACTGATAAGGCAGCACCAATGAGGTGGCACCAATGAGTGGGCACTGACGATGGGCACTGATATGCGGCACTGGTAGGGGGCACTGATGGGCGGCACTGATATGCAGCACAGATTGGGCACTGAAAGGCTGCAAAGATTGGCTCTTATGGGTGGCACTGATAGGCGGCAACTGATGGGCACTGATAGGCGGCACTGATGGGCACTGATACGTGTCACTGTTGGGCACTGATACGCGGCACTGATAGGCATCCCTGGTGGCACTGGCAGTGGTAGGCATTGGAGTGGGCACTGATTGGCAGCTGCCTGGGCATTGATTGGCAGCTGCCTGGGCACAGATTGGTTTTTCCCTGGGGGTTGAGGGGGCATACCTGGTGGTCCAGTGTGGATGGCCATCCTGGTGGTCCTGAGTGGCTTCCCTGGTGGTCCTGGGTGGGATCCGAGGGGGGGGCTGTGCTGATAAACATGTCATGAGAGCAGCCGATCGGCTCTCCTCCACTCGCGTCTGTCAGACGCGAGTGAGGAAAAGCCGCTCACCGGCTCTTCCTATTTACACCGTGATCAGCCGTGATTGGACACGGCTGATCACATGGTAAAGAGTCTCAATCAGAGACTCTTTACCTAGATCGGAGTTGCGGTGTGTCAGACACACTGCAACAACGAT